>NC_069120.1:19747500-20347500 GCF_025612915.1 Magallana angulata | reverse complement strand
TTTAGAATTTATTAAAGTCAAAAATCACAATTAAACAAACACCATTTAAAAGAAATCCAAAGTGAAACCGTCAAATTATTATAAAGCCCGCATTTCTCAACTTTGACAACTCCTCCCCTTTTATGTAAAGAACCAAATAAATACCTTTAAGATCGAACCGAAATTTGGGGAATGCTCAAAGACATAAATTCTCAAAACTGGATACAGGACGGAATTGTCATAATGAAATCAAAGACACACCAGTGTAAGATCTGACCATGAATCAGAGAAATGAAAATAAACAAATAGCAATAAACAGGGGATCACGTTGAGTTAGGGGAAAGGAGGGAGATGTCAACAAGAGAGTACAACGATCAAACAAATCAAATTTCAAACATCAAATACCACTCGGTTTACAAAAGAAAAATTCATTCCATATTAAAGAAGTATATAATGAAGTTGTCTTTAGTTAGATATCATGATGAAACATTGCAGCTGTAGAGAGAAGAACCTTCAATATTTCCCTACTTATTCCTTTGTTGAAATTTAATTTGAATCCCTTTACGTTCACATTTATAATCTACGCGACTGGTTGATCAGAATGTTTGCAAAGAAAAATGACTGTGTAACTGTAGTTCTTGGGGAAAGTACATCGTATTGTACTTTGAAATACTCCCACTCTTTGGTCCTTATAAGATCGCAGTGTGAACAATGTAGATTTTACAATATCTTTGGATGCTCGCATAGCAGTTTCATAAAATGAAGTTCTTGAAATAATTTTCATACATTTTTTTTCTAAAGATCCATATGTTGAAATTCCAACCCCTCAGCGAGCCCCGTGTTTTTATGCTAGGATAATTTGAAAATAATATCATAAATTGTAACACTAACTTTTGAGAAGATTATTGTAGAATTTTTTCCACATATTTTCTATTGTAAAACTTGACCATTGACTATGGCCCCGTCCTACAACAAGTGACATTATGAAACCAAACTTATATTCATACACATTATCTGCGGATGGTTCCACACAAGTTTGTTCATCAGAGATTCTGTATGCTAGAAGACTTTTAAATATTGCCAAACGATTAGCTTGTCAATTATCTCCCTTTGATCGAGTATGTGACCCTTTATTGTAACAAACTTATATCTCCTTAACTCTTGATACTTTTTTACATGCTTGCAATTGGTTGAAATAAGCTATTATATACTCGCGTTAGCTTTCATAACCGATTCTCCTTCATGAGTGAATATATTTGTCGTAATTGCATATAACGTTGTATAATTTCTAACAAACACAAGTTTCTATTTGCATTAAAAATGAATAAATTCTAATAAAATATTCAGAGTATACTTATAAGTTCAACGATAATGTTCAATATGTTATTTTTCGACTGTATTTTATGTACTCATTGTAAGACAATGTAAAGACCTATTTGAAAATAGATGTACATAAAAATGCGGGCAAACCTGAAAAAATCAAGTTTGATTTCTGGACAGTTATTTATCTCGATAAGCCCGCAATTAATCATCTTAATGAAGGAAGTTAATTTACATGTCCTATATTGAAAACACAGTGTGTAAAATTAGAATGTTTGTAAGAATACGTGTACTTTGTATCTGATTATGAATAAATATATTTGTCTTCAGTCAATGATTGACAAAAGATGACAGTTAATCTATAAGGAACTTGTGTATAATAAAATAATTATCTTCCAATTGCGAACAATGAAATTTCATATTATATCTGATTTGATTGTAATAGACATTAATTTTCAAAAGCGTACGCATGTTATATATTTTGAAAAGATGAGGCCTTTCTAAAGCAAATAATGCATTTGTTTTGTTTCTGACATGCATTGCTAGAATAGTATATGCAAGGGCTGATCATTAATCATTTGAGAAATAAATACTCTGTATAGGACGATTCATCCATCATTACCTTGGATTGGTCATCTTCGGTTAATACAAAAAAGTTGAAAAATATAATGGAACAGTTTGGTGCGATTTTAGTTTTGATGGAAAACTTTTTCAAGAACGGGTTGTCTAAATATTTTTATCTCTATGTATACCAAATAATGATTTGTCAGGATATGAATCTTTCTACCATCTTAACTATATACTAATGCACGATACGTTCTGATATGACTCCAGCTACCAAAATACATATATCCATTCACAGGGGCATCGTATCCGCTCTACTCTCTATGACATATATATAAAGATAATACATGTATTATTTATATATAATTATGTCATAGAGAGTAGAGCGGATACAGTAAAACTCAGTTATAGCGATATCCTAGGGATCAATAGATTTACTTCGTTATATCCGTAATTCGTTATATCCATATTACGAATGAGTAATAATAACTATAGCAAGTTCACTATATAGATGTTTTCTTTCATTAAACTAAAATTTATGCTAATTGATGCTTAAATGAAAATAGATTACTTTTATATCTTTAATAATCGGATTGTGAATTGAAAAATTTATATGAAAATTAATTAATTCAAACTATTATGTTAAATGGTAGTTCCAACTTTTTTTTAAACTGTAAAGAAATTCGTTATAAAGATGTTAAATTTCGTTATTATTCACCTCTACGAAACTCAAAATCAGTTCGCTATACCCATAAATTCGTTCTATCCGAATTCGTTTTAACCGTAAAATTTTGCAAAAATTTGTTGAGAAATTTACCGGGGACTCAAAACAAAAATCGCTATATCCGAGAATTCGCTATATTCGTTTTCGCACTAAATGAGTTTCACTGTACGATGTCCCTTTGATCCAATGCAGGTTCGCATATGCGGAGAATGTGATCCAATAACAAATTGTACAGTTAATTTTATATTCCTAAGTGATTGTTTAAAAGACCACTCAAATTTGGATGAACGATTATATATAATTCAAATTATTGCTCATGCAGTTTGCTTCTGTAATAAACAACATTGGATCTAGAATGGGTTCTAACTTTTTTAAGTAGATGTACGTCCATCAACTTTCCTATAACAAGCCTCAGATTTTACAATGAGGATTTATTAGACTTTAACCCTGCTTGTGTCAAGACCTTAAGAGTTTACCAACATTGCTTATTTAAAAAATCGTTGATCTAGATCTAGAATGGTTTTAGTACATGCGTAAAGAGGAAACATTTCCTGTAGCAGTCCTTAGTGGGGCCAAAATGAAGTTAGTTTTGTTTGGAATTGCCTCCCGCATGTTAAAATGTTATGAGCTATATAAAGAGATATATGGAGATTTTTATTTTTTTACATTAATTTTTAATTAGTTAAACTTCAAAGTTAAAAAATAAAACATTTCCTTCCTTACTTGGTCTAGAAACAACTGGGCGGCAATTCAAAACAAACAATTTTTAAGGATGGTCGGGGGGGGGGGGGGTGGGGGGGTTTGGCATTGTCAGATTTTTGAAAGCTATCGTGATTGAATTTTGATAATATGTATCAAGAATGGATAAGGTGTAAACAAACCTGGTTTTTTATCTTTATTTGTCATTTTGTTTCCAAAACCCATACATCAAAGATATAAAAATATCTCAGTTGACAAACCATTCCGGAAATGTATGTATGATCAGTGAGACTCAATCAATATGTGTCAGGCATTTCACGATGAAATAATTGGGAATTTTTTAGACAAAGGTATGTATACTATAAATGAAAAACAGAACTTGAAGAAATGGCGTTCATCAGCTTTCACAACTGCAAGATGAGATTAAAAGGAATGTTGGCTTATGCTTGTCTTTTCCTTTTCTTTGATATCCAAGCGCGTGAGTAAAAATTTTTAAACCAATATTTAACTTAGTTTAATTGAAAGAAACTAATCAGTAAGGAAGTTTTTTCTTGTAGTTTGTTTATCTTTTTTTTTCATTTAAAGAGCAAACAAAAATAGATCGAATAAATGAATAAAATTCTTTGTTTTGGCTTTCGATAACTTAATTTTGAATTTAATGGTTTATTACAGAGGCACAAGTATTGGACTTTCCAGGAAGACATGCACCTGTATTGATTGGTCCGGCTGTTTCCAGAGGACCTTATTACAAAATGCTTTAAATTTGGGACCAAATCAACGCACTTTGAAATTTTTTTCAAAATGTGTTAAATTTGGAACCAAGTTAACCTTCATTGAAATTTTTTTAAAGTGCATTATGAAAGTACATCAATATGTTTTAGTATCGAGACACTTAACACACTTTGAAAAAATATGCATAAATCACAAATTCAGGGAGTGAGTTTTTAATTTTTAATAGTATGATGACTTGTTAACACTATATAGTGAATTTAATTTACCGTCTTTGAGAACGGGCAGGCTGGGGACGGGGTTGGAGTTTACCAAAGATACAGGTTAATTACCAGTTCATAATTTATTACAGAAAGAATGTTCCCTACCCTTTATTTTTCCCCAAAACATGATATTCAGCAACTTGGGGTAACGTTTAAGATTAGAAAAAGAAATACGCTTTGAGGTAAATTATGTACAGTGTTATTTTAAAAAACCGAGCTGGCAAAACAATAATTTATCCAATGGTATGTAAAAGAATTTATCAGTGTTTCAACATAAACCCTCTTATCAAATTTATACTTATAAATTAAGACTTTTTTGCAAATAAACTACGAAATGCCTGCACCAGTGTTCCTGCTTATACATTGTATATTTAGACACATGCGAGATGATGTCCGTAAGCTATATATAATTGAATTATACCTGATAAGTTATTATTGTGAAATTAATCAAAAATCTACTTTCATTTTTGATAAATTAGCCCGAAATAGCAAAATTGAGACTAAGGTGGTGGGTACGCTTTGGTGGATCCAATTGCAAGTTAGTTGGAGTTTGCATCAAAAAATATATGCTTGCAATGAAAAAATATTGAATGATTACGAAAAGAGTGCATATAGTTACTGAGAACTTATTTATAATGCACATAGACGTTAAGATTAAAAAAAAATCTATTCGTTTCTTGAATGCGCAATTTTATTTTTGATGTGTCGACCGCTTGCGAAGCACACCCTCTGGTGAGGGAATGGAAAATAGCTTTTCAGAACGGGGTTACCAAGAACGTGGTTTGACTAATTTATTTAGCGTCTTGACAAAAAGTGTAGGACGAGTTCATCATGCATTGCGGATAGCACTTTGGTTTTGCCATATTTGGTTAATACAATTTGATGCAATTTTAGTTTTGATGGGAATAACTCTCTAGAACGGGGTGCCCTGGAACGCTGTTTAACCATAATCATCGTCATGGTGGAAAGTGTAGGGCGTGATCACGAGATACTTTGGCTCTGGCTGATTTTGATTAAAATGAGCAAAAAATATACATACACTAGGCTCCGGTTGTGGATTGGTTTTGCATCGACTTGGCGGTTGTCCCGGGCAGCCGCCTCTCTGGTTTGTTTCTTTGGTATGACATGAAAATATTTATATAATTAAAGACACAAATAAGAAAATATATTAATTTTTAATTAAAAACTATATGCTCTAATTACGTTGAATCTTCATTAAATTCGTTAAACATAAATTATCGGAACTGCACAGCAGTGAAATTGACCAACGTAGATCCACAGATCATATCTCGGTGCCCATCGATCATTAACCTTACATTATTAAATCTTGAATTAATAAAAGGATTAACTATTTTTTTAATAAATATTTAAAGTGTAATTTTAGAGCTCGAGAAAGGACTATGAATTATATGGGCCTAGAATGGCCCTCTAAAAAGAACTTCATCATTTTATTATAATTCTTAGTTTTCTTAGTACAGATATGAATGTGATGTGTTTAAATAATATTCATTTTGGTTCAAGTGCCAACAATTTAGAAATATGACATCGTAAAGACAACCTTTTCCCGCCATTTTTGCATTTTTAGCATACAACAGATTGTTTTCAAGCAGTCTTTCTTTCAGAAAACATAGAGTGCATGCTTTAACAAACACAATATATAGATAAGAAATCAATATAATAGATAAGAAAAATGTCATTTTTTGGCTGATTTCGATTGGATTATAGAAATAGCGTCACTTCTGACGTCATATACTGCCAGTGAGTGCTAATAAGTCAAATAAATAGATGAAAAATATATTTTTCTTCTAAAAAATAAGTTAACATTTTATTGTACCCGAAACACTTAAATGGTGAATAATGGGAGCCATATTTAACTCTTATCATATATAGTTCTTTGAAAGCGTCTTACCAGTCTTACGAGGAATCAGGAAGCGTGAAACGCATACTAGTATTGAAGTTAATATCTTCGGGAAAATTCCGGAAAAAGATAAATACTTTAAATTGGTCTTTGGATAAAGTCTATCTTAGACACGCGTTAATATGCGGTATTGTAATTCTTAAATGGAAGCAAGGGATGAAGCGATTATAGTTATTATTAACTGATCTAATAAAAAAAATTGATCATCAACATTTTAAAAAAAAAAAAATGTTATGTTATGAATTGAATTGTACTTTGATTTTTTTTAATTGGTAATATTGTCATTTGATTTGCCTGTGGTGAAATCCTTTTCAATTTCGTGTATAATTTTATTGTTTTTTAATGTTGAAAATTTGAAATTTCTCAAAAAGATTTAGATTTTTAAAAATTTTAATGAAAACAAATCTTAATGACTCTCCATACGCTGTTCAAAACATTTTATATAATGAATGTTTCAAGAATCTTATCTTTTTTAAATATCTAACATAGATTTTAAGTTTATTTTGATATGCCGGAATAAAACTGTATGGTATGTTGCAGACATGGGACAACCGTAATTGTAGGAATCCTTTATTGCCTTGTTGGTCCCTTCGCCACCCTATATCATTTGCATCCTGTGACTGTTTACCTAGTGAGTATTCAAGAATGAATTCATAATAGTGTAAATATGAAGTTGTTTCATTCAATGGATTTATAAAACTTTTGATACAACAAAGTTATAAAGGTTTGTCAGTATTACCGTATAACGGGTAATTTTTACTGCTGCGATTTTTTACGAATTTTACTTAAAATAGGGAGATTTGAATTTTTACGCGTTATTTTTTTACGAATTGGACATGTCCGTAAAATTTAAAATCATTTGGGTAAAAAAAGGGGGGTATTTTACCGTGACCTTGTTACAGTTAACACACATACAAATCAGAAACTCGTTTTTCTGTTAGCTTCGTATTCCCGTCATAGTTATTGACTGAATGATTGAAATTTAGCTAATAACGTGGCATTACACGTAGTTTTATAAAATACTCAAGACTAAATAGAAAGATCTGAACTGTTATCACCACGTGACCAAAAACGCTCAAATATACCTACATGTACAGCCGTCAGGGACTGAGCTGAAGGTAATGAACATTACTCTCATACATACGATGTAGAAAATTTACGTGCGGTGTTTTTTTACTTCTGTGAAAATTTACGCGTTTAATTTTTACGGATTTATAAAACTCGTAAAAATTAGTAAAAATTAGCAGCACGTAAAAAATACCCGTTATACGGTATAATAACGATTCTCAATATAAATTTGTCAGTGTAATACAAATTTGGTCTGTTAATCAAAGTAACCATACAAAATTATAAAGCTTTTAATTAAAATTTACTTTTTGATTAGTTTATCTTTATCATTATGTTCTCTATTCAGTTATTTTACCATCAAGAGGAGTTGCAGGAAAATGACACTTTACGAAAAGGAACACATCTGATGAAAAAAATATTTCAAGCTTAATAAACTGGAATTGTATTTTAGATTTGAAAATCTTCGCAACATTAAATACTTTGTATTAAAACATTTTTAAAAACTTTTTTATTGTGTCGTGACAAAATGCTGGTGGTATTTACACTATTTGAAATGTTCTGATAACTTTTGCTTACGATAAAGCTTCAAGAAACGCGTTACTGAGGAAGAGCGTTTGAGACTTGTGTCTTTAAAACCTCTCCAAGTATACCAAGGCATGATGGATTTCTACTGACATCGTCATCAAAAAACAAAATATTATTTCTTACATTGACCTTAAGATTAAAAAAAGGAAAAGGTCAAAACCTTTTGGTATATCTTATTGTAGTACATGCATTTGTGTTGTTCTTTGTTTTAAGTTTGGAGTCCTTATTGGAATTTTCAAAAATGTATAATGGGGTTTCTAATTCGAAGTAAAAATGTTAGGTCAAGAACACCAATTTTGAAAGGAAGCAAATACATTTTATATCAATTATATGATACAAATAGACAAACTTTGTGGGTTTCAATTTGGTTGAGATTTAAAAAAAGGTTCTCAGTGTTTATTGTTTTTCTTTCAAGTTAGAAGTTCTTCTGCCAAAGCATATTCAACAATTGAACAAAAATGTGGTAATTTTGCTGGATGTGTCAAAAGAAAATATAATGATCAACATTTAAAAAAAAAACCGGATCAAAACTCTTTCTCGTGGCGATTGCAAATGCTTTGCAAAAATAATAGGTTGAGGGTTCAAAAAATAAATGATTTTTTTTAAAATATTGATCAATAAAAATCCAATATGTCCTTGCTTACCTTTGTAAAATTTACAGTTATTGGATATGTTGTAATTTGCAACACAAATTGATGAGGCTTTTAAATTAGATTAAAATTCACTGAAATTTGTTCAACTTCTATTATTCTATAAATTATAATGATTCAAATCTATCACAATTGGTGGATAACTTGATCAAAGAAAGTATTCCATGTAATTTAGGAGTCCTCGTATACAAAGGTACTTGTACATGTATATAAAAAAGTAATCATTTTTAAATGTAAGCTATTAGAATCTGATGTAAGCTATTAGAATCTGATGAGCGTGTTGTTTTGTAAATTATAGTATAATAACGTTTTTTCTCGTAGGGTAACCCCTGGTTTCGTATGCCCAACTTATCGTAGAATTTGCACAACACAACAAAACAGCTGAAAATGTATGGTATATCTGTTAATACTTTGAACTCAAGTTCATCATAACCATAAATTCCACATTGTCAGAAAAACAGCAATTAGGTGATGTTACTCTAAACATTCTATCATTAGAATTGTATACAAGGATTGTTAGATTATATGATATACCATGGTAAAGTTTGAATCCTGTATAAAACCAAATTTGTTAAGGTCCTCTGATTTTTATGTCCGTTTTTCACATATTAAAAAAAAAATTTAAGTACCATACGGACGTTTAAGTCGAATATAAAACTTGATTTGCTGGTTATAGAAATCTAGAAGCTTTACAACATCATTCTTTCCTCAATTTTCTTTAACGTCACATAAATGGGACATTTCCCGTTATTTCTCAAGAAAAATAAAAAAATCTTCAGAGGTTTTTTGTTGAAACTGTAAGATGTATAGGGCGCAAAGTTATTCAAAAACATTTTCGAATGTATTATTGATTATATTTTTTGCATATTATGATATTCTAGTAAATCATATGAAAATGATGTTGGTGCAAGCATGAATGTTAAAATTAAAAACTAATAGGAAATAGACAAATTGAATATTTTCTTTAAATATTCAGTACTTTTCGTCATCAATACATCATATATTTATAATGGCATCGATCAGATAATCCATTTTGTTAAAATGAAATAATATATATATATTCGAATCTATCATTATGCAAATTACCGGAATTACATCTCTTCTCATAACTTTGTATTTTATCTAGGACATAAAAACACTTAAGGTGGCTCTATACACCCACAGTTTATTCCAATTTTCAATAGAAGACCAAAAAACATATACTTATCAAATATTAAAATGACGATAGGGATACTATAGGTATTTTTAAAGAATTTTTTAATGTTTTTTCGTGTTTTAGTAAAATATTTTTTAAAAAGACAGCTATCAACAAATTGAGAGAAATTATTTTGTCATATGATGGATATTTCCTTCGGACACATAAAAAAAATATAACACTTCTTAACATTCAAAAATGTTATTATTGCAATTTTTTTTAGTATTTCCCCAAAACATATTTTTTCATATTTTCTTACTCTGTTGACAAATCATCTGAAAAAGTTGCTTGATGTTATAAGAAAATGTATTTTAATAAATGTGAAATAAAAAATTGAATGAAAACAATTGCAAATAAACACAAAAAATATTTTAAATTTTATTTGGTATGAAAGTTCCTCATGTAAGGGTTATCGTTCCTAAGTCACAAGGCCCAAACACCTTGGGGACTTTTCATTTCTGAGTTGGAAGAAAATTTCTTAAATATAATGTTGGAATGATAAATACATGCATATTTCATTATAGACTTTGCCCTGTATAAGTGAATATATTCGCTTTAGTGCAAAACTAAGTCAAATAAATAAAGGGGAGCATTGACTAGGCTGATAGGATTTATGTATCCCAACCTGAGAGAAATTCAAAGCAACCCTCTCATCCCCGTTAGGTGTCGATATTAATGTGCATTAAAGTATATTATAATTGAAATATTTTCACCTGTTTAGAATTTTCTTTCACGGTATTCAACCAAAAAATACATTTTAGAAATTTGTGGAAAGTTAAAAAATTTATTGTTCTCAACGGGAATCGAACTCATGACCTACTGGTTTGTAATGAACCCACTAACCCACTGCGCTACAGTGTCACATACCGATGATGCAAAAGAAACTCTTTAAAAATTTATACTTGATTTAATTGTTTATTTCGATAAATAATACCACACAACGTGAAGGTGTCACATACCTCATTACTTGTAAGTAATAAATTTTCCAATTATTAAATTAAATCTATCCATTTAACAATTTTTTCAAAATAGCGGTTCCCATACAATTCACCTCAGTTTAAATCAGCCAGTACCGGAAATGCATGTTTCCAGATTTACTTTTTTGCGTACTGTGTCATCAAAAAGTGGTGTATAGAATTAGATATAGGATATTTTGTAAATCTTTCAGATAATAAATAAATATTGAAGTTTATATGAATACTATTCTACAAAAGGTGGTTGATCAGTTATATTCAATTCATCATGGATGTGAAAATCGTGAAAAAATTAGATGTTTGGTTAAAAATGGGTTTGTCACCATGTCTTTCTAAATTAAATGAAATTTCATTTCCTGAAACCAGTGGTAATCCAGTATGTTAACTGGCATGTTTATTGATTGAAGCATGTTCTTTCATGTTGAAAACTATTTAAAAGAAATATAAAACCATTATTTATTGAAGATGTTTTCTATTTTTGCTTTTAGAATTATTGAACTGTGTAATTGTATTAATTCAAGTTCTTTGAAATTATTCATGGATCAACCGGGTTTATACGGAGCTGTTCAGAAATTATTAAGACATTTATATAATTAATATTACACTTATAGAAAAAAGATTAACAAATGAAATTTTACCAAATCGTTAACCAGGATACTGTTTATTAAAGCTGACATGAGTTTACAAATACGCATTACATGTATTTCTCTTTTATCTCCGACTAGCGCCATATTAGTTGTCGATTTCAATTGTTCTGATCATAGCTACACGCCCCCCTATATATAAGACCGAGGCCACTATTCATGCTTCGCCTCATTCAGGTATTTCATTTCAGTTTATATGAATACTATTCTACAAAAGTTGGTTGATCAGTTATATTCAATTCATCATGGATGTGAAAATCGTGAAAAAATTAGATGTTTGGTTAAAAATGGGCCCCTCATCCAATCATACCCTGGATGTGATGGATGAGGGACATTCTTGGAGTACAGCCGGAGGCTGAGGGGTATCAATAGCATAATTCTTGACTAATTATACTCGGGCTCGCTCTTCAAAGAATTCAAACCATGTGACGTCAGTAGTATATATAGCACGCCATGTATCCATCACTCATAATTTAAAGAAAATTTATTGTCAATTAGAAACTAGTGGCGGGCATGAATGTTTCACATGGGTTGGGAAAGTTGATACTCCTCAGCCTCCGGCTGTACTCCAAGAATGTCCCTCATCCATCACATACAGGGTATGCTTGGATGAGGGGCCCATTCTTTTCATACAGCCTTCGGCATATCGGAGTATCAATAGCATGTTCAAAGAATTGACAATAAATTAAATCAACCATTTATTCAAAAAACAATTTAAGACTCTGTCAACAACAACTACATTTGTAAAACAGCATTCATAAATGTTTTTGTGTTGTTATTACTTGCTGTAACATTACATGTATCTCTACAATAGAACTTTTTAAAATTCTTGGAAGAAGACCAGTCACCAGTTTTAAGTATATCCGTCAATGAGGCACCACTCCTTAATGCTGAAGAAGATGCAGCTGAACGAATAGAGTGTGCTTTGAAATAAGTGATATCTATTCCTGCACTTCCCATAACTTCTTTGATCCATCTTGCCACTGTACTAGTAGATACTTTATTGAAAGTCTTATATGACACTAAAAGTTGATCACACTTTCTCCTTTTCTTCGTTCTTTTGAGACATTCATGAAGTGTCGACACAACACATAATTTCTTATCACTATATTTTTGCAATGAAATAGAATAAGACCTTCCTGGTCTGGATGTTTTCAACAATGACGTAAAATAAAACACAACACTATCTGAATTTAAACACATATTCTTAATATTCATACACACTAATGTCTGGGCTCTAGCCGCCGTAGTCAATGCTAACAAGGTACACAGTTTCAATGTGAGAAATTTAATGTCCAAAGACTCCAAAGGAAACAAACTTTTCAAAAAGGTTAATACTTTAGACACATCCCATGCCAACTTGTATTTCGGTAAAGATGGTCTCAGGTTGAACAATCCTTTCATAAACTTAGTTAAAGATATAGAATTCTTACTCCATTTATCATCGTTCAGAGCTAAAGTTTGAGTCACTGCCACTTTATGAGTATTTATCGTGGAATATGATTTTCCATTTTTGAAGATACTAAACAAATATGACATTAGTTCTTTCTCAGTAATTTCATTTGCAGATCTATTCCGTTTATTACACCAAAAGATGAAATTTTTCCAGGCAAGGTCATACTGCTTCCTTGTTGATTTTCTGCATGATGAGAGCAGGACGATTCTAATGTCTTTTGGAAACCCTCGATTCTCCAATGTTTTCCAGATATAAGTGCTGCGGCTAGTAAGATTGTTTTGTTGAGGGGATGTTTCCGCTCTCCATCTGTCATTAAATTTGTGTGCCTTGGCAGCCTAACTGGAACAGAAATGAGCATTGAGAGAAGTAAAGGAAACCAAGATTGAGATTTCCAAACTGGAAACACTACTATAACTTTATCGACCTTATCCTCAATTATTTTATTCAAAATTTTCCCCAATAGATGAAAAGGTGGAAATATATATGGATTTAAATTCTTCCATGTAAAGGAAAAAGCATCGATTTTCCATGCTTGTGGACAATATTTCCATGTAACAAACTTTTCAATTTTATGGTTGGCAATTGATGCAAAAAGATCAACATCAGGAGAAAAATATTGTTTTAAAATTCTTTCATATATTTCTGGTTTCAATGACCATTCTGCTGAACTAGATGTTTCTCTTGAAAAATAATCTGCTAATTCATTTGATTTACCAGGCAAGTATTGACACGTCACCCAAATATTTCTTTTAAAACACCATTCCCAAATATTTCTTGCTTAATAATCCATATCTTGTGAAATCATTCCACCCAAATTATTGACATAGGCAACGGCTGTTGTATTGTCACATTTCACTCCAATATGAACATTATGTTTCTCTTTAAAGAAGAATTTTAATGCTAAATATATTGCTAATAATTCGAGGTAATTAATGTGAAATTTCTCCTCCACTGATGACCAACTTTTGCTAAAATTCTTATCTCCAAATACAGCCCCCATGCCTTTAAGAGAGGCATCTGTCTCTATCCAGTAATCTACATGAGATGTCTAATAAGTTTGCCATTCTTTAACTCAATATTTTCTATCCACCAGTTTAGATCAATTCTACTTAAAGTAGATCAAGTTGCCTGACCTTCATAATCTTTGTCATTTTTATTTAATGCCTTAATTTAACCCTTTCCAAAGATCTATAATAAAGTTGACCTGGGGAGATGGCATAACATGCATGAATAATTAATTCATTGAGAGTAGCTAAATCTCTTATTTTAATAAACCTTTCTTCCATTATTTTTCTTGCTACTACTAATAATCTCTCAATTTTTTCCTTTGGTAAATATACCTTAAAACTTCTGGAGTCTATAATGAACCCAAAAAATTCAATAATTTGAGTGGGTTCTGACACAGATTTATCAAGATTCACTTGAAATCCCAAAGTATTCAATGTGTTCATAATAATCTGAGTATTCTTTCTACAATCATCTATATTTTTGTTCATTATTAGTGAATCATCTAGATAATATGTACATCTGATACCCATGGATCTAACATAAGCATACACAGGCTTTAATATCTTTGTAAAAATTCTGGGTGCTGAAGACAATCCAAAAGGAAGTACGACAAAACAATAAAATCTTTCCTTCCATTGAAAACATAATTATTTTTGATATTCATTTGCCATAGGTACACTTAAATATGCATCTTTCAAATCCACACTACAAAAATGATCTCCTTTCTGAATGAGATTTAAAATTTGACCCAAATTTTCTTGTTTAAACTTCTCATATGTAACAAATCCATTTAAAGATCATAAATTGACAACGGGTCTAAGCTTTCCATTTTTCTTTGGAACCACGAATATATTAGATAAAAAATGACTATCACAAAGGTCAATTTCTCTAATTGCCCCCTTTTTCCACAATTCAGTCACTTCTTCATCAACATGAGATGTTTCGTAAGTACCAAACGCTATTTGAGAAGGTCTGTTTTTCTGATATGGTAATTCATTAAAGGAAATTTCATAACCTTGAATTGTCTTCAACACCCATTGATCATTGGTTATTTTCTTCCATTCATGAACGAAATTTTTTAGTCTCCCTACCTGAATCACATCTTTCTCTAAAATCTGTTCTTTCCTCTTCTGTCCACATTTCTCATCTCTCTGCCATATGCATTTCTTCCCCCTAAAAAAGGTCTGTTTGATCCTCTACCTCTACCATAATTATAATTGTAAGGGTAATTCTTTCTTCCTCTTGTGTTAGTATAAAACGAGTTGTTTCTTGGCCTGTCTCTTTTGTATTTATCAAAGTCTGACAAATCTTTGATCTTTTTCTGAATATCGCCCCCCAAAAAAAGTTCTGACACGGGCTGAGATGTATTACATATGTCTTGGAATCTACTGGGTAAAACCTTTCTCATCAAAAATCGTCTCTTTTGAGAAATTTGGTAGATGGAATTACACAACACGATAATTGACTGTTTTAACAGATTTCTTATCTCTTTGAACTTATCATTTGTCTTCATCATTTCAGCAATTCTGAGTATAGGTGTAATACCCGCAACAATGGTTTTTTTGCACTGCTTGAAAACCAGAATCACGACTCTGGGCAAATTTTGGTAAAATGTTCCATATGTCCGTATTGACCCTAGGTGCTACTAAATTATTGCAATTAACTGGCCTTGGATTATCTTCAATAATTTTTGATGTCTCACCCTCTTTAATACACAAAGTATTGACCATTTCTGCCAGTTTAGAATCGATATCTTTCCCTTTCTTATCTGAACTAAACCAATCTGGTATTGCCCAATCACTTAATTCTATGTCTTTCTCTGATTCATTATCAGCAAAGAAATCAAACTCGTTTTGATTTTCATTCTCACTAGATATGCTCTCGTGTTCTATCGACTGATTTGTACTTGCACTATATTGTTGCAAATTGTAAATACAACCAATTAAATCATTTATGCCCATGAGTTCCTTAAACTTATCTATTTCATCTTGACCCATGTTACTAGTGCATTGGTAATATCTTTACCAGATAACTGATCATCTTTCTTCGTTTTCTTTGTCTTATTTTTATTGCCATTTGCTTTCTTTCGTTTTGTACCTTTCGAACTCGCTACCAGCCTCGCCGGTGCACATTCACTCTGGTCATTACCATTATTGTTTAAGTCTTTGCTCACAGAACCTGTGGCAGGATTAGCTCTAGTAACTGCTTTAACTTCGTTCAATTTTTTAGCAAGTCTTTTTTCTGCTTCTCGAATAGCATCGCTATCGAAACCCTCAAACGAATCATTATCAGAGTCTGCCATTATAGAGAGGACCTCGTCCCCAGATTCGATACAAGATGACATGTAAAATTGTCAACAAAGAAATTCACACGTGAACCACGTGTGTATAAGAAATATACACCAGCGTAAATTTCAAGCAGTTAAGTCATTAAAAACGAACAAACACGTGAACCACGTGTTAACAAAGACAACGTCTCAGTTTTAATATGATAACAAACCGTAAGTTAAGAGGAGCCCGCACGAAGTGCGCCAAGAAAAAATATGAGTGATAGATACATGGCGGTGCTATATATACTACTGACGTCACATGGTTTGAATTCTTTGAAGAGCGAGCCCGAGTATAATTAGTCAAGAATTATGCTATTGATACTCCGATATGCCGAAGGCAGTATGAAAAGAATGGGTTTGTCACCATGTTTTTCTAAATTAAATGAAATTTCATTTCCTGAAACCAGTGGTAATCCAGTATGTTAACTGGCATATTTATTGATTGAAGCATGTTCTTTCATGTTGAAAACTATTTAAAAGAAATATAAAACCATTATTTATTGAAGATGTTTTCTATTTTTGCTTTTAGAATTACTGAACTGTGTAATTGTATTAATTCAAGTTCTTTGAAATTATTCATGGATCAACCGGGTTTATACGGAGCTGTTCAGAAATTATTGAGACATTTAATATTACACTTATAGGAAAAAGATTAACAAATGAAATTTTACCAAATCGTTTACCAGGATACTGTTTATTAAAGCTGACATGAGTTTACAAATATGCATTACATCTTCAAAAATCAACGTAACACGGATATTATAATAATAAGTATTTTATGAAAATACTTTATAAAACTTAAAATGTGTTTGTTTTCGATCGGCTTTCTTCATAAAGGCTTTGTATGAAATGACAATATTTATATAATGGTTTCGCGTTAATTCGCGAAAGTTACGCGTTCATTCGCGAAACTAACGCGTTTATTCGCGAAAATTACGCGTTATATTGCGAAACTTACGCGTTATATCGCGAAAGTTTCGCGTTTATTCGCGAAACTTATGCGTTTATTCGCGAAACTTACGCGTTTATTCGCGAAAGTTTCGCGTTTATTCACGAAACTAACGCGTTATATCGGGAAAGTTTCGCGTTTATTCGCGAAAAAAATATTTTTTTTACCTACGAAAATGAGCTCAATGGGCTTTCGTAGAAAAGACTTGTAGAATTGTGTTTTGAACAAAAATGATATGATAACCTCTGCACGGGTAAGGAATATCCAATGAACGACGAAACAAGACAGACTGAAATCCAGACACATATTTTAAAAAATCTCGATAATTGTAGAACGTTTTCCTGTGTATTTTACAACATCGCACATGCGCAAACCACACACTGGCAATCGAGCAATGTCAACGACCGCATGGATTTTAGAATTTATTATTTTTTTTGGTAAAACCCGATGGAAACGATAATGCGTTGTTACTTTCTCGGATTTACTATCATTTATCTACTGTATTGGATGTAGTACCGTGGGGGCTCTTCAAAAGGGATGCAAGCGTTGTGCACTTTGATTGAACGACACACGTGTTTGATTTCTATGCCAAGTAAGACAGCACTACCTGTGCACAATAATACGGATATCTTTCAAAGAATAAATAAATTTTGTGTTTTATAGACTGTAGTTTCCTTTATTATTAATTTTTTTTTTTACAAATATTTACTACAATGTGTAGTCCATGCATTTAGAAGCCCGTGCGGAAAGCAGCCGACCGTATATACCCTCTTGACAGTTGATCGAAACTAATATGGCGACCGAATGCTTTTATAAATTCATGTCAGCTTTACTATAAAAAAAATTCAGTCAAATACATCATTATATCACTCCTGGTAAGCTGACATACTTGCTGAAGCCAGTGACCCAAACTCATCGCAACGTCATTTTAACGCGCTTTCTGGGCCCTATGTTTTTAAACACAAATACAAATAAACGAAAAACATGAATAATTTTTCATTTCTAATCTTTCGTTTTTATTTTAAGATACCAACATATACACATTTTCTCAATTCTTTATTTTTTGTGAAAAATATCGAGTTATTTCTACCCAAAAGTAAACTTTCTGTGAAATGTCTTTTGTTCTCAGTCATAGGTGACTGAGGACAGGACCCAGCCCCCTTTACCCCCGATTTAAACCCCCGACCGGGAAGTTGACTGAATTCCTTGTAATTCATGTACACAACATTTCCCATATCATATATCTGAAAGTTGATTGAAAATAAACGATTTATTTTAAAACAACCACAACCTGCATATAAAAAGATGAAAGGTATGCCACTCTGCAAGGTAACTGTGACGGATGTAAACATCTGTCTGTTATTTTTGTACAATAACATCCAAGATAATCGATTTAATTTTATTGGGGCGCATAAATACTCCTCGGATTATTCTTCATAAGTGGACATTACGTCACTGGGAGATGTTGACTTTTGTCACAGTAACCTAGCTGGTCTTTTAAAAACTCGTTTAACACCATAGACCAGGTTTACAGAAACAAAATTAATTACATTCATTTTTAAAAAGCATAATAAGGAAGAGATATATTTATTGCGACAATATCATCCTGTGCATGTCGGATATATAAAGCGGATACATGTGTTATAGTCCAAATATGACGAAGGAGTAGTATTGTAGGCAAAACGGAGTGGCATACCTTTCCTCTTTGTTATACAAGGGGGGGGGGGGTTACATTAATCGTTTATTTTCCGTTAATGTTTAGATATTAAAAGTGGAACATACTGTGTACATGGCTTTAAAGGAATTTCTTTTTTTTTAAAGTCAATTACCCCGGGGGTTTACATCGGCGTAATACGTCGGCCATGACGTAAAAATTTAATAAACCGTCGTGGTCAGATTTCTATTGCCTGGTTAATTTGTACTATTTCCTTATTTCAACTAAATCACTAATGAAACTTGCACAAAAGTTTGTCGCAATAGCTATCAATATATATATATATATATATATATATATATATATATATATATATATATATATATATATATAATATCAATTTTTGGTCTTACGGCACTTAAGTAGTTGTTGTTTAAGGTTTTAACCTCGAGTGTATGTCTGCACTGGGTGCCCCGACCACCGACTTGTTTATGTACGGTCGCAAAACAAATTTTTAAATATTTGTCAATATTCCTTTGTTCAAATATTTAATATTTTTTATTTTTATTCCAATTTTCATCAGAATTCATCATTTACAAAGGGAAATATTTGTGTTGTCTCAATAATTTCGTAACAACCCTCGCATAACGTGATACTAGTAGTTTTCATAATTTAAAAAAAAATCTTTTCCCGGAATGTACTATTTAGCATATTATGTTTTTTGTTGTTCCTAGACTAATTAATCTTTGAAAAGACATTTATTAATAACTTCCGAACGGCCTAATTATTGAAAACAGTCCAATCCATCATTTTATCAGATCACACATCGAACTTTATAATGATCCTTATTAGTTTGCTATATAAACCTACTAAGGATTGATCAAGAAAACATAAGGCTAAGTTCTTACAAACAAAACATTTAAAGTCTACCTTTGAAACATGATCTCTCGGAGAGTTTTTCTATTACTTTTTCTGCTGTTCATAGTTGGGATTCAATCACGTATGTACATGTATGAGTTTTGAATGTGAATTTCAATGTTTGCTCTCTCTCTCTCTATATATATATATATATATATATATATATATATCTATATTCTAGTATATATATTTATTTATTTATTTATTTATATTTCAATGCATGGTTAAAAATGGTTAAACTATCGATATAGACTTGATATCGATATATTACAAACAGTCAAACTCCTATTTTTCAAATGCAGACATACAAGTATTATAACAAAATTAGAAATAATCCTTTGTTATATCTTAATTGTTTTAATTTTATTTTTAAAAATAGATTATACTTAAAAAAAATTATTAATAATATTGATAAACATAACCAACTGTTGTATTACAAAATTTAATGAATGAATCAAATTGCATTTTAATCTTAACATTTAATGGCGATATAATTCTTTTTAATGGTAGAGAATTTTCCATTGTTAACGCTGCCAAGTACTCCCGTAAGAATGTTCCCTGACAGCTTTGCTCCTCCACCTACGCCTCGTCCTCCCTACAGATGTCACAGATTTTATTGTGTATGTTGATTTGATATCTTAAATATTTGAATTGATATAAATATAATTGTCTTAATCCAATAGCGTTTTTTTATACATTTTATTGTTGGAGGTAACTTCAAGTCATTCTGAAAATATAATTTTTATTGACATGAAAAAGATGTTATTAAGATCTTTACCTCGGGAATAGTAATAACGTAATAACAATACTACTGTGTTTCAGACTTGGGACAATCGTCGTTGTACCACTCCTCCGGGGATTTTTATGCCTTGTGTAACATACACACTCCCTAGGTCTTTTGCATCATGTGACTGCGCATTTTGTGAGTATCAGCAATAATATTTATGGAGTCGTTTCTGCTTCTTCTAATTATAAAGCTAATAAACAAGACTCCTGTGAACAAGAAATGGAAAAGTCGGATCAAATCATTTGATAAATGGCCTACATAAAATCTACAGCTTAAATATATTGCTGGTTTTTTTTCGTCAAAAAATGAACTTGCCCTTTTAATTGTAAAACACATTGTAATACACACGTTTGCTACACAGGTTTTTGTAGACACCTATACAGAAAAAAATTAACTGGAAAACGAAAACAATTAACTCATATTTTAGTAAAGAATATTTTATCAACCATCATAAGAGTTTTAAGTTTTTCATTAATTGTTATCTTAACTTGGCAAAGAGAATCACAGACTTCGAGGAGTCATGTGCCCTCCAAGAGGAATTTATCAGAAAAAATAATGAGACAGGGTTAAGTGGTCTTAATTTAGTTTCTTAAAATCAAAATACAAGATAAGTATAATAGATATTAAAATCAATAAATAGAATTGGTAAATTCGTGCACTTAACGTTAGATGTAACGGAACCAAAGTGTGACTCGCCCGTGTTGATGATCGGCGTAGAGCGCAATATGCATGTTTACCTGCCATGCGTCGAGCTAAATTAATATGTTTCCATTGTCAGAACTGTAGTTTTATATAACTACAGTTTTTTAAACAAAAGTTTTCTTTTAATTATCACCAAAATACAATAATCTACTGCTGTAGAAAGAGCTATTCTAATGCATAGTTTTCAGCACACAATATTTAACGAATAAGCATTTATCAAAAGAAATAGTTTTTTAATTGATCAACAACAAATAATTTGAAATTTGTTTGCAAAATTTACAACTGTTAAGTAATTGAAATACATCAGCAAGAACATGTAATAAACGCAATTAAGTGACACCTCGTTCAATTATTCAGACAATGATTGATCATGTAAAAGCATGATAGCATGTATTATCATATTATTTAAATGTAATGTGGACAAATAACGTTGTAAAATAAAGAAGTTGCAACCTGTTTATTAACAAAAAAAGCTTTGAGTAAAATAAGCTATCGCTATGAAATTATTATAAATATCAAATATATGAAATGAAGATATATGTATCTGCGAGCAGTATAACAAGAAAATATAAATCTAAAGTTGTGCAGGGTATGGGTTCTTTTAGAGAACATCCTAACGGGGTACGAGTTCTCCAAAGCAAGACTTCCGCAGATACCGCGGTGTTGCCGGTGCCTATTTTTGAGTTGTTCAGCTTTAATGTAGCTTTAATGTAACCTAGCTTTGCTTTATGCAATTCTTATCTTATAAAAACCCTTCAGAAACTTATTATATAATTGAATGTTTGAAATATATCTTCATAAGGAGCAGTTAATTATGTATTAATATTTACATTTTCCATTGTCTTTGTGGTTATAACACTACGAATCAAACTTGTAACGTTTACTTCAATAATTTCATTAATGACGCAAATGAAGTACTGTTGGGACACAAGCGGGGTTTGCATAATTATATGAAATGAAAATAAATTAATACTGTGAAGAGTTTAATATTTAATCGTACAATTAATAGCAACTATACATAAAAGAATGAGGATCATCCTTTGAACATTACGAGGTGAACAGTACGGTCGATGCGTGATAAAAATTCCTTCGAGCTTTGTTGGATTTGATCATGCACCGACCGTAACAAGTACCTTCTTACGGTATATACAAAAATATTGTTTCATACTTTTCGTTCATTTTTCGTTTTTAAACAAGGAGACATAATTTGCAATTCTGTAATTTTTAAAATTTACCGGTAAAATTTAATACTTGAATTTTCTAAACAAAAAATAATTATGCACCACATTTTTTTTATTTTTTACAGGGATCGGTGGAGTAGGAAAGTGAGAGCAGACGTTCACTTCAACGATACTTTTAAAACTCTAAATTTATAAGAACAAAGGATTAATCATTTAAAATTGATAATTTTTGTCTACTTTTCACTGCATTGAAATAAAGTTCTTAATGTTGTTCAGTATTTTTTTGCTATCTTACGCCGGATTTGTTGTATGCCATTAATATAAATAACATTTAATGACATCAATGTTTACATTTGAAGTAGATTCAGTCTTCCAAGATTTTATACTTCTTTGCAAAACTGAATTCTTAAAAATGTGTACAAGATAGTTTTATATATTTTATGTGAATATTACATCGCGGAAATAAATATTAATAAAATAGTCGTTAAATTCAAAATATTTTCGAAACTCTCTTCATTATTTCCGTGTTTTGCTTCGTTTTATCTATGCTTAGGGTAAATAATTCTTTTTCGAATTATTCTATCAGTTTTATGTCTAAATGCTATCATTTTTCTGGTGTTAAATGTTATTCAGTTTGTTTATCTGACATCTTAAAAAGTGTGATGACATGCACATTTTAATTATTGAATTATTGATGATATTTAAGTTTATTAGTTGAAATCAGTTCTTTTTCAACTTCCATCAGAGACTTTTACGTAATGAGTAATCAACCTTAACTTGATTTCGCTTCTGTCAAGAAATATACATGCGTATTTTTAATGTCTATAATCCTATAAAAATACTTATTTTCAGATTGATCGCACGAAATACATCTTATGATTTTTTGTAGTTGCTTAAAAAAGCTGATGAATCAGAAACCAATATTATCTTTTGACCATATTAAATTGCGTTTGCTATCAACATAATCCTTTCTCTCGATAATTGTAAACACACAAAATATTAGAATGGGAAATAATTTAAAGGCGCATGAAAATTCTGCCAATGTTTATGCTGGAATCCTGCATGGCATATTTTTTCCACAGAGCCTAGGCAGCTTTAGCTGTGATCTCAAAGTGAACAAAAACCATTACGTAATGATATCAATCAATTAAAAAAATACGAAGCGTAATTATTGCCACGACATTGTTGACTTCTCACTTTCCAATTTAAGTCAAACAGAAGAAATGACCAAGCTAATTATTCTTAACCACAGGCGCCTGACTTTATATACATACATTTCTCCTAATGAAACATATATATACACTCTACATAGTAATACACATGGTACACATTGCCGCCATCTTGGATTTGTTTAAAACTGTCACAACAGCTGAAATTTCTGCCTAAAACTCATCGATAAAAGTATTTTGCGATCATCTCCGTCTTCCGATCAGTCCTTCAACATCTAAATTACAACTGACAACAAAAAACGGCACATTACACCTGTAATTAATGAAAATCACTCCTTGATCTGCATCTACTGCTTTTGATATGCAAATAAATGTATAATGGGAAGACGGAAGTTTAGACATTGGTGTATATGAGGTTTCCTTACACCGTGTGTTGTGTCAATATCTTAAAATGAATGCATTTATAAACATGCATACATAAAATTGACAGTATATAACAGTTACTTCCATTATTATTAAAACGTGTATGATGATAGAATTCAAAATCGACGCCTTTTCAATATGTGAACCAGTGCTATATTTGGGATGGGACTATCCAAGGTATGACGTATTTATGCAAACTCCCATCCTCCCTTTAGCCAATCTTCAGATACCGTCTATATTGTACCAAGGTCCACCACCTTACTCTTTTTTATTCATTGAAAAGAGATGATCACAAACCAGGACGGAATTTACTCCGACATAGTGTAAAAATCTGCTCAAAACATATTGAACTTGTTCCATCTTTTTATCAAAATTTCACAAAATGTCCAATTTTCTCAAAATATATATTGACTATATATATATAATGTTATAACGCTTGTTAAGAAAAACTTGTTGCCGCTTCCTTTATTTTTGATTTTAATTGACCTATTTATAAGAGAGGGATAAAACTACACAGCTGGTGTTTTGAATCTATCAATGTACATGTCATAAATTCATAACTGTCATTGTGACAAATTATGTAGACGGAAACTACTAACTTAACACGTGCAAATCAAACAATATCATTATCTAATTGCGGTATTGGATTTCGCATCAAAATTAGATTTATTTTTAGTTTGCAACATAAATCTAACAAAGTTGATTTAAGAATTTATATAAGTTCATAAATATACAAACAAACACCTAGCTTTGAAACATGAACTTTCGGGTAGTCTTAAGCTTTCTACTGCTTTTTTCTGATATTTGTAGCTGGATACATGCACGTGAGTATAGATTTCGAGATTTAACTTTAACCATTTTTAAATTTATTAGAAACAAAAAAAAACAAGTCAATGCAATGAATAATGTTATTGATATTGAACTCAAGTCCTGTTACAAATTCAATAAGCGCAATCATACTATTTTTCTAAAAAACATTTTTTTTTTAAATTATGATAGCAAAAATCATTTGAAAATTAACCGTTAATAAAATGATTCTTTCTATAACTTATTTGTAATTATGATAAATATTATTTCAAATTCTAAAGACAAATTTATTGTTATCGAGAACAGTCATTAGAAAAATCCCAAGAATTCGGTCACTTAGGTCCTAAACCTACAATTCGTTTATCTCGTCTTAATTAAACCTTGAGATAAGAAAAGGGTCAATATCAAAACTTTAACAGTGGTAGTCTATGATCTCAGTATATTTTTATTGTTCTTTCTATCAAGTTTAGATCATTTTGTCAAAGCATGTTAAAAATAAATTGAATGGCGATTTTTTTGACTTTGACGTAAAAATGTTACCCCATAGTCAACAATTTTGTCAGGATTTAGCTTCGTTTCATGAAAAAATGTCAATAACAAACCGTCAACCATCTCAAAAAGACATAAAACGAAATACAAATTGAAAGCAGAGCAACACGGACCTCCAGAAAGATAGAGGTAGGATCAGCTGCCTAGGAGGAGTGAGCATCCTCTGGTGACCGGTCACACCCGCCGTGTGCTAAATATAATTTATCGATGGTACAAGTTTACAGACTGTACGATAGAATATTCTCATGCTATAACAATATTTCTAGAATATGATTGACCCTGAGATACAAAAGGGGCAAAGTAAAAAATGACGGTATAATTCACTTTTTTCAAAATGATGTCTGTTTCAAGTCTGCGATTTGTCAGTCAAAAACTTTCGTCTGGACAAAATGTGTGTTGGGGGGGGGGGGGGGGGGGTATCTCTCAATTTGACATTGAGATGAAAAAGAGTGAAGATTCTCAGTGCACTTTTATTGGGTTTTTTTTCTTTCAAGTTTTAAGTCCCTCTGATAGAGAGAAAATATTCGGGAAATAACCAAGAATTTTTTTTCTTCATTTGACCTGGAAATAAAGATGTTAGGTCAAATTTTGGCAGTGTTCAGCAACGTTTTCTAGCATTTGTCTATGTTTAGAGTTCAGTCTGTATGTTGAAGGATTATTAAGTTATAGCCTGAGCAACATTTTAAAGAAAATGATTGACTTCAAATAAAAAACATTAATAACTGTCAAAAATGTTTGTAGTTTGCACTCCTTCTCAACAATACCTATCCATGTTCCAAGTTTAAAATCTTTCGTGTAAAAGGATCACAACTAAGTTCAAGCCCAAACAATATTTGAATAAGAAGAAATAAAATTTAACCTAATTCAGGTGGTAAATTTGGGTCAATGTCAATTTATTCTATGCAGTACACCTCACTCTAACGCAACTTTTTAAAATTTAACGTTAAAAGTCTATAAGACAAACAAAAGGTACAATATGGACCATTCCTTGTGATTCTATGACGTCTCATAAATGTGCCCTTTCTGGTTATTTCTCAAAAACATGAAAAATTCATCAGTTTTTATTCATTTTCAACCATAGGAAGTATAGGGCGCAAAGTATCTCCAAAACAATTTTCAAACATATTACTAATTGTAAATATTATCCATTATATTAAATTATCGACATTTTTAAAAAAGATATTTTTTTATGATTAACAAACTTAGTACGACCTAACTAATTGAAAAAAAAATCAGTGAAGTCCAATCCATTCTTTTCAAATCACACGTCGAATTGTGTAAAGAACTAATTAACATCAATATATCAAAAAAACTAAATTAAATATTTTTTGATTGGGAATTTTTAGGACAAAAAATTATTATGCATACAGATAAAACCTATTAATCTAAAAGAAGCCTTTTTTAAGACGCAGGGTTTTTTTTATTTGTCTTTAGATGATTTCCCACTTACATGTGTAGTCATGAAGATATTCTGTTTAAGCTGCATGGTCCATGATTATTTCATATCAAATTTATGCATGATGTGTTAGACAATGGTTTTGTTTAGCTAATGTATGATAAAAAGGCAATATAGTAGCTTTCCCGACCAACAAAATGTTTAACAGAATATGTTCGTAAAACATTAAATCATAGGCAACCCTTATGAAGATTCGCTACAATGTTGATTTGGGTACGATTGTATTTTATTTACTACTTTGTCGTTTTTTCTGAAACAAGGTATACGAGGAAAACTTGACATCGTAAACTTTTTAGCCAATTATTGGTCAAATGCTCGTAAATAATGAAATTTTGTAATTATTTTACATAATGCACATTTTACTGCTGAATATTTATTTCCCCCATTTGTACAATTTAACTTTTGAGAGTGCGTGTACTATATGCATCATTTGATTGATATATAATTTAATTTGATTTCAAAGCAGTTGTTTTTACTTCAAAACTATTAAGTATGATTCTTAACAAAATTCATAATTTTGATCGAAATGTATCAATATTTAAAAAAAAAACCACTCCTAAACCAATAACAAAATTTTACAGCGCTTTTAATCACTCTTTTTGTTTTATTTTTATCGTATAATTAATATTCTGTTTATATGCGTGCATAAATTCATTGAAGTCAAAAGAACATTTTATAAATCAAAAATAGTGTCAAGGTGATGGATTAAGATGGAACTATTGTCCTGATTAATGCAAGCCAATCAATGTTTTAATTAAATATAATTAATCAGATTTCTCATCATAAACCTGATCAACATTGATCAAGAAAACCTATGACTAGGTTCTTACAAACAAAACATTTCAAATCAGCATTTGAAACATGATCTCCCTATTTCTTTATTACTTTTTTTGTTGGCTGTAATTGGGATACATGCACGTGAGTATGAATTCTTAATTTCCATTTTCTACTTTCTGTTTCTTGAACTCTTTCAATATAGATGAAAAATGCGAAATAAACTTTTTCAACTTAAAGCCTATAGCAAATAAATAAAATAGGGAATACCAATGATATTCAACTATAAATATATATTATACCAACGTATAATACAAAAAATATTTTTCCAATCCACATAACATAAAACCTAATAAGGAAACCATTTCCTAGTTTTTCAATATGATTAATTCATTCTAATTTTAAGATGATTTTTGTTGAATAGAAATCGACCATAATTATTGATACATGTAACAATGTGTATATATATATATATATATATATATATATATATATATATATATATATATATATATATATATATATATATATATATATATATATATATATAAACTACAAATATATGAAATAAATAATCTCTAATATTAACTAATGTTGATGTGATCTTTGAAATTGTAGAGATAAATTCCTTGTCTGCAAGAAGAATAACCCCCAGCCGTATTCGTCCCTCGGTTAGATCTCGTCCTCCTTACAGCTGTCCCAGAAGTTATTGTGTATGTAGATTTTGATTTCCTAAATATTTGAAACCATGTATATACAGAACACACGATCTATGTTTTCACTAAATGTAATGTTTTTACTGTATGAAATAAACACATTTGATTGTCTTGCC
This sequence comes from Magallana angulata, assembly GCF_025612915.1. Lineage (NCBI taxonomy): Eukaryota > Metazoa > Mollusca > Bivalvia > Ostreida > Ostreidae > Magallana > Magallana angulata. The sequence goes on along the minus strand of NC_069120.1, from coordinate 20,319,194 downwards.
GTTTAGATGACTGATTTTAACTTAAGAGGTTAAAACGGTGTAATCTTGAACACTGTTTGCGACCTGAGAACTTGACCTTTGTTGCATACTTATTCAAGAACACTTCCGGTTTGGTTGAATTTCGTCCATAGGATTGTTTAAGGTTGCCGATTGAAATGACCTTGCGTTTATTGACAAGAAACATGATAAAAGTAATGTTTCACTCGCATTGATTAATTAATAAAAACAATATCGAGGACGAAATGAACAGCAGATATGAAGTGAGTACAACCTGTTGTAGGAACAATCCTGGCATCAGCATTCCAACGGCCATGGCTTTTTGCTGAATTGTCGTTATGACCATTGAAAATGTTTAAATTTTTAGACTTTTACTAAAGACTTTTACCAATCTTTTGGTTTACTCGAGAATTGCTTTTGGAGTCAACTATACGCACTGAAGTGTGAAACAGACCTGTATTTTATCTTATCATCCTACTGTCTGTAATTCCTGCCCCTTGTATATTCCGAATACACATGTAGCGTCTGCTTTCAGGGTATTCTTCTGATCGGGGTTTACTCTCTGTGTCCACTCTGGGTTTACTTGGGGTTTACTCTGGGTTTACTCTGGGTCCACTCTAGTAAACCCAGAGTAAACCCAGAAAGTAAACCCAGGGTTTAGTTGGGGTTTACTTTCTGTTAGGTTGGGTCTGATCGGTACTGAAGTTATATACGTATTTAAGCGCATGCCTTCGTGTTTCGATTTATCAGTCATTTCAAAGTAACCTGTAGGCCAACGTTTCTAGTTGAAGCATAAACCATTGTCACTGATTGATTACAAAATCTATAACCAAGAATATGCGTGGAATGCGCTTACTTATGTAGATGTGGTAAATGTGTACACACATAATCCAAAATACCCTAATCTAACAATTTTAAAAAAAATCGTGAAAGCTCCATGATCGCCGAGTTAACAACAAATGAATTCGTGAGTATTAGTCGATTAAAAATATAGGATGTTTGTACATAGCGCATACTTTCTCGCGATAATTGTTAACATACATCGTTACATAAGAATAGACGTATTGAATGGAAGGGAATAACTCGAAGGCTCTTAAAATCATGCGCGAAAATCCTGCATGACTTAATTTTCCACAATGCATACCGAGCATGATTTCTTTCGGTCTTGGGTACTGCGTGTGTAAGGATAACTCTCTTACAGTGCATAAAATAATGAACATATTATTTCCAAGTGATTTTGTAACTCTCGCTTTTTTCGGTGGAGGAGAGTTTGTATTTTTCCATTGGCTGGACTGTTGCTTTGTTTCGGGATCATAATAATCGAACCAGCTTTCATCAGTTGTAACAATCCTGTCTTTAAAAAAATTGCGCTGTGTAATGAAGTTCTTTTTGGATTTTGTGGGGGTGATAGCGAAAACGACAAACAGTAAAATAAACAAAACAAAATGAATTTATTTATCAACAAAACAAATTAAAATAATAGAAAATGAAGAGACTCACATTCACAAACACACACCCTCATCTCCCACTAAGAAAGAAAATATAACTTTAAAAAGTTAATCAATCAACAGTGACATTGAAACAACAGTGAATTAATTTTTAACGCATTCAATTGTCAGTATCTATATGAAACAAATAAATGCTTTAAACGCTGGCTAAATATAACTATAACAGTATGTAAGGAATAAACCAACAAATCAAAATTACCAATACTGTTATATGTAATTTCACAGAAAAAGTAAATTGGAATGTTATCTGTAATTAAACAATCAATTTTTATCACTAGGCAAACTGATAAATCATTTAATCATAAAATAGAATTGAAAGTTTGGCTTCAAATAATTGCAAAAGCCACCCTAAAATAGTCACCACTGGGCCTCCATAGCACACAAAACACAAACAAAATATCCTGTCTCCAGTCGCGGACTCGAAGGTCTCTTATTGGAAAACTATCCACACAGGGCCTCTTAACCATAAACGTTCGTCAAACACGAGCTTCCGTGCGTCCCACTTGCGTCACGCGCTGCTCCGTTTTTATTTCTCGGTCCTAGACCTGTCCCACAAATGCTACGCTTAGCCTTCACTGACGTTTCACCACTGACCCACCGGCTCTAACGATATAACTATCCCTGCACTGAAACAATAATTACCTATTCTAAAACCTATAGACATACTTATTTATACAACGAAAATAACAAAGACCACACCCTCGTAAATATACAATGAAACTGACAAAATATTTACAAAAACTTACCGGCTGGAGAAAAGCAAATGCCCAAACAGATTCACAGTAATTTATGGCTACCAGTCTACCAGACTAACTTCTGGAATTCACCAAAATTAACAAACTGGAGGATGAATTCACCAACGTGGCCGCACACTTGACAAGCAGCCACGGCTCTCACTCACCAAACCGGTTATACTAAAAATACCCCTTATACCGAACACTCTCGATTGACAAATATGGAATACAAGTTGGTCTAAAATTACAACTATTTACACAAACAAAATACAAAACTGAAATAAACTGAATTCAACTTCATCACACGCTGCCTCAGTCATTTTTCTTTTGTAAACTGTCTTGACAATTCTACTCTCTTTTCCAAATTTATCGTAACTGCTTTTTAAGCATTCTATAGCGGCGAGCGAAGCGAGCTATAAAAACCAGTGCGCGCGAGAAAATGACCGAACAAAACCTAAACATTCATCGAGAAATTTTTTTGTCTACGTCAAATGATGCTCTCTAATGTTTTTTTTTTTCAAAAAAAAAATGCCATAACTTGTAATTTACGGTGCCTTGAGGTTTGAATACACTTTCAAAGTACCATGCAAGCTTTGTTGAAACCCAAGACATTCTTACATGTTTCGATTTTTTCGTATATTGAGTTGAGATACACAAACAAATGATTCTATATTTTAACGTATGACGGCGCTATATCTATACTACTATATTAAATTAATAGACTTGAATGTGTAGGCTTTAATACCGATCAATCGGAAGAGTGTTGTCTTTTGTTTTATATATTATTAACATCATTGGTACTTGAAGATTACCACTTTGTTTTCTTTTTTCTCAATTAAGCTTCGCTAATTAATAATCAACGAAAATTCCTCAAAAGATCCCGAAATTCATCTGGATTTTTCGGATTTTACAATCTTGCGCGTGCGCAATACATTCATGCTGACGGGATCTTTAGTTTATGTTTCCACATTACAATAGTTCCATGAATAAACTCAGAAACATAAACATACGTGTACATTTTCATTGGAAATTTGCTTTATATTCTGTTCATAAATATTTATGATTTCTTATGATAGAAATTATAAAATAACAATTATACATATCAGCTTAGCATTTACTTTTGTCTTCGTGATGGCAAAAAAATATTTGATTCCATGCAAAAAAAAATTACATTGTATTTCTTAGGAGAGTGAAGAAAGAATGTTTTATCGTTAAAATGATCACTGTCCAACGGACCTGGTTTTACGATAGAATCCGTTCCGTGTATCATGTGTATTGTGTCTGTAGCAAAGAAAAAAGGAATAGTGAAATTAATAGCATTATTATAGGTTTATAGCTTTGTTATGTAGATGTCTACAATACGGTGTGTCGATGTATATTTCGTAATTGTCCGATACGCATTGTCTAGATTCGATAAATTCAGAGATGGATTAAACATCGATAATAAGCGAACTAAATAACACTAAGTTAACAATGATGCAATGTAAGTGTCATTTTTGCTGGCTCGCCATAACGGTAGCACCGTAAAACGTAGTATGATTTAGGTGGTGTGTGACACATGTCGATATTAATGTGGATTAAAAGGACCTAGACACGACTTCAGATGAAAATTTTTTTTTTTTTATTTTTATGTATGAAATAGTTTCCTTTTGTATTTTGAATGATTTACCAAAATTTTAATGCTAGAAGTCATGTTACAAGCGAGATACAGATGAAAGACGTCGTTGGTATGTAAACAAAGCTCGAGTCTTATATTTGTTGACATATCATGTAAAGTAAAGAAATTATCATTTCTTTGACAAAATAATTTGCGAAAAGAAGATAAACTGATTAAATGTATTCATCAATAATTTTATCAACAACAAAAAGCAATATTAGCTTTAAACTTATACCAATACAACACATATGTAAACAATAAAAAGACTCAAGCTTTGTGCACAAAGAATTCGATATTTGACTTTCAAAACATCCATATTGAGAATTCCAGACAATAAAATTGAAAAAATAAATTTTGAAAAAATTGAGCTCAAATCGTGTCTTAGTCCCTTTAAAGTAATTTGTCATTAAAATACTTTCAACGGTTTACAATTTTCAAAATATTTAATAAAAAAGTGCGTTCTAAAAAATATTGGAAAAGTAAACATTTTTGATTAACCAACAGAATTTGAACTCATGACTTCTAGATCTAAAGAGAAATACTAACCAACTACGTAACGTTATTATCTGACACTTGTGAGAAGAAACTATTTATAAAATTACATTTGATTTTATTGTTTATTCTGTAAGTAATACATCACATGGTGTGTCATATGACCTTAAAATAAAAAAATTACCATTCTTTAGTACATAAATGTTAATTTTTATTAAACAATTAATGACCAAAAAAGGAATGCATGCACTCAAGCGAATGTGTGCAATTTGAAATTGTGCAACTACAAATCAACAAATGTAGCATAAATGTTAATTTTTATTATATACACAATGATAAAAAAAGTAAATAAATGCATTCACACAAGTGACTGTAATTTAAAATTGTGCAACTACAAATTTACATATGTAGACATTTTCTGTTGAATCAAAATAGGGCTACTAACCTGTACATTTAAGACTTAAAATGTGCATTTGATTGTAGTGATATTAAAACAGATAATAAAATATGACAGTTTAGAGAAACATCAAGGTTGAGATCTTGTCTTAGGAAAGACCTTATTCATAAGATAGTTTCGTGAAAAGGGCCCCAGGAGGTATTAAGTAACATAAAATGTACAGGTTAGTGCATTTTAACAAAAAAAAATTGCAAAAAAATGCACAAATTTAAACAACAAGAAAAATTACAGAAAATACAACAACGTGATAATCATAGGTGTTGAGCACGATACTCAGATGTTGCGACGGGTGTATATGGGTTTGTGTACTACTGCATATTTATTAGTTTTGTTCAGCTTTAATGTTACTTCAAATGCAAAACGAAGATTAGTTCTAACTATGCTTCATCCAATCTATATGGAAAATAAACCCACAAAACTATTTACTTATTACTCTTATGTTTGAATTACACTATCACACAAATCACTTTATTATCCAACATCCTTCACTTTTCGGATTTTAAACACAGAAATTTTATTTGCAATTCTTACCTTTTATCAATTTACTGGTATAATTTAATACTTGTTTTTTTGCGGATTCTATTTAATAAAAGTGAATGACATCACTATTGAATTTTACCTGTGTTTTTATATATATATAATACTTTAAGTTCTTCGCAGACTGATTGGACTATATATATCCTGTGATTTATCCTGTAACAAATTGTGAAACTGAATAAATAGCAAATTAGTAGTAGAAATAGAGATAACTGGTTTCTAATATTATAGTAAATATTCAGAATGTTCATTTCAGAAGCAGCAACTTTATCTTTTATTTAGGAGAAAAAATCCGGATTACAAGAGGTCTTGCAAATATCTTTGAGTGATTTTGGACGAAAAACGTGATTTTTCAAAAAATGCTGAAGATATCACCAAGTCCGAGAGAAGGGGCCTGGGATCTATCATTTAAAAAATCAATGCAATTAATCAGCTGGATTCCAAACCTACGAATCTTTTTTTAATAATTATGTCGCTACATTCCTAAATCGCAGAATTTGGGCATGGGGATACAAGAATCATCACTGTATTAAAGTAGTCCAGTAGTAAAATGGGTGGTTATACTCTAATTGTCACAACAACATCAATATTTTGCGTCATTTTAATATATATATATATATATATATATATATATATATATATATATATATATATATATATATATATATATATATTCAAATGACACAAGTCTTAAATATATAATGCATTACCAAATTAAACATGTGCTTCTTTTTCACCGTTGCCAAATTTATAATTCTAACTGTTCTCAAGTTTAATGTACCTGGAATCTTTAAACTATGACAATAATAACACCGATTTCCTATATCTATACTCTGCAGTGGAAAAGTTGCATACTGGTTTTGAAATCGAATGCCTCAACAATCTTCAACGCTTTTGACATTTATCCTCTTATATACAGTTCCATAGTCGAAAAATACGTTTTACTATAATAGTATCTCCCAAAACCTATCAGATAAACGTTGGCAATGTTTAGATTTGTTGTACTTCCCCTTAGGATAGAAACAGGTCGTTAAAGAAGAAAATCATTTAAGGACAGAAAACTTAAGTTATGCATATGTGACTTGAATGAAATTAAATCTCAAAAGCATTTTACTTTATATCACATTTTAAATTATGGTATGTTTTTCTTCATATCGTTTTAAGCTTACCTCTTCCATCTACCAAATAAACCGAGATCATATTCTTTTATCTCATCAATATAGTGTACCTTTATTATAACGCTCAATATTTTTTATCCTCTTTCTTCATTGAGCTATTAATATCATAAACGAATTTTCCTTTCCTTTAATCATTCATATTTGTAAACTTCTGTAAACTGCATCCTGATCAAAGACATCTCGAGGATACAAATCAAATTTTTTACAATTTATTTATTCTATGTGCCTTTAAAATGTAAAGAATTATCTACAGATGATTAAACAAAAGTTTAGATGAATATCTATCTCATTAATTATGATCACCTAATCTAGAAAATCGTCTGTACTCCTAGGCTACTTTGAAAAAGAAACTATTAACAACTGTTTAAGAGTACATAATTTATCTCTTGTCACGTCTTAGGGACATTTACATCGATCATAAGATGATTGTTATGTTTATGTATTTAAAATGGAAATATGCATACATTTGTTGCATCAGTGAATAATCAATATCTAAAAGATTTAAAAAAAAAAAAAGTTCTCTAAATTTTAAAGATGTGCATTTATTCTCATAATTATGGCAATTTGGAATTTGCTGAATTGGCGTAAACACAAGATGTTCAATACGAAACCTATTATTTTGTTTAATTGGGACACACAAGTAACAAATTAAGCGGACAAGAGGAAATTTTAGTCAGCATTTAGGGCGAAATAAATAAAAATACACAACCTTATTACTTCTTCCCAGAAAGACCTTAAATGTCCTCCGAAGTGACACTGATAGAGTTATCATTAATACATTTATAAAACGCGAACAAATCATTTTTACAAGAAAATTTAAAAATATATAAATGTTAACCACATATTAAGAACATAGCCGGATCGCAATTTTTTTTATTTAATTATGTATTAGAATCACATGTACCCTAAGGATTGATACGCTATGATTTGATACGCTATATTCCGGATGAATTGGCTACACCTTAGTAAAACATCTACGTTTTCATACAAGATTCTTAAACTTGTGTTATTTCGAAACATTAAAATAATTAACCGTTAGTTTTCTAATAAATGGAGGATTATGTGCGAGATAATACAGTATTGGTGGCATTTTAAACATCATTAAAATACCGAACTTTCATTGAAATAACAAAGTGTGTTAAGATTCATCCTATATCGAAAATGTCCCCACTAGAGCCAAATTGATGAAGCATTTTACTTGTCATTTTGGTTTTGGTTTTCCGTAAAGTCTTATGCAAAAATTCTTTAAAGACATTATTTGAATAATTCCAACTTAAATGTGAAAAATAAATTGATTAAACATTGACAGAAACCATTTTCAGTTTGATCTTAAAAAGGATTCAATTTGTATAATTTACATATGTTTAGACATACATTGTACATATCAATACAGGATATCATAGAACTAAAAGACATTGAGATTAACAATTCATAATTGAGCAAGTTCTGTCTTTAGATATTAGTAAGCCTCAATTAAGCAGCGTTAAAGGGATTCTTTGTAGGTTTTTTTTTAATATCTATCACATGCCATGCTTCGTGCTTCTGCTATTATATTTCAAGTCCATAGATTGTAGCATTATTAAATTTTGATAAACTATACCATTTACCTAATAATCAATAACCATTTCTTGGCAGGGAGTCTGAATTCATATCAAATTTTTACAGATAGTCTCATGACGTGATGCTGCTAATAATTACGTTGTTGGGAATTTATTAAACCTTTAAAAATGATAGGCGTATTAAACAAAGGTTTACATTACCTTTTATGTATAATAAATGAGAGCGATTGACACCACGGGTTTGGGTTTTGATACTAACCGCTAGGTTCTGATAAAATAACAAACAATAGACTGGGCTGCCTTGCAAAGTAGATGTTTCATGCTGAAATACGCAGAAAAATCGATAAGTTTTTTTTTAAATCCTGTTTAAAAAATTACTTTTAGAGAAAATTGTTAACAAGTTTAAGGATGTCTCTCTGGGTGAATTATTGTGTCTGAAAAGTTATCAAACATGAGGGAAATACATATCGCTTTGCTTATAGCATTTATATGTGCATCAGGTAAGATAGTAGTTAAATTTCTTTTTAATTAATTTTTATGCGTTTTAGGATAAGTTGTTAATGATATTTTCATTCAAAGCATGACTATTCTTTTTGAAGGGGCAACCATTATTGGTTTTATTACATACATGTATTGTTGATTCATATTCACCAAGACACAAACAATTTAAAAACTGTGTAATTTCTAGTCGGCGTTGAATGTGTTTTGGGGTGGGTATTGCTTATTTGGCGTGACTCGGCAGTTTCAATGGCTAAAATATAATGATAAACGCACTTGTGAAACTATTAAAAAAATTAATAATGATGACGTAACACATAATTCAAACGAGACTATTTTAATCACTTATATGGTTTGCTCAAAGATTTGAATTTTGAGAATTCGAGATTTTGGGATCTGCATGAGATTGAGAAACGTTTTTTCTTATAGCGGTCAAATGTTACAAGCCTTTTGAAACCCATTTGGGATAAATTTGTAACAAATCTCGTTTGCATTTTGTTGAACTTGTATTTACATGAAATGTGATTTAATAATTATGATTATAATTATGGGCTGGCTCCCCCCCCCCCCCCCATACACACACACACTTTTTTAAGCATCAATGAATTTTCTAAAATTTACATACAAAAAATTGAATTAAGATGGAGCTGCCCCCCCCCCCCCCAATTTTATGGGACCATGTAAAAAATTGAATTGAAAATAAGGAAATAATCGTAAAATTGAAGTTAAAAGTATACTACTCCCCCCCCCCCCCCCTCTACGGTTTAGGATTTTCAGGGTTTTGGAAACTAACCTTTTCCTTTTTTTTCCAATCAGCTTGTCAAGATATTTTGGATGAGTCTGCCCCCTCCCCACTTTCAAAAACGATGCTACGTGCCTTGACAAGGTTTCAATGTAGTTATACATTTCATTATTACAATATGTTAAACAACCGGTATGTTTGATACAAACATCCAAAATTCAAATTGCCTATAAAATATTTATGATAAATTCGTATAGTCTAGAAAATTGAAAAAAAAAGCATACTTTGATAACTAAAATAGAATATAAACTTTTTCATATATCTGAGGTATTTGATCTGTGAAAAATCTAAAATATTATTTTGTTAAAAGCCATTTTGATTGCAAACACAAGTACTCTGAAGTTAACATTAAAAAGATGCTTAAGTTTCTGATAGACAACATCTATGTAGTTTTTGGAAATCAAGTCTTCTAACAATCTGTTGGAATTTCCATGGGTACCAATTGTGCCCCATTGTTAGCAGATCTATTTTTGTATTCTTATGAATCAGAACTTATTCAAAAACTTGTACATGAAAAAAATAAATACTCGCTGTTGCCTTCAACTCAACATTCAGGTATATCGACGACGTATTATCAATTAACAATTGTTACTTCCATACTTACTTCGACTCGATATATCCCAGTGAACTTGAAATAAAAGGTACTACAGAGTCTGCATCATCTGTTTCATATTTGGATATTTTACTGGACATAGACATTGTTGGTAACCTAACAACAAAACTTTATGATAAACGCGGTGACTTCAATTTTTCTATAGTCAACTTTCCTTACTTATGTAGCAATATACATATGGTGTTTTTGTCTCTCAGTTTATTCGATACGCAAGGGCATGCTCTTCGTATGAACAGTTTCTAAGACAAAGCAAGCTACTGACAAACAAGTTGATAAAACAGGACTATAAACAGTCTAGCTTGAAGTCATCTTTTCGTCAGATCTATGGCCGATACAACGACCTTGTCAGCAAATACAATCTTCCACTGGGTCGCATGCTGACTGGCGTTTTTAATATTAATTTTTAGACCATTAGTAATCACCTAATTGCCTACGGACTTTTCCAATTTTTTTCCCGATTACGACAAAGAGCACACGGCGGGTGTGACCGGTCAGCAGAGGATGCTCACTCCTCCTAGACACCCGATCCTACCTCTATCTATTTGGAGGTCCGTGTTGCTCTGCTTTGAGTTTGTATTTTCACGGTTTGTTATTGTCATTTTTTTTACTGTAATCAGTCAAATGTAAATCACAATCCTTGCAACTTTCGTTTGCTATTTTATAGCAAGTACATTTTTGACGTTAGTATCCTATTTGTCAATGATATCTTATATTTAGAGAAAAATGCTATCTTTTCAAGACTATTTCTATTACCTTATTTATTACATTTCTCGGGTGGGGGCCAGTTAAGGAGACCGGATGGTAAACAAATGATCCATCAGATCGTCCTTATATTTTTAGATATGATGTCTTTAGCTATAAACTATCTTGTAATAAAAAAAATCCATACATTTCTGCACTGAATTTGATTATTTTGCAATATCTATGTATATATACAGAGATCTTCTTTTTAAGAAGATTGATATGATGTAAAAATGGCCAAGACCATTCAGCCCTCTTTAGTCTTTAATAAACTGTTCTTTACAGATATGTTAACAACTTTTATTTTATGGATAAAAATATCCGGGTCCCTGTTAACGTCAACTGGTTTTTTTAGTGATCAGACAATTTTAGATTTACTCAGGACGAAATAAAGACATTTCCTGAACTGAAATAAGTAAACAAAATTCTTCACTTGCCATATTATTTCTCATCCTTACTGTAGTATTATCCACCTTTCGATATCAATGTGAGAAGATCGTATTCAAATAACAACATCTATAATCTTGATTTTGTCGTATCATTGATTTAGTTGCATTTTTAAACCTCATTATAATCTGTATGATATGTTATCTGAATCTGATCGGTCTATATCGTTACGTGACAGAACACATTAAATGTAGAATCTTATAAGAAATTAATATCATACCCTACCCCTTTGAAATCCTCGTGAGTTTGCATACAAGGGTCCATACACCCATGATTAACAATACGCCCTAAACAATAGATTGAATTTAAAACATAATTACATCCTTCTTACTTTCTAAATATAATGTACATTATGATACATAAAAACGAAGCATTTATGATGAATACTAAAAATTATAAAACAACCAGGGAAAGGAAACATTTAATTACATTTTTTGGATACCGAAGCAAGAAAAGATTTCGTTGGACAAGATTCGCGAACATACACAAAATATGTCTCGCTAACAAAGAGGTACCGTGCCGTTCACGTGTATGATTGTATACGTACGCCATTTCTACAGGATATTTAAAATTAGCATTACATAGTGGATCATTACATTTTATCTAAACTAATCTCTAAATAAATATTGGTAAAATGCAGTAAGTAATGGTGATTTTTAAACAAGAGGCCCATTGGGGCTACATCTCTCACCTGAGCAACAGTGACTTTATGTTAGCGTTCAAAGGATTTTGTGCCATATGGCCCCTTGGTAGAATAACAAAAAATGAATATTGAATAAGGTATTCGAATTTTACATTTATTTTTGCATACACCTAATCTTTGACATTGTATCTTTATGGAATACTATTTTTACCGAAAATAAGAAAATTCTATGCAAAATATACAGCTTAACTTTTGTTAGGGGTTTACTCTTAACTTTCAATTCCCTTATTTTCGTCCCCCTTTTCCCCACTTTATAAAGCGATCAAAATATATTAGAGCATGTAGGTACTTTTTCTTCATCAACTATTTACTAGTTGTGATTCTTTTAAATATACATATGTATTATAATAGCTATTGTGTTTTATTTTAAAATTCCGATAGATGTGAAGAGGAAAATTGTACCTCATTGCGCTCAATTTCTCAAATTAAAATCAATCAAAACTTCCCCATTATAATAAAACCACTGTTGTTTACCTGGCGTAAACTCGTGAGACTTTTATAACCTTAATCACTTGATAGATGAATACACTGAAATGAAAAATGAGCTATTATAATCAATGTATTGACAAACATATAACTTCCCTGACATAGCTGCTTTAAACAAAGAACATCGTTTTAGAAGAATGAAATACCGAATCCGAAGTTTTAAATTGATTGAAACACGCCTTTCCTTCATTATTATTTTCGTAATAACTCAGATTTGAAACAGAATTAACCCATAATTTTTGCAATTTATATTTTCTTTTCCATAATGATTATTTATGCTAATTTTATTAATGGTATATGCTTTTATAAAATATACTGGAACCACATTAGGGGTACCCTGTTCATAAGCTCTCACTAGGTTGATATATCAATTTCATAAAAATTAAGAGTTATTTCTGTCTATTAAAGCAAAAGATGCATCGTATCACAATTCACATCTCCGGCCTTTTTAAGGTCTTCCGTTACCAACGGAAGACATCCTTGATATTGCCTCAGGTTTTATTTTTTCTGTTACGTTTCTCAAAAACTTTTCAGCCGATTATATTTTACTCTTGGCAAAATTTGTAAGAGAATGACTCTATCGGTCCACGCGTTTTTGAGATTTTGGGCTTCAAAGTCCTGACGCGAGAGTCCTCGTTAGAATCGTGGACTTGTGCTTAGGCGACTCGGGTTCAGTCCTCCAATGCCGACTGTTGTTTTCTTTCTTAATTGTCTTTCAATTTACGATTTCACCAGGGAAGTGATTGATTTTACTAATTTCCGATTTAGTTTTATGAAAAATCACAATAATAGCGCCTTTTTAAAATATTATTATACCTATGTCTATTGAAATCCTTAGAGAGGGTTAAATGTTTAAGCTTACATGAATTCATAAAAGCATTTGGTCGCCATATTAGTTTCGATCGCTTTTCTACTGCCACTGGGGTATATATACCGCTTGAGAAAGTTACTGTCGGTTGCTTTCCGATCGAAGCAGTCAGGTTGCATGGACTTCTAAATGCATAAACTACACATTGTAGTCAAATGTTTCTACATATGTAATAACAAATTAAGGAAATTACCATCAATAAAACGCAAAAATAATATATTTATTCTTTGAAAGAAAGAGATGTGTAGCGATGAGCAGAACAAAAGAAATTGACAACTAGTATGGCGGTAGACGGAGATAAAAGGGAAATAATGCGTTTTCTATATCAAGTCAGCTTTAAGATGGATTGTTATACTTTCATGTTAAATACTGAAATCTGATTGGTTAAGACGCAGTTAATAATATTTACTATTACCCTCAGCGTTAGCAACGCACTTGGCAACGGGTAACATTAAAAAATGTTACATGCGCGAAAATTATGCGCGTACGGTTCGCTGTAGAATTCACGTTATTCCTATATAAAAGCAGTAAAATGTTCTTAAAAATTTTAAAAAAGACATTCAGTATAACAAAATAAATAGTGCCTGTTTGGGAGGATAACAGTTGAAATTGACACCCCTCGAAAACCATTGTCAACCTCCGCTTCGCGTCGGTTGACAATGGTTTTCTCGGGGTGTCAATTTCAACTGTTACCCTCCCAAACAGGCACTATTTATATAATATCACACATAGAAAAATCACTCATGTTTACAATTTTTTTTTTATTATGAAAGATATAATGATAAAAAAAAACCTATACATATGTCAAATAAGCGAACAAATTGCAGTTTGGGATAAAAATGTTTATCTAAAAAGATTAATTCAGTAAGTAACAACAAAAAGCCCCTACGGGATTCGAACTCGGGGTGTGCGGATGACAAGACTGAGTCCTTATCCATTCGGCTATGGAGTAAGTTACATGTTGCCATAAAAAAATTTTTAATGAAACGAAATATCGTTTCAATCAGAGGTCAGCCATTTTGTGACGATGTGTTATTGCCCCTTAAGAAGTTTGGCACCTAAGATATTAGTAATGTCAATCATCCGAAAACATCCTTAATATAAAGACGGGGACCTTAAATGTTCATTTGTTTATTTGTGACCTATGTCATATGCCATTTTTTTGGCATGGAAATTAATTTGTTGAAGAAATCACACAAAAAGTCATAGTTTGAATTATTATTTATCTAGATTTCAATACAGTATGAAGTTGAACACTATAAAAGTAAAATCCAAGTCAAAGTTTCAAAAACATTTCTTTACTAATGGCTTTAAATGCCAGTTCATAATGAATTTAACAGCAAATGGAGAGAAAGTTACAAAATTTTGGAGTAATCAAATTACTAAATTTTAAAAAATAATAGTAATGTCATCTTTCCAAATCTTTGCAAACAAATAGACATACATTTAATGTCTCATTTAAAAGTAAAAATAGTGGGGGCCAGATCTCAAAAAAATGAGATATGACATGAAATAAGGTAATTTTAAGCAAAAATTGAAGTTAATTTTGTATTGACTTCCATGAAATATAAGCTGAATAAGCCAAAAATATAGATAGATAAACATAAAAAAAAAAATTTCAAATATGTTTTTCAAAACAACATGAATCTTTATACACAAACTGGAAGTTTAGTCTACGCTGAAAATTGGGAGACTAAAAAAAAGTACTCTAAAACTATTGTGTTATGGAAATTACAAATTTTACAACATGTTTTTCTTGGCACTGTAAAATACAAATCTACGGATAGAATTAATAAATGATGCAGAATTTTAGACAAGAGGTGACTAAACTATCCAAAAAGTGAGGTGCAAACCTCTTTTAGAAATGATAGAAAAGAACAACGATCCCGATATCCTATTTTAAGGTGTATTCAAACGGAAGACCTCTATAGTTATTACTATACTTGATTTAGAGACAAAAGTCACCGTGTAGTTATCTGAATGGACGGTAACGTTCCCTAATTGTTTAAAACAAAAAAAGTTCTATGGTTCATCTGTTTCAAAATATTGTGTTGTTTTTTCTGAAGCATGAAATTTATTCTGAGAAAAAAAAAACTTTTTAAAAAGGTTAATTCATGATGCAGCGATGTTGAGTATGTATCATTTTATCAATATCAGTATCCTTTAAATTATTTAACGAAATTTAATCAAATTTTTATTCGAATTAAAGTTTTGGTTTCAAACACGTTGATGCATCAGTTTATACAATACAGCGCCCATGAGAAGTGCGGTTCAAAATGTGATATTACTTTTGGATCAACCCTTGTATATCTCAAAAAGTAGTAAAATGTATAACTGGAGTACTAGATATAGTTCATGATGTTACGGTAAAATCAATCACGTGATTTACAACAAGTGCGACGAAGTATCTGTGAAAATATGAACTTTATTCATTGTATTATATGTATTGGTACTTTAGTTTGGGATTTATCTGATATTAGATTACATCTTCTCTATCACAACAACTTAAAACTGTATGATTAATTTTGTTTCACAAAACTTTCCAGAGTTAATGAATCTCTGAAAATCCATTTGATCTGAAATAGTGCTTTATTCTTTTGAAAACCAGTTGAGTACAGCAAGCATAACAATATAATTTTAAAACAAGCATAATGATGCTCGAAAAGAAATCTAAGTCTATGAAATTATATATAATTCATGAGTGTTTCAAATTAAAAGGAGTTGAATACAAAGAGTGTAGTAATTTCACTCTTGATGAAATATTAGCGAAGTGGAAAGTTTATAGCCAAACCTGAAGTGACAATCAATCGATTCTTTAAGTGGAACATTTTGCCCTATAGTGTTACAGTTAGTTAATTCGTGATATATTATATTGACATCCTAAATAGTTATTTTAGCATGCAAGTGACTTTTGCTATGCAGCTTTATTATGTTTTTGATAATTAGAGACTGGTCAATGTGCATTGTAACTATGTTGTTATATCAGATTGATATATCATATTTTAAAATCATATTAACATGGGATTTATTTTGTCAAAATAAGTTGCTTAAATATGTTAACATGTGAAATAAAGAGGACTCCCCTTTCTGATAAAAAAAACAACGAAGTTTTACTTGGAAGTCGCATAAATCAGCGGCACGGTAACAGAATGAATTTTAATAATTGACGAAATATGTTTAATGTATGATGACATCACGAATGAGTAACATGCAAACATTACAAGGTCGCATACCAGCATAGTTAAGTTTCTTGTCGACTTTCATAAATTGCATATTTGAAACATAATAAATGAATATCGAAAATGTTCAATATAACATTGATCACAGACATGTGCGGAATATTCTATAATTGATTCACATTTGGTAATATACATTTTATTACATGTATGAGGCCATATATAATTTTTTGCTTATTAACCTAATCAACACAGTATCTTACATGTAAACATACCATTATACGATACTTTTTTTAATGTCGCGCTGCATGACGAACAAGAAGATGAGTAAACATGTATACACTTTAGTTTCAATTTTTTTGTTCTACAATTTTTTATAGAAAAAGACGTATTTTTGGTAATTTGGTAAACATGAACAGTATAACACAAAAAATGCAAATTTGAAGAATTTTATAGAAGAAAACAATGTTTATGTAGAAGTTAATATATTCTATAATATATTCTATTTTATTATTCAAAGTGTTCCATGGCCATGGAACCTTTTCTTCAGTTAATTGCATTGAACCGAACCCTTTTATTTCGTGAATTATTTTGTCTGAAGTTATATATATATATATATATATATATATATATATATATATATATATATATATATATATATATATATATATATATATATATATATATAATATTTTATATACATATAATCCTTTTGTTATTCATAATTAATAAAAGATCGTAACACCAGGTCACGAAAAATAAATTTAATTAATACTGAATTGAATTATAAAGGTAAATTACTATTGCACGAATGCTTATATGTTAAAAATTGACAAAATGAAACAAATATTAAGAATAATAAATATCGAAACGAAGCTCATATAACGACCGATTTATGTTCCACTTATTAGTTTCTGTCATAAATAAACTTTTCAGTTTATAATCCTTAACAAATTTATTAATAAAATGTGGTTTACAATTTTAATTTAGAAGTTATATCTACATCAACCACAAATGGAAATGACGGGAGCACAACAGAAATTTCGCAAACTGAAACGACAAATGACACCACATCAGACTCAGCTGCGACTACAACAGAGGCAATCGATACAACGACGGAACCAGCTGATACTACAACAGAGTCAACTGATACAACAACAATTACAACACAACCATCAACATCGTCAACAACACCACCAACAACAACATCATCAACAACAACAACTTTCGATACAACAAGTGCTGTTGATGAAGTTATGACAACTGTTATGGCAATTGACACAACAACGAAACAAGCTGAAACTACAACAGAGGCAATTGATACAACAACAACAACAATTACAACACAACCATCAACATCGTCAACAACACCACCAACAACAACACCATCAACAACAACTTTCGATACAACAAGTGTTGCTGATGAAGTTATGACAACTGTTATGGCAACTGACACAACAACGGAACAAGCTGCAACTACAACAGAGTCAACTGATACAACAACAACAACAATTACAACACAACCATCAACAACATCAACATCACCAACAACAACAACTTTCGATACAACAAGTGCTGTCGATGAAGTTATGACAACTATCCTCGCAAGCAACACTACAACGGAACAAGCTGTAACTACAACAGAGGCTATTGAAACAACAACAGTGCTGGATATAACGGATGTTAGCACTACAGGTAAGTAGAAGGAAAAGAAAGGGTCGATCCATGTTCCACATATTGATTTCTTAAATATTTATACTTTATAACGCTAAACTAATTTGGCACATAATGATATAATGTTTACAATTCCTATACAGAAGTTATATCTACATCAACCACTCCTGCAAATGGAGAGACTTCAACAGAAATTTTGCAAACTGAAACGACAAATGACATTACATCAAATTCAGCTTCGACTACGACAGACGCAATTGATACATCAACAACAATTACAACACAGACATCAACAACTACAACATCATCAACAACAACTTTCGATACAACAAGTGATGTTGATGAAGTTATGACAACTGCCTTGGCAAACGACACAACAACGGAAGAAGCTGTAATTTCGTCAGATGCCTTGGTAACTACAACTGTCGAGACAACGGATGTTAATGATGAATCTAACGCTGCATCCATACAAGAGATCAATGGTTTACAGGTAATTGTTTCGATTTAATTTTTTACGGCATTGTATTTTGTTTAAAATGGCTTTTTGCAATGGTATCTTTAGATGAGTTGATGTCAACATCCTGTGCATTTTTTGACTTTCAAATGGTTAGGACGTTTAGGATAATCACAAGCAAACGAAGTGTAAAGTAAAAGAATCAATATAACATGTAAGATCTCAGAGGTAAATGTACTCCTATTGTAAAATTTTTATGATATACTAGTAAGACATTATAACCACGCATAATGAGTGTAAAATATTTTTGATGCCCTTACCCTTACTCCTGCGTGTTTTTAATCGGTTAAGCATCGCAAGATATAAGAAAAAAAAACTTACGGTAAAACACATTTTATTTGATGTAATGTGATATCTAAAAGAAGAAGGCATTATTTTAATGGCAGAAAAATTCAAAACAATATTAAATTTTTATATCTTCGTAGAGCGGTAACCTGATATTGTGATGTTTAAAAGGAGACATTTTTTAATGAAAGAAATGTAAAAAAAAAATTATTATTAAAATTGTATGTCTTCGTAGAGCGGTCGAATTCAGCATTGTTGTTTGCAGCTTAAAGGTACCGTTAACCAGAAAACAGAAATATGCGTTTTCGCCGTCTTTCATAAAAAAAACAATAAGCGTTTATAGCTGCTTTAAATAACTAAAAAGATTTTTGACAAAATACATATTTGTGTCTGCTATCGCATCAATTATACTTGATGACCAAAGCCATCTTCTGTCAAGGTCATCACTTAATTCTAATATGTTGTTTAACAAAATTTCAGTGATGTTATTATGATTAGTTTGGACTGAAATCGGATTGATTTCCAGTTTAATGAATGTAATTATCCACATTGCCGTGAAAATATTTGCAATTCATCCAAATTTACTGTTTTAACCAAATATATGTACATCGTGTTGGTTACTCCGATTAAACTAACAATATAACAATTAAAGACAAAACTCGGCGGTGTAAAACTGTTTATTTTCATTATTTTATACACATGATCGAATCTCATTTATTATGTACACCAATTGCATTAAGTACATATATCAATAGAAAAATAGTTGACAAAACGTAAAGAAATTTAAATGTAATCAAATAAAGTGTCATATTAATTTGCAACAAAAAAAAATAATAAATTGACACTCTATTTTATTCCAATATTTAATTTCAGATAGACTATAGTCCCTATTCGTTTTATGGGAATTTGACGATTTTCAACATTTCATTGACCAGTGGCTCGAACCACACAACCTTAGCTGTGATTAATAATCAAACCACTATAGTCTGTGATGAAGACAGCAATGCTTTGGTGTATGAATGGAGTTATAATTTCAATCTTACAGGCGATATCAATATTACTATAATTGTTTCAAACGACATATCGCAGATGTCGAAATCCTTCATCATTTACAAATATTATCCGATAAATGGAATATCTACAACAAATATAAGTAGCGTTTACAATACTAGCGAGGCTGTGACGATGAATCTTTTCACTGAATTAAACGTGATGATACCCCAAGGATTCATCAACTTCACTGTCGACTGGAGTGATGGTAACTATTCCATGGGAATCCTTGACCTCAATGAACAACCTCTAAAACAGCAGATTCAACTCCTCCATCCATACTCCATTCAAGGGAACTACACTGTTGTTTTAACTCTTCAATCGCAACTGGAAGCTTTAAACCTATCATACAACGTTTACATATGGGATAGGCTGAGTGTATTGCTCAACTCGTCTGTAAAAGCAAAAGTAAATGAAGAAATTGAGTTTATGTTTTCCAATCCTCCAAACTCAAATTTTCGATACCTCGTGACCTATGGAGATGGATCCTCGATGCAAAATGTGGAATCTGACTTGTATAGACCATTTGATATTTCAACGTTAATGAAATCTTTTTCGACACCGGGTCTTTTTGACGTTTCTATGCAAGCATGGAATCCATTTTATAGCAGCTCGAATGCATATACAGTTAATGTCACAGGTAATATAATAAATGAACCAACATTTCGTAACAATATTGAATATTGTAAATACCATAGATCTTACAATTATTATTATGTACATGTACAATGTCTATAATATTCTTCATTCATCTTTAACATACTTATTCATTTACAGCCTACACGCCCGTCCGTCTCTTTGGTGGCGCTGTACATTTCGAAGGATCAGTTGAGGTGTTTTATGCCGGAAAATGGTGGTCAATATGCGACACAGACTGGGATATAACGGAAGCCAATATTGTCTGTTTTATGGCAGGGTATGCCAGGTAAGTAAATAATGAACTGTAATCTTGAGAGGGGTTTGAATTATTTGTTATGCACATTTCTGTACATGTTGTACTCACAGAACTGCCGCTACGCCGTACCTAGGTACACACTTTGGCGTTGGTGCAACGATATGCATGTCAATTAATTGTGGAGGAGAGGAGTGGGACATAGAAGATTGCAGTCCTCAGATTAATGTACCAACCTGTCCACTTGCTGGAGTTCACTGCTCCACAAACGGTATTTTCATATAATTATATTTGTATGTAGCAAGGAAATTCAAAAGTTAAACGTTTGGAAATGTATGGACAACTTCTTGAAATTGAAAAAAAACGAAAAAGTTTAAAATGAAATGGTTCTGTTTGTATTCGAGAAAAAAGGATTTTATGACTTTCTTAGGGGTGTTCATGCTGAAACTATCCAATGGTCAAGATTCTACTGTCTCGTTGTTGACTGGACAAGACACAGTGATCAACTTTGATTATGTCGCCGACATTGCTTCCTTTGAAGCAATACTAGATAACAACATTGCTCTTGATACTCAAGGTGTACAAAACAACATTCAAAACAAAACGTACCAGTTCTCTCTTTCTCCAACAATGATTTCCGGATATGGGATTCACCAGATCGTATTCAGACTAACTAGCGAAATGAGCGTGAAAGAGGTGAAAGTTGAAGTCAATTTTGAAGAAAATATCAGCCAATTTCAGGTATATGAAATTTTAGATTGTTCTAAAATCCCAAGCTAAAAATCAAAATTGCAAATTATTGTTTATTTTACTTCATTACATTCCATATTATTTACGTATGTTACTGTATATGTATGCTATATTTTTAGGTTGAATACGATAAGTTCGTCGAATATAGAAAACCTACAAACTTTAATGCTACGGTTGCTTCTGGATCAAATTTGCATTTTACATGGGTGTTTGGTTCCACTGTAATTAACTGCAACTTCACTGGAAATGGCACACAATTCTTTAGTTTTAACCATACAATTACCGAATACGGCAACGTAAATGTCACGGTTGTTGCCTCAAATTCCATTGCCACAGCAACGCAGTCATTCAATGTCATTGTGTTTAACAGAATCAATGGGATAATTATCAATACAAGTAAACCATCGTATGAAACACTCGAGGAAGTTGACATAAATTTAATGGTTACAGATGATGCACTTCAACCTCAAGGACAGGTAAACGCAACCATAGATTTCGGAAATGGAAACATTACCCATTGCCTTCTGTCTGTTAACGATACGTATCTTATACCAAATTTAAACTTTTTCCATCATTATGAAACTCAAGGAAATTATTCAATACCGCTTATTCTTAAGTCGTACGGCGATACTTTATACAAGACGCATAATATCCAAGTATGGGATAAACTGAATGTTAATCTCTCATCTGTTACTGAGGGGAAAGTGGACGTTGGTATTCAGTTTACCTTTGGAGCAACGCCACGGTCAAATTTTTTGTATCATATATCATACGGAGATGGAACACACATTCAGAATAATGAAACCGATCTCTATCGGAATTACGACTTTGAAAGCTGGAATAAATCATACAACGAGCCTGGACTATACAACGTGTCCATGAAGGCTTGGAATCCGGTCCATGACAGTTACTTTTCTTATCTTATCAAAATCACGCAAGGTAAGAATACATTGAAAGGCGAATCAGTTTTGATCACAAACTACGGTATCTTATCGTTATCTTAAGAGGGGTGAATGGTCGTGGCCATTTTAAGACTTTATAAATCTCCTTTATAAGAAGAGCTCTGTATAAAGGAAAAGGAAACTATCCAAATTCAAAATGAAAATATATGAATTTTTATTCACTAAATAAAAGTTGAGAGGTATCTAATAATTTTCATAGAATTAATGTAGATATGGTGGGAAATTAGTTGACTACGCATCCTCCTTAATTATTGTTTGAGAAATGTGATTCATGACTTCTTTTCTCACCCACTTTCAGACCAGATATTGAATTACACCATCGACAAAGAAAATAGCCAGATCATTCCATACTTTTACGGGGACTCAAAAGAAATTTTGCTTTATTTCGAAACCCGCAACAATACTGTGCAAGAAGTAGAATTTGAATTGATGATTGGAGATGCATTAATTAACTCCAGTTCTATTATCATAAACCAGTCTGAGGCAAAAGTAAAGACAATTCATCTTCCTCTCCATCGGCTATTGCAAGATATTCCCTTTGGAAACCATTCTATGAATATGACACTTTTTGCTCAAAACAGAACCGAGGTCAATGGATTAATCGTTCAATTATACTACGAGGAGAAAATAACCGGCTTACAGGTATGTATTTATTCGTTTTGATTTATTTTGTTACACATTTTTCTAAAACTAACTGAAAATCTAACTAACTATAAAATCGCTTCATTTTTTCATTGATTTAGGTGTTTTTCGAAAAGAATGTTGAAGTCGAAAAAAATGTCGTGTTTGACGCAACACTCGAAAGTGGATCAAATTTTGGAGTGAAATGGATTTACAAAAATAACTCAGCTGAGTTTATGTATTTAAACAACAATACTAGATATTTTAGTCACAACTTTACCTTGTTTGACACTGGGGACATAGAAGCTTCTGTAACTGTCACAAATCTTGTTTCCAACCAGACGTATTCATTCCTGTTTCATGGTTATTACAGAATAAACGGTATTTTCCTCAAAGTTGGAGAATTTTATGAAACAACAGACACATTTGAGGTGGCAGTTATTGTTAACAGTACTGCTAAACAACCCCAGGGCAATGTGAATCTCAATTTAGATATGGGAGATAATAAAGTGATTGACACAAATTTAACAACTGGTGATGGCACCTTGAATTCGGGATATAACACATCTAAACAGTATCCTATTCAAGGAAACTATACAATTATTGCTAACTTAACATCTCCGCTTGGATCTGAAGTTTTTTCGTCCACTGTATATGTGTGGGACAAGTTGACAGTGAATGTGTCCTCGGAAGTGGAAAAAAAAGTTTTTGAAAACATTACGTTTGAATTTCAAAACACGCCCAATTCTAACTTTTTATATATCTTATCATATGGTGATGGTGATATCCGTCAAAACAACTACAGTGATTTATTTCGACCATATGATTTCGAAAGCTGGAACAAATCTTACAATTATCCAAATGACTATAATGTTTCTCTCTATGCTTGGAATCCAGTATACAGCAGTTTCCATTCATATATGATTCATGTGACACAAGGTTTGTATATGAGTTAAAAATATATTATTTGTAGTTTTCTAATGAAGATTGTGAATATTATATATATATTACCCAATGTTACCTATTAACATCTTTCATACTTCTTGCAGACCAGATAACAAATTTTACATTTGATGGAAATCAGTCAATGCCAATTTTGCTAGTTTCAAAGTCGGTTGTCGATGTCCACTTTAACTTTTCCACCCTCAACAATACAATAGTTCCCGATCTCCTCTTCAATGCTACTATTGGCAACTTAAGCATCGATACCAGGACAGCCAAAATTGATCAACGGGCCGGTCTTCTTGTGTTTAGCATGGATTCGTCGCTGATGGGGAATCTTATTTACGAATTGTACACCATCAAGTTCTCAATGCTAGCTCAGAATGAAACTGAAGAGCATTCCTTAGATATGACCATTATTTATGAGCAAGCAATTGAAGATATAATGGTAAATGTCATACGATATATTAGTATTTCGGATAAGTCAATAAGGCATTGAATACTTATTTTTGGATGCAGTCAGTCTTATAATGCACCAAGCAGTGCAGACAAAATGTATACCGCGCGTTAGCGCGGTATGATAATTTGTCTGCACCACTTGGTGTGATGCAGACAAATGTGGTTAAATGTAAATATTGTCTGATATCAGAACAAATAAAACAATATTTCGTTTATCATTACCGCTTAATATCAATGTTTCATTTTTTTAAGGTTGACTACGACCTATACACAGAGGTAGGATTCCCCCTTGCATTCAATGTGAGCATAATTAATGGATCAAACATGGAGACTGATTGGTTTCTGGGTCCGACAGACACACTCCATTTTTTACATCCTTGTAATTCTACTCGGTCACTTCTTTTCAACCACACGTTCAAAGAAACAGGAGACATCAATGTCACTGTTGTTGGGAAAAATCGTGTGTCTGCATTAAGTAAAAGCGTCATTGCTTACCACTACTATCAAATCAATGGATTTGTCTTGCAATCAAATACGACCGTCCAAACAATTGAAAATGCAACAATCGTTTTGCGGGTAGAAAACTCTGCAAACCAACCCCAAGGAATGGTATATATTGAAATTGATTTCGGCGATGGTGACTCAACAAATATATCTTTGGATGCAAAAGACGATGAGCTTGCAGTTGGAGTTCCGTTTAGTCACCACTATGTTTATCAAGGGGTTTACAATATTACTGCAATCCTCAAATCGCACATCAACAGCAAGAATTTGACAACAGATATTGGTATTTGGGACAAATTAGACGTTAATCTAGCACCAGTTTCTCCTACTAGAGTAAACCATGAAGCCGAATTTTCGTTTATTTCAACCCCAAACTCTAATTTTATGTACAATGTTTCTTATGATGATGGGACATTCGTTACAAACAAAGAAAGCGATCTGTATCACCACTATAACTTTACTTCTTGGAACAAGTCGTATTCCCAACCAAAGAAATATTATAATGTGTCAGTGAAGGCATGGAATCCAGTTCATTCTTCCATAAACTGGATTGATGTTCTAATTGAACATCCTTTACATGAGGGAAAGATAGGAATGTCACCGAATATTGAAATGATTCCCAGGCCTGATGGAAAGCAGAATATTACAATGAGTCTTCTTGAAAATCTGCCTGACCCATCCAATGTTGTTTGCACTTTTGACAATGATGAAGATGATTTAGTGATAAATTACACTATTTCTCGATTCGGATACAATCATCCTGTAAAAAGAAACTACACATTCCAAAGGGATGGGGACAAGAACGTTACTTTCACTTGTTACAATTCAGTCAGTAGCTACCAAGGCTTTTCAGTAATACAAGTTCGCTCTTTTACTGCTGATGACTTCAATTATACATTTTTGAATCCTGTGAACATGAACATGTCACTTGTGCCTACAATTCCATCTGATGGAATACATTTTCCATTTAAACCAAAACATGACCCTGTGAACGTCATATTTAACTTAACTTTATTTGAATGTTCTCGTCTGCCTCCGAATATTGAAACGGTTTGGGTTTTTGGTGACGGAACCAGCGAAAACCGGTTCATTCAGACCGAATTTGAATATATACACGAGTTCAAAATGCGTGGTAACTATACGATGACCTTTACAATTTTAGATCACAACTATAATACGTCGTCAATCCGTGTGCATAATATTACACTTGGAACCATGATTTTGTTCTGCGACAAACATAGCGTTGATTTAAGAAAAGAAACATTTACACTTACGGCTACGAAAATGTTAGGAAATGCAACATACGAGTTTCAGGTTGACGTTTTAGAAAATAACCAAAACATCTATAACTTGCAGGTAATTGAAGACTCTTATGAACCCCTCCACGCATATAGTACAACAAATGTGAGTCTGCAATTTTATGAGTACGGATTTTATCTTCCGAAAGTCAAGGGTTTCAATGGTTCTGTGACAGAAATTGTATATCTAGACAATCCGATCATTGCTGATTATAACATTACAGGTGAAATAGATCTTGTTGCTGATGCTAGTAATTGGAGAGTTGTATCTCCACCAGGGGAAGTGAAATTCTTTGTTGAAATTATAAATAAAACAGAAGATTCTCGGTTTGGAATACCAAAGAGGCCATTTACACATTGTAGTCTCCTCACTGGGGACCTGGTGGATAGATTTCAGTATAA
The DNA here is from genome assembly GCF_025612915.1 of Magallana angulata. Classification (NCBI taxonomy): domain Eukaryota; kingdom Metazoa; phylum Mollusca; class Bivalvia; order Ostreida; family Ostreidae; genus Magallana; species Magallana angulata. The sequence continues at coordinate 20,292,388 of NC_069120.1, read as the reverse complement.
ACAAACTTTTAACATCACGGCAGACACCCCAATGCAATATAACAATACGTATATTTCACTCGGAAACCTTACTGTGTCTATCTCTTGTTCAAACAATATTTCGGATGTAACGATTACCAAACCGATTTACGTAGGGAATGACTGTTATTCAAAAGTTGGTCTATTTGAACGAAAATATTCAATGCCAAATGAGTCTTTACCTGTATCCACTGCAACGGATGTCTATATATATAGTAGGATAAATGTCCATTGTCTTGAACATAATATCAAATACAACTGGACCATCCGAAAAACAAATCTAGTTGGAGCAGATCTGGAGGTTGTAAATTATACAAATCCTCTAGGAACAAACACGGGAACGTTTTTGATAACGAACGGATCATTTGCTGCAGGGTATTACAAAATTGAATTAAACGTTACCCTCAGCTCTACATACTTCCACGAGTATACGTACATGACTTTTAAGGACCCACTGCCATTTTCATACATTTCTGGTGGTAGCACAAGGACAGTATCATCGAACACACAATCGTATGAGTTTGATGCTACCTTCTCTCATGATGGAAAAGGTGAAAGGGGAAACATCATCAGATTTACATGGACTTGTAAAAAGTATGCTTTTCTTTTAGTTTTTTTTTTTTTTTGTATTTAAGAAAAATGTCATATTACTTGAATTATGTAAGAATTAACTAAAGTACTTAACCATTCCATCTTCTATTTTGAATTCATGTATTTTAAGGATCAATCAAGCGTTTCCTTTTGGTAATAATGAAATTGACATGAAAGCAAGGAGCAATCAAGGCGGTTCCTGTGGCACAGGAAATTCACAGTCCAACGGCAGATACGAAATTACAGGTCTTAATCCTGGTGAAATGTTTGAAGCAACGGTTACTGTTCAAAGAATAAGTGATGTTAATCAACCAACAGACAGCTTTACCCAGCTTTTAGTTGTCGACTCCGGCTCTATCCCGGTTCTCTCATTAAGGTGAATTGAAGAAGAAATCACACTATTAAATATAGTATATACATGTACGCTATAAAACAAAATATTCTCCCCCGGGTTTTTTTTCGCCCCTTTCGCCCTCGGTATCAGCGGGCGAATTTAAGACCGGGCAAATTCAAAAGAGTTTTAAATAACAGTTTAAATAAGAAGGATTATCTATTTTTATTGTGTCTGGGCGAATTCAAGACTTGGCGAAGCAATTTGCAAGTGTAGAAGGACGAAAATAGCTCAGATAAAAAATAATCCTGTATACAGTAGTGAATGATGATTGCTTTGCTTAGTTAATGTGCTTATGGTATAGACACCAGTGAGGTTGAAAACTTTTTATTTCCACAATCTAATCATATGTTAAAACAAGAATAGTATTTGAGCAGAAGATGCATTATAAACGATTTTTAAATAAAGTCATGTTAGAAACTTGGTCGTATTTCAAAATTATGTCGACGTGTCGATAAGTAGATGACTCTTATCTGTTTAAAATCTCAATAAACTGATTACAGATGCACAAAAAATTGCCTATCAAAAGTAGCTGTTGCATCTCCCCATGCACTGAGAGGAGTTTGCTCGAACTGTGAAAGTTCAGGCCTGAAAAAGTTAAGGTCAAAATGGAAACTGTGGGTTGAAAAAGAAACATCGGCCGATGTATTCGTGGAGGTTGCTAATTTCACCAATATGACTGGAATTACAGGTAATTTGCAAATCGATTTTTATGTAAAGAAATCAATAATCAGTTTAATTGAAGTAAAAGAATAATGCAAGGTTTGAAAAATATTACTGCGCTGGTTTGGATGTAAAAGTAAAGTAATTTTTTTTCGTAATATGTATATTTCTTTTACTCCAGGTACTTTCAAAGAGAGTGTTATAATTGATGGTGGTCAACTAGAAAGTGGAAAGAAATACCTTATTGCAATGGAAGGCGCATTCAATGACAGCTCATATACCCCCAATTTCGTATACACAACATTTAAAACGAACTTTCCACCATACAATGGACACTGTACAGTGAATACCACCACAGGTAATGGCCACTCCGGACGTGAAGAAGATCATTGTCATAAATGATGCACTGCATATTATTTGTATGTTTCTGTGGCAAAATTCAGAATACGTATTCGAGATTCGTCAATATTTGTCTACTAAAACAAGCATTCTGAGAGTATTGCATAAGCAATACACGTCCCCTGCCGGTCTGTAGAAATTTGTGAAAAAAATGCCATGTTATGCAGAATATCATTTCTTACCGTCTCAACAGACCAACCCGATAACGAACCCGATTGTAATAATACAAAAACCCCTGTCGATTAAATTTACAACACAATGCTTGACACTATTTTACAGAACTTATTTGTTTAATATGTTTGTTACTTGTAGAAACAATAAACGGAATGGTCCAAGTAATGCACGATATTATTTCTGACAAAGTTCTACTTCCCTCGTTTATTTGATACACACCGAGTCCGATAACGAACCCGAACATTAAAAAATTGGAGTATAAAAAATTAATTTTCTCGAAAATATGTCAACCAGACACTACAAAAGTATAAACTTGATCTGTAGTTTGACATTTTGAAGCTGTTCAGCAAATTTTATATTATTTTTCAAACGCATAAAGAAAAAAAGTGTGGTAAACTGAAGTGGGACAGACAGACGGACGGACGGACGGACAGACGGACGGACGGACGCAGGGGTAGGGGACTAATAAATGAAAGTGAACGACATTTTGATCCGTGCTATGAGTATTTGATAATGTTTCCAAATTCTGTTATGAATATGAAGGAGTTCTATTTGTTTGAGAGAGAGAGAGAGAGAGAGAGAGAGAGAGAGAGAGAGAGTTTTACAGTTTATATTTTATACGGGATAAATTCTGCCTGTGCAAAGCGCCTCCTGTAATAGTTCTATATTTGACTGTTCATTGCATTTTTGGGAGTTGATTTTAATCAACTCTCCTGTGCAGTTATTCTGGCAAACCGGGACTGAAACAGTGTTAGGACCTAAGCACAAATCATTACCGCTGACAAGACTTAGTTCTTAAAAATAATCGATAAATTCTATGTAATGTATGCTGAAGCATTTTTCAAAGGAAACTTTTTTTTATAAATACCATGAAAATAGTCAGATTTTAAATAGTACGAACAATTTAGATATTTTTGGCAGTGTTATGTATTCCTACGCCACAGTTCAATATAATCCCGTTCAACCATCCGCTGTCTCCGTAAATCTCCTACAAGCAGAGAGTCATTCTATATTTAGAGGTCGTGTCATTAAGCTATCACGTGAGCTGGGTTGCGTTAAAGATCGTAGCTGCTACGTAGTTGAATGGTAAGCTAGCGTAGCCGCTAGGTAGAAATTCGTAGCCTAAATATTTTATGCTAAGCATCGAATTCAAGATGGCAACCTTAGTTACCACTTTGTAACAAACATGAAATCTATGTATCTAGTAATAATTTATCTATCCTTTAAGTGATAATGAATTTTAATATGTACATTTCCGCTTGAAATTAACAAATTATGTCGTTGAAATTAGTCTTTAGTCGAATATTTCCAGCTTTAAATCTGAGACCTAGCGGTCCGTTCAATAGACCTAGATATCTACGACCTAGCGGCTAGGATAGCTGCTACGGTCTTGAACTTGTGTTGGCCGAGAGTATCTCTTGCTTGTCAGAGATTAACGAGGTTCTAGTTAACGAGACTAGAGTTCATGATTGCTTGAAATTAGATCCGTACAATTTTTGAAATATTTCGATTACTGATACATAGTTTGATGGAATCAATTCTATTTTTGAATATTACACAACATGATTCATACGGGGTTTTCTCGAAATTCTTTGGCGGAAAAGTCCGAGAATTCATATTATAAAAATGTGCGTAATTCAAATACAGATTATAAACTACTTGCCAAGCAAAATAACATATCGTTTTTGAAATAAATAATAATCGATAAAATCAACTCCCGTCAGTACTTCAGTTCTTAGATTCAAATTCTTCTCATTTATAGGGTAAACTTTGAAAGAGTTACATTTGTAGAATGGGTTTTGAACTTGCCGATCAGTAGCAAACATGTTAACCAATACAAATACATTTCATCTATATTTTCTCTATTCCGGTGACATGAATGTTATATAATATGGAAGGGTTGTTTCTATCTATACTTATTTGTGGACAGAATGGCTCAAACGGTACTATACAGTACTATATGTATAATTTACGCAATGTGAAATACTTTATCTAAAATCAATATAATTTAAAAAGCTGTAACGGCACGTGCTTATAAGAAACATACTCTCACGATGATCACATAAGTCTAACAGTGTGTACAATGTTATGTACACGCTAGCCATTATATTGAAGTTGGTATATGCCGGTGGATTAAGACATCTCGAATCTCGTATCTTTAAAATGACTTTTCGGAGACGAGGTGTCAAACTTTTATTTTACAGTTGTGATTTTGATTTTGATTTGCTTAAATTATATGCATGTTATAAAAATATTCTATGAAAATGGAAGTAAACCTAGAGACTGTAAATCATTTAAACAAACAAAAAAATATAAATTTCAGATACAATCAACCGACTGAGTGTGAATTGCTTTGATTGGTTGGATGAGGGGTTACATGAAAATAGAGATGCAGTGAGGGACCGGAGTAACGCAGTAGTGTTTCAATATTTGTATGAAACTAAAATCACCAGAAATACGTCCTTTGGAGTTCAAACAATGACACATTATCTATACCGTGGCGGTATGTTTATTTTAGCCCTATTTCATCTCCTCTTGTTTTCAATCAAATGTTTTATTTATCATATAAGTTTGACATTCATTTATTCACATTTTAAACTACTAAACACTCAGTCTGATTTTACATGTAATAGGTTCATGTATATTTATTGAATTTATATTATGGAATTTTACAGCATATTCAGTTTTATATACTCCGCAATCCACTGTAGTTTAATTCATTTTTTTTTATTTTAAAGTTAAAATCTATGAATCCATAATTAAACTCTAAAGACATAATACGAAATAAATATCGAATGCTGTTAAGCTGCATGCAGTATAAACAGTTTATAACATTTTATTTATTTAAAAGGCGAAAGTACAATTAAAGAAGTTCCCGTTCAAGCTGGCGATAACTTTACCGACTACAATGTGACTATTCTGGTCAAAATCTTTGACGAGCAAGGGGATTTTTCTCTTTTCGAAACTACAACACAAGTGAGTGAAATCGTTAAATGAATTTTACAAAATAAAAAATAAAGTTATTCAAGACAAATTCCGCTCATGTACTTCACTTCCAAAATAATTTTATTCCTCAGATTATTCCACCAACAAAACCAGCTCAGATTAATGTCAACTCTGTAGAGGGATTCTTCGATAACGTTCTTGCGTCATATTCCCAGGCTGTTGCTGGGGGTAACAATATGGCGGCTGTTGGAGTCTTGGGAGCTGCAGCATCGCTGTTTGACAACGTTACAAATGTAACCGCCATCAAAGATTTATAATTTGTAAAAAAAAAACCATGTAAACTGATACAAGGGGAAAGAGGAGCTTGTGCTTATTATAATTATGTCACTTGATTGATATTCGAGTAGTTTGTGTCGTTTGTGAATAACTTAATTGTAATACTATTTTCATCCTTCGAATTTTTGTAGACAACTACGGTACCTACCGAGGACGAGGTTTTATCGAGCAAACGTGTAGCCGACGAGGACACCATGAATCCAACCATCAACCCCGTTGAAGCGCTTTATATTCAGGTACAATTTGCAGAAACACTTATGAGGATATTTATTGTGAATTTGCAAAATTAATTACATGTATACATGTTCATGAAATAAAAAATAATGAGTTTTTAAGAAAAAAGTGCAATAGTAAAATCAGATACAGTGATCGTATTTTTGATTTGTTTGGGTTTTTTTTTACCAGAAAATAAAAGAGATCATGGGATTTTTTAAGTCGGACATCACACTAGACTGTACAGAAAATGCGAAGAAGTTCAGTATCAGTGATATCCAACATGTATTCAGTACCTTGGAATCCCTCGTTCTGCTAACACAGTACATACCTATAGATATTTTGGTACGTACTGAATTTTAAAGTGCGTATTTGATTAATATTTGTTTGGATAATTCATGGTTATCTTTTACGTTATTTACATTCACAGGAGGACTTGACAACTTTTATTTTCAACATGACGCATTGTTTTGAAGGAGTTGTTAATTTTGTCACAGACGAGCTCGATGACGGTGTAACGTTTATTCCGATTCAATACAGCGACATTATCAGAGATATATGTGAAGGTTTGATCAATACGCTTCTACGTTTTACTGAATTTAAACATTTATGGTGTTATCATTTCATAAACATTCTAAATATTTATAGTGTTTCCTTACCATCAAAATTTTATGTCGTTATAATTCATTAAAACCATGATTAAATTACAACATATGTTTACAGTTGCAGTTGATGTTTATTAAACTTTGAAAAGTCATGTCTCTTACCCTACACCTAAATGTCTGTACTGTGACATTGAAATTGAAATTCACTCATCTGCATTTAAAATCCACTCATTTCCTCTGTATGAACTCGTTGGAAAAATTCAGGGAAATTTTAGATAAATACAAACTATAATTGCTGTGAAAACAAAACGTACACCTATTGTTCTGTACTAATAATCAAATGAATGCAACACCCCCAGTGAAAAGATATGGCATCAAAAAATCGAAACGTAATTGAACCCATACCTCTAGATTGTTAAGCTGTCAGTTAAAAAAAAAACAAATAGTTTACAGAATTTAAATGATAAGATTGATTTTATTTGTACAATAGGCCCTGGTACACACAAGTTAAACAATATATATAAAAGATTTTGAAACACTCTACTCTGAAAGAGAGTATTTTACATCGCCCACACCAGATTCAATTATTCATCTTTTCTTTAGAAAACGTTTACACCTAAAACAAGCCTTTATGGGTTAATTACAATTATTTTCTGTTCTTTTTGAAAGTTGCTCTTCGGGTTTTGAACACAGTTATGGACAAAATGTTACCAGCCAAACTACAGAATTTGGATGTGGATCTAAATTTGGAAGACATTGAAGCAGAACTTGCTTTGAAAACAGAATTTGAAAACAAAATGAATGCACACAAAGGCTTATCAAACGTAACAAATTACAGAGGAAAAGCAAATCAAGTTCTTCTGGTCCGCCAGCACGTTCGCGGTATTCAACAAAGTCAGGTCAACCTGGTGAGTGCAAAATCGGTTCGAATTTGATAGACTAAGTATTAGTATTAAGAGGGTTCGATAGTTGTGCCTATATTAGACTATATGAATATCCCAAAGAAGAGGAGTTTTAGAGGAAAATGTTGGAGTATACTCAATTTTTAAAGCTAATACATGTGAAATTTTCTTTACAAACTAAGGTATATAAAATGATTGGTCATTTCTGATAATTTAAAGTAGATCTAATGGCCAATCTGTTGACCACCGAGCCTCGTTTTAAAGATTATGTGATCAACAATTAACCAATCGGATCCACCAGAAACCTTTAAAAGTCAATATTTTATGCCATAACTTGTTTTAGTCAGAAAAAATCCCAATATCTTAGCTTTAAATTGTTAACATTCTCTTTAAGATGTTCGCTCCTTAGGTCTCGGGTAGCCATTTTCGGTTACCTCTAGTCTGAAAATTCTTCATTACATATTAATTCTAGTAGTATATTTTTATTTTACAATGCCAAAATACACTTAGTGAATAAAACTGTTTTTAAAAACTTACATTTTTACAGAGTTAAGTAAGGCACTATATTTTGTGGCGTAAGGTGTTCAAGAAGAAAATGAACAATTTTCATAACTCACTAGTTTTAGAGTACTGTTACTTTAGCTTCCTAATTTTTAGCGCAGACCAAACTTGTAGATAGTTTCTGTATTATATTCATGATATTCTAAAAAAAAAAAAACATATTTAAACAATAGTTTGATATTTCTCTCTATATTATGGCATATTAACATTTATCTTATATTTCATAGAAGTTAAGAAAAAAATTAACTCCAATTTTGGCCTAAAATTAGCTTATTTCATGCTATGCTGTGGAACCATTAGAATTCGTGGTGGCTCAATTTTCGTGGTATTCGTGGGTTGCCCTCGTCCACGAATTTACATCCTCGACAAAAAGTTTTTTGAAAGAGTTATCTTACAGAAATTGAAAACCGACGAATCCACGAAATTCATATGTATGTTGGAAAAATCAACAATGCTAATTTTTCACGGGCATTAAATATTGTTATTGCTGAAAGATTCTTGTAATAGTTACTTATACCTGTTGATTGTTTTTCATCTCTTCCAATTAGACAGCCAAAATACTTCATAGACAACAAGAAGTTATCGCAATACTACAAGAAATTACGTTGAGGTCTTTGTCGCTGGGTGAAAAATCACTAATATCAACTACTGTACTAGACATAGTCACTCAGAGAGTAACACCCGATGACGTAGATGAAACATACGTCAAAAACTTCGAAAGCAACAAAACAGAGCTCCTGATCAAGGTTTTAAATTTTATTATATTAAAAATAAATATACACGGGGTTGTATACTTAGTATTCAATTTCGCGACACTACATGATCCAAAGGTATATATCTGTATTGTAATATATTTAGATTATAGTGTACAAAAGAAATCCTTACAACTACGTTGAGAACGCTTCTTCATTGACAACTGGTGTGTCTTCCATTGATATGGGCCCAGATGCAATTGTGGATTCAGTAATAAAGAACCCACCAGTTCCCGAGGCTACAGTCTATGAACCAAAACTCCAGACTACATACCCCGAACCAATGATTTACTTCAAGTTTGAAGTAGAAAATGACGGGGATGCTGGTGTGGTGTTCTTCAAGCCAGACAACTTTGACATTAGCAGTACCCCCAACGACACACTGTATAGCTTTTATTTTAGTAGCGTCTACTTCCCGACATCCCAAGATTTTGAAGTTGTTGTGTCAGCTGCCAATTGGTCGACTGCAGACGACGGTTTCAAGATATTTTTGGATGGCGGTGTTTGCAACAAAGGAATATGTTACATGGGAATAAAATTAGGAGTAGGTAAGGTTAAAAGTGGTCAAAAACGTGTAGAATTTGGTTATTGTTGTCAAGGAGAGTAAATAATTCAATTTCGTTTTTAATGTTAGACAGTTAATTAATTGTTGATTGTTATATCTGGATTGTAGTGGACGTAACTTCCTCTCAGTCTGATACCACTGGTAACTCCAGAAGAAGAAGGCGTGACACAGGTCAAGAAGCAGCCAATGACACCGCGGCGTTCACTCCAACAGCCTCTAACTTTAGCATGGCCATTACAACTACCGGATGTCGTTCTTATGACAAAGCTACGGATACCTGGACATCGGATAATTGCGAGGTACCCAATATACTTTGTTATACTTTCATGTTAATTACTGAAATCTGATTGGTTAAGACGCAGTTCACAATCCGTTCTATTACCCTCAGCATTAGCAACGCACTTAGCAACGTGTAACATTACAAATTGTTACATGCGCGAAAATTATGCGCGTACGGTTCGCTATAGAATTCACGTTATTCCTATGTGAAAGCAGTTAAGTTTTCTTAAAATTAAGACATTCAGTATAATAAAATAAATAGTGCCTGTTTGGGAGGATAACAGTTGAAATTGACACCCCTCGAAAACCATTGTTAACCTCCGCTTCGCGCCGATTGACAATGGTTTTCTCGGGGTGTCAATTTCAACTGTTACCCTCCCAAAAAGGCACTATTTATATAGTGCTATCCTATGAACAAATAATTAATATAACATTTTATAACTATTTACTGGTTTTATTTATCCAAACTAACAAACATGTATATCAAATATTTTATATTATTTTAAAGGTTTTGAGAATCAGTACAAAAGAAAATACGGTGTGCCGATGTTCAGGGACAACCTTTTCTTCAACGTTTGTAGTACCTCTGAATACGATAGATTTCGCAAATGTATGGGGAAAGTTTGATCCTGCAAATGCTGCCGTGTATGGAACGCTCATTGCATTTCTTGTTGTATACGTAATAGCAGCCTTATATCTCAGACGTCAAGATAAAAAAGACGAGGAAAAGGTAAAAAAAAAAAAACCACAATAATATGGACCGTTATTTACATGAGGTTTCTAAAACTGATTACTAGTATTACAATATTTTATTTTGTTTTCATAGTGGGCGACACATTTTCTAAGTGACACTGATGGTGGGGATACAAACTTTTATTTACTAACAGTACAAACTGGCATGCGTAAAGGAGCTGGAACCTTATCAAATGTTAATTTTATCCTTTCTGGTGACGAATCTGACACTGGGATTAGAACTTTGTCGGATGGTGTTCGAAAGGTATGCAAGTCTGTGTGTACAAGATCCATGATTTCCTGGACATATTTTCAGGTACATTTTAACCGCGTGTATTTTATGTATACTAAATTGCCTTTCTTTATAGGGGTTTGCAACAGCAAGTGTAAATAAATATATTATGGGAACCTCAGAACCTCTTGGCAACCTGACACACCTTCGAATATGGCATGACAATTCGGGACCAAAAGGAAGCCAGAGTTGGTATTTGAATAGAGTAGTCGTGGATGATTTACATACCCAAGAAAGGTATTATGGTTTGTAAAGTTAATGATGCAATCAATAAACATTTATATTTAAAAAAGTAAGATTATTTCTTATACGGTTTCATCCTATTTATAGATATATTTTCTTGTGTGACAAATGGCTCTCAGTCGAAGAAGAAGATGGAATGATTGACAGAATTCTTCCTGTCTCAAGCAATGATGACATAACATCTTTCAATAACCTCTTTTCCGATCATGCACAGTCAAACATAAGTGAACAGCATTTGTGGCTATCCATGTTTATTAGACCTCAAAGAAGCATATTTTCCCGCGTTCAACGTCTCTCCTGTATATTATGCATGCTTTTCCTTACGATGATTACCAATGCCATGTTTTTCCGGTCCTCTTCTGAGGATAAAGTAGACGGGGTTTGGCAGGTTGGTGTAATAAGAATTTCAATAACAACTATCATTGTGTCCATAATAGGAATATCCATTACCACACCACCAATTATGTTCATAACATTTGCCTTTCGAAAATGTCGTCCTCCACCACCTAAGATTACAAAACCGAAAAAGAAAAAACCGATTGCAACAATCTCTGGTAGCGATAATGAAGTATACAGTTCAGAAATAGAAAATGATGATGCAGGATCTGGGACTGAAGATGATGGAATTGAAAACGCATCAGAAGACGATGATTCCAATAATAAGATGATAGCTAAGAACTTGGAAAATTTACTTGATAACAATCATCTTCCATTGCCTCATTGGGTTCGAAGAATTGCGTGGTTTGTTGTGTTTATGTCCGTTCTCTCTTCAGCCTTCTTCTTGCTGTTGTACAGCATGGAGTGGGGAATAGAAAAGTCAGAAGAATGGCTCTCCTCCTTTATGCTGTCTTTCTTTGAATCCCTTTTGTGCGTGGATCCACTAAAGGTATTGAAGGACGAAGATGCTTGTCCAATACCTTATATTGCTAAATTTTGATTATAAAAAGTTTTCTTTTCATGGTTAATTCTGTTTAACGTTATAATTTCAATTATCAGGTTCTTCTGATTTCGGTTGTGTTTGCGTTGATATTCAAAAGAATGGCTGACGAATCAGTCCCTCCAAAAGTTGATTTTGAAAAACTTCAAACAATTTCAAAGTCCCAATTCAAGGCAAAGAGCAGAGAAGGATTTAACGGTATGTTTTCAACTCATTATGTTTTGACATGATATTTTTAAATTAAATTAAAAGTGTTTATTTTTATGCATGGGTAGTTACTATTATTTTGCGGGTATGTTTCATATAATTAATTATGAGGGTTCAATGCTAAAAACAGATATCATAACAACGTTTTATATGTTTTAGCATTGGTCAACAATATAGTAACTAGCCAGAAACCCCTATCGGAAGAGCAGGTGGCAATCATGAGAAAGAAACGGCAAGAGGAACGAACAGCAAAGGCCGCAATGATAACACTACTAGTGTATGCGATATACGTGTCGGCCATTTACAGCATCAGCTACATGGAGCGTGACCAGCGAGGTTATACGTTTAAACAGAGTTTAGATGATTACATGTACAGTTCATTTTCTAAAGTAAGTCATTCGATAACCACTCCTAAGTGTAAGTGTCAGGTTAATTAACGAGCAAAACAGTAAAAGAAACTGGAATACTAGCTGTAAATTCTGTCGTTGAGCAAAATAATACAGTCATTGCATTGTCGAAAAAACACCAAGAATAATTCATGATCAAAGTTGTAAAATAAAATTTAAATTGTATTAAATTGCTAAAGAATTAAAATAAGTGATTACAAAAATGTTTCTTCTTATTTAGGTGTCAGATATAGACTCTTTCTTCGGTTGGTTAAAGGGCTCTTTGCTGCCGACCTATTTTCCGCAGAAAAACTACGCCAATCAAACAATATTTTTTGCTCGTGACCTACAATACTTTTCGGACAATGTTAGCATACGAATAGGTCCACCAAGGCTAAGGCAGGTCCGGATGGGAACAGGTAAGATACACTGTCTTTCAGGTATTCTCTTTAATTTTCCTCATTTGCTTGTTAATGTTTGATTAGAATTGAATTTTAAAATGATTTTCCTGGAAGTTTTTCATTAACCAATGTTATTTTATCAACTTGAGATCAACTGTTCATTTTCTAAGGTGATTGCGAATATTCAAGTCTAACATGGCCCTATCCTTGCTATGACCGATACTCAATCACAGATGAGGATGACCAATCATACTGTGTCGGATGGACTCCGTACAACGAGAGCTGCGCCAACTCAAACGACAAAACAATCAATGCTTGGAAATTCACAAGTGCGCTTGACATATGGGGGATTCCAAAGGCAGGGGAATATAATACCTACAGTGGTGGTGGTTATATCATAAGCTTAAAAGAAACAATATCTGAAGCGATGGATATTGCGAATGACCTTTTGACCGAACAGTGGATCGACAGACAAACAAGGGCAGTATTCCTCGAGTTCACTTTATACAACCCAAACGTAAATCTATTCGCCTATGTAATGTTTCTGACAGAATTTACCGAGTTTGGTCGAGTTTTGATTTGGTATGAGTCGGAAGCATTTCGACCAGTATCGTCTGCTGAAGCCGTTGGGACTTACGTCATAGCTTGCTATTCAATTTTTATTGCTTACGTCATTTACTCTTTTGTAAAGTTTATCAGAGGAATTCGAAACTTGGGCTGTCCCGATTATCTGAAACACCCATGGCATTATGTTGATATGATAATGGCATTTTTGGGATTTGCTGCAATCGGTGTTTATATAGTCCGCATCCAAGCTGCATCAAAAGCAATGGATCTTTATTATGATCAGTTGGTTACAGGATCGCAGTTCATCAACTTTGCAAACGTCGTGATATGGGACAACACGTTTTCTATAATTTTCGCCATACTTGTCTTTGTTTCCATCATACAGTTTCTACGGATTTTGGGTTACAGCAAGAAAGTAACGGAAATCCTCTCCGTCATCACTAATGTCGGACGAGATCTCTACGGATTCTTGATCATGTTTTCCATCATGTTCTTTACCTTCGTAGGAACAGGTTACCTCTTATTTGGATCAAGCGTCAAAGAATACAAAAGTTTCTTCAGCGTTATTGGAAGTCTGACAAATACCTTCATTGGTGTGAACAGCCTTGATGCTTTGGTAGAATCGAACCCTGTGGTGGCTAGAATGTTCTACTTCATGTACATTCTCCTGGTTATCATGACTTTGTTCACTATTTTTGCCGCCATTCTGAACAAAAGTATTACTGATGTGAAGGAAGAGAGCGCAGGCGCTGCAGAGATCGTTGGTGTAATGGATATAGTGTTGAAGTCCGCTAAGTCAGCATTAGCTTTTGTGCCTTCCGTGGGCAAAAACAATGCTGCCGATGAAAAAAATGAAAACTGGAGTAAGTATCATTTACCTTTTTATGAATTCGTTTTATGCGCGTGATTTGTTTTTTAATTTTTTTATATACAGTAGGGTTATGTCTTGGAAATATAAGACCCTGATTGATTTAATTTGGGATAAACTGTCAAGACTTACTTTGAATTATTAATCTTAATTTTGATTGTCAGAGATTTAGGTATTACTTGTCGAATGAGTAATGGTATTAATATTCCTTAAATATATTTTCCCCTTTTATCTATTAATGTTGAATTTTTCTTCTTTAAGATTTATTATTCAATTTGGTGTTCTGCACATTGTAGAATTTATACATGTGTAGTTTTTATTTACAGGTGAAATGTACGTTTATCATTAATGCTAGTTGAATTTAAGTATCTGTAATTCATGCAAATAATATTTAGTAGCATCATCTTTTTCGACAAAGAATGAAGGATAAAATTTATTTAGGAGGCTGGAAAGTCAACAAATTAACAATCAGATCTGCTTTAAATCTATAATCTGTTTAGCTTTGAACTACTATTTTATTTATTTTTTATATCAATTTTTTTCACTTTTACTTTTTAGTGTTTTATTATATTTTTATACAGAGCTCTTATTTCATTGAGATCAATAAGGTTTAATAATGACATGGACTATTTAGCTCTCTTAATATTTATGTTTGGTATAATACGTACTTAGATTAGGAAAAACCGCAAAATGTTTGATTTGATGATGAAAACTGCACATTCAATGCATGTTTTATTGATTAAAAACTAAATATCTCTCTCTCTCTCTCTCTCTCTCTCTCTCTCTCTCTCTCTCTCGGTTTCTTTTTCAATTTTCATATGAATTTTTGCCTCCTGCACCACAGGTAATCTACAAGACGAGCTGCGTAAAGGAAATGTAAACGCAATTAATGTGATGCGACTAGTAAGAGAAACATTTAGTGACATTGAAGGAGTGGAAGTGCAGCCCCAGGTACATAACATGTGCCAATTCCTCAAGTACCAAAATCTGCATTTCTTAGAACTATAGTCATAACACATTGTGAATGTGTAGACTTTAAGACCTTCTCACACTATCACGATTTTGAGCTTCGATAGAGTACGATTTCAATAATGGCATGAACATGTTCTAAACAAACGTGTCCACGGTACGATTTTTAAGTATTCGTAGACTTTCGCGCGACACTTGCACGGCAGTTGAGCACTTAGTCGCAACAAATCTTCGACATTCGTAGGAAACTTGCGAAACTTCGTAGTACTTAAGATGCTAAAATATTTTACGATCTACTCTGAGTATTCTACGAGTTCATGCCATTGTTTCTCGAGTCTTCCCCGAATGTCGTCCGAGTGAATGGGAATGTAGTTCGATTTCATGCGAATACAATACGAAAACATGCGTTCAGGGGAGAGTGCAATACGAGATCCTCAAGAGTGAACTTCGAGTTAGTACGAAAATACGAGACTAGTTAGTGTTTTGCAATTATATCATTCTTTTGATTACTAAGCACAACATTCAGTAATTTTGTAGCTTAAAGTTACTTTCAGAACCTTTTATTTCAAAATTTTACATATGCTTGTAATTTCTTCATTCTTAAAAAGAATTTTGTTCTTCATTTATTATCTTATACAGGGAATAATTCAAAGATCACTGCTGCCGCTTACCTGAATTTTTAAGCAATTCATGATACATTATCACGATCTTCTTGTTCGTTTATAATTAAAATAATAAACGTCAGACAGCAAATTAAACAATATTATTCACAGTTTCAAACATTGTAACAATTTGTATTTTGTTGGTAATCTTAACTCGCAAATTTACATCTACGTGTACGTGTTTTTATACATCATTTATTATCTATAGGAATATTACTTTGATTGCATTTTTCATCTTGAAATTAAAATAATACTTCCATGTAAATATATTATGCAAAATATGCAATCGTTAATTTGTTTAATAATCACTTTATAAATTAACACACCCGATATATAATCGTAAAAACTCGTATATATTCGTAGGAGTAGCATGTATGAATCGTACAATTTTGTACTCATTCGTAAGATTGTCGTATAAAAATCGTCCTCCATCTTACCTCCTCGTAGGAAGATCTCAAAGCGTTCGTTACTTAATCGCTAAAATTCGTATATGAATCGCCACAACTAGTTCTGTTATCGTACAAACATCGTACATTGTCGAGTAGACATCGTAGTCGAGTCGTACTGGATTAGAAGAAAGTACCGTCTGTAGAATTATCACATTGTCGAGCAAACATCGTGGTCGAGTTGACTAAAGTCGAAAAAAAAAACACCGTCTGTAAAATTATCGCAAGACTGACCAGGCAAATAATGGCGATTTTTAACTTTGAGTAATTCGTGGGCAGTCGTAGTATAAATCGTGACAGTATGACAGGGGCTTTAGTGATATTTGCAGTGTTTTGTACATGAAGAATTGATGCTGACTGGTATACTAGTATCCCAATATACGATATATCGATCCTAACCTGCATGCATATACTCAACCCAATGACCATATGTTTTCCTTACACCGTACATTATTGTGTATAATTGTTTGGGTGTTTTTTGAGGGGGTGTTATTCCTTTTATTGGTGTGTATTTAATGTTGTTCGTGTGCTTTTACATTCATATTTTCACTGTCAAATATAGTAGGCATTGCATATTACGTATTCCCATTATATGCAAAATGAATATTACGTGCCTTGCATGTTACTCAATACTAAGCCTTTAGTTACTATGTAAGGATTACTTAAAAGCATTCCTATATAATTTTTATATACTATTTGAGTCAAAAATTGCATAACTATACATGAATTACATGTATACGTATAACATACGAAGAGACTTTCTATACCGGATTTTGTGTTTATTGGATAAACAGTTTGTACTTGGATTTATACTTTACATTTTTATCCCATCCTAATTGAGCTTTCCTTAATTGTCCCGAATACCTGTAAGGCTACCCTCTTGTTGTTGCCTTTTAAATTGAATATGTTTAAATTGTTTATGATATCTTGCATACGTTAATGTTTTAATAGTTAACACAAATTTAGCATACCAATGAGTTGAAATTTCATACAATAAAAAAATAAATTATTTTGCAATAAGAATTTACCAAATATTAATGATAATTTGTCACACTTTCTTACTATTGTGATTCCTGTAACTTGTAAATATATTCAACTAAATAGTAGACATTGTATATATACTTAACTTCTTCTTATAGCCAGAGAAGACGGAAAACAAATCGGCGACGGGAGTCGAAGAATTCCTTCTAAACGTGGACAGAGGAAATTCAGAGCTAGGCTCCGATAGTCCATCCCAGATATCTCTTCGAGAGGAGTTGGACGATGACGAGAAGAAAGTCCGATTTAAGTTTATATGAGTGACCATTGGTTTGTCACCTTTTTGGACTTGTTAAAATCTGTATTGTTTGTTTTTTTCTATGCAACTTAAATTTGATCATTAAGTTTGTACGATTAGCACAACCATTCGACAAAAGTGAAATGAGTTTCACTGATAAAAGTTAAACTTATACCACAATATTTTCAGTTAAATGACAATATTTTCGAATTTCACACATGTTTGAACAGCATAATTTACGGAGGAAATCAGTGTTAAAATAAAATGGATAATATATATGCTCACTTGATCGTAGAACAGATTTTGAACCTCTAATAATTTCATGGAAGATGATAATACCGTGTTACAGTGATTCATCGCCTAGTTTTTTTTTATGAAAAAGGGTATCAAGTATTCATTGACAACAATTTGGAACAAGACCCACTCGTAAAATGAAAAAGCGCATATACTCTTGAAAATAAAACTTTCATATTTTGGAAATCTTACACCAGGTATATTCGATCGACATGCTTAAAATCGATATTCTGATCAATATATACCGTTGAGAATGGATATTCTAAAGATATGCTGGATATATATATAAGGATTCTAATGGGGTTTTTTTTTCTTATTTGATTACAGTTTATAGGCTTTATTCCTTTAATAGAAACTGAGTTTTAATTATATTCTTTTGGGAAAATATAGCTTATTTCTCCCAATGAGTTCCAGAGCTGAAAGTATTATTTATCGATGTGATAAGAGAGTGATAAGATGACAATTTTACTTTTAAGAGAAAGCGGTTCTATTTATTGATGTACATATATATACCGATAAGTTATGTTACTTGTTCACATTGTTACACAATTTTGATTTTGAATAAACAAATGAAAATGTTGACTGTATAAATTCAATTATCATTTCTTTCTTTTGGAAGGGCGTTCATTTATCTGGTATTACCAATTATTTGCTCTCATTCAAGGAGCAACACGTTTGTGCATCATAAATTTATATGACATGCATTAGAATCACTTTAACAAGACCTTGGACTTTCGGTAGCATGTAACTATCTTTTTTGCGTCTAAACAAGTAAAACATAACACAGGTTTCAAGTGAAATATACACAGATTGCGTAGTCTTAGGTCAAAATCCCGACAAATCTTGTTGATTTCAAATAGCCACAGCTGAGAGGTCAGCAATGAAATAGACAGACCTACGTCAAAATTGCCTCTGAAACACATGCCCAAATTCCAAGCTCCTGCTAAAATGGTTCTAAGTACAGTAAGAGTATTTACATAATCACAAAAGAGAAATTTATAGTTGAATGACTTAAACGAAAAATGAACAAAATGGAGGAGTAAGCCAGAAAATAAATATATAACTAGAAAATATCTACATACGGTACATATGCATGTACAAGTACATGTACATAATGTACATGCATGGTGTGTACAATACTTGGTTATTATTTCTGATCCATTGAAGTTCTCTGGTATACATCCGTTTACAGATACACGTGTGCATTTATTGCTAAATAGATGTGGTTTGGGTTTTGAAGTACAAGAAATATACTATACACTATAGTATACGATGCTAGATATTTTCAATAAAAAGGATTGCATGGGAGATCGAGGCACTATCCTAGAAAATAGTCGTTATCTAACTGTTGTTTATAAGCATCGGGAAGAGTTATTTTACTTTAATTGTAGAGATGTATTACTTCATTCATTCTTAGGAAGAGTCGCTATCAACCTTTCGCTTTATGGGGATTTCCTGCTACTGTAAAATTTTCGCATGACCGCGGATGTCATTTGGTTCCTGAGCTTGTAAAGGATATGGAGATACATGTATAATTTGCTGGTGACAGTCACATGCACATCATCTTGTTAAACAAAATTAGGGCTTTTGGTAAATCAATTCCGTTATCAAAAGTATAAAATATACGTTATAAAATTTCAAAAATTTGGATGTCTTAGAGGGAAAAATACATTTTCCAGGGTCTTTGTCTGTGTTAACACTAAGAATCGATTGTGTAATGTATATCCAAATACATTTCATTAATGACTTTTTTAATATTTAATTGTTCAGTTGCTGAATATTATATAAATTTAAGTAATGATGAATTCTTTGGATATTATGAGGTAGGATACGGTCGGGCGTGATCATATATATCATATATTATAGCCCGAAGCGCTTTATTAAATTTAATCACCCCCGACCGCAGTTGATCACCGTATAATACTCAGAGAATAAATTCTTATTCCTTAATTACATTCAGTGTGTATTTTCTCCTATATTACTTGAGCAACCCGATTGTACTTCTACGTTGTAGAAACTGACAGAGCTAAATTTTAAACGATCGAGTTCTAACCAGTTTATCGATTATTAGAAAGTTAACCTTTAGCAACCAGAGAAAAATCATGGACTGAATGCACGAAATAATCATGATGATGCAAGACTGAAATTCCCATTTATGAAGACTTGGCTGTTTCGTTTATGTAACGTTCTGATGTACGTTTTTATTTTTTGAATACATGTTTCTGCATAATATATTATATCGAGTACCTATATACACTTGAAATACACCTACAGTGTACATATAATCTGTGTACAGAAATGATCGAAATCTATCAATGATATGAGATAACTCGAGGTAATTCTCTTTGAAATTTCATTCTTAAATAATTATCAATGACTTTGGAACACATGGCTGTCTTGTAAGCAATATAAATTCTATGTGTATTGTATCCTTAGGCTTTTGCTCACCTGGCTTAAAAGGGTCAATTTTCATTAATCTAGTTTTATGTATGACCACTTTTCCGCCGTCATAGCCCACGGGGTAAAATTTTCAAAATGTTCTTCAAAACTACTAAGGAAACTTTATGATTTTTCTCCTAAAACGACAACGGACGTTATATTTTGGTTTTCGTGTTTATTGAAAATTAATTCTGCTATTACTATACATAAAGCGCACGTGCATGGACTGGACATTTTTGGCTGACACAGACTCTGAAAAAAAAATCATCCCAATAGACCAACCAAACGTCCACACGATCATATACGGCTTGAAAACAGAACATTAAATGTTTAAAAATTAGCATTAGGCCACATTTTGAATATTATATTTTCGCCAATATGTAAATATATCATTCTTGAAAAAGATCACTGCATTTTTATTTTATTTAATAAATCATTTTGACTGCTAGTATTATTTCGAATATATTGAATCTACAACCTACGGCGCCTGTTACTGCAAATTGCAAACAAACATTATTTAGCAAAAGATGATCTATGAATTTTTAAAATGGTGTCATTATTGTGTTGAATTTCATGTGAATTTTTTTTTCATTTGTTACGATCATTTAAATTCGATCACATATATATTATACTGGTAAAACATTACTGAATAAATGAATAATATTAAACGCGCAATGTGAATACACGATTTCCACAGCTCACGTAAAGAATTTTCAGCTAACATTTTTTTTCTGTTGAAAGTTATGAGGAAAGTACATTTTACATCTTTAAAATCAAGACTCTGTGTTTGTTTTGTTGATTTTTGAAAAACGATATTTCATAAACTATATGAATAACAACAAGGATATTGAAATTAATACCTTGGAATTCAGTTCTTGTTACAGTGAAGGGTCTATGCATAAATGATGATGTTTAGAAATATGTATCATATATCTATAATTAAATCATCGGGGATATTTGATGGCAAGAATGAAAAAAAAAACTTGATATCAGTTTTCAAATAGGCCTATTGATTTATTTTGGGGTAGCAATTGATAAACAAATACACGTTAGTTTGTTACGTGCTAAAAACAAAAATTACAAAATGTTATATGGTAAACGTACATGCATGAATATTTTATATATATAAAAATAAATTGTTTATTTTTTCAAAAGCAAAACATATGCAGTGATTCAATACATTCTTAAACCCGCGTTGTTCTCAAGTCATTGTGCGGATGCAGAAAAGTTTCAATGTGAATTTAGTACGTTTTAAATTTTGCAGAGGGTGGGGGTTTTTCAATTCTTTATTCGCTCAAGACCAGTTCACTGGTATTTGAGGTTCAAAATCAGTATATACAAATGTACATCCATTTCAG
Organism: Magallana angulata; assembly: GCF_025612915.1. Taxonomy (NCBI): domain Eukaryota; kingdom Metazoa; phylum Mollusca; class Bivalvia; order Ostreida; family Ostreidae; genus Magallana; species Magallana angulata. The sequence continues at coordinate 20,270,916 of NC_069120.1, read as the reverse complement.
AGCCCCCTCCCCATACATGTAGATCCGCGCATGAATCAGTGTGTATAAACTGGTTCTCGTCAAAAAATATCGCCTGATAAAGGGAACCAATCAAGCATGGCTACGAAGCGTGTATCGGATGTTCAAAGTTCAGCAGAGATGGCTAGCGAAAAGAAGCAGAAGCAAGTTAGAGTGTGGGTCGATGGATGGTGAGTGTGACTGCATTGAATTGAAAAATTTATTTGTTTTTCCTATCTGATTACACTTTTGCACGTTTTCTCAAATTGATTGTGCAGTTACCGTGTACCTTACTCAGTTACTCGGTTATAAAAATTGTTTTTGAAATTATATTTTTGTGCAATACAGAATGTACACAAGAGCATGATGAAAATTGATTTCTTGCAATGATCTTTAATCTGATTCGATGCATCTTTGTTATTTGAATTGAATATCCTTCGAATTTAGTTTATCGATTTTTGTGTTTCATACATGATTGTGTGTTACTCGACAGATGACAGTAGGCAGGAAATATTCACCGGTAAATATTAATAAAGATATATTTTGTTTCACTATATTTTGTAACCCCCCGTTATTTTTTTTACAGTTTTGATATGGTTCACTTTGGCCATGCAAATGCCATTAGACAGGTAATGTATACATCTCTCTCTCTCTCTCTCTCTCTCTCTCTCTCTCTCTCTCTCTCTCTCTCTCAGTAATGAAATTTAACATATAATACATTACGATGTTATATTATCATGTATATTCTTTTATTAACTGTATAATTTAGGCGAAGCAAATGGGAGATTATCTGATAGTTGGAGTGCATTCAGATGGTATGTATTACATGTATTAAAAACTTTTATATATAAAATTTTATTACTACGAAACTCGAATAAAATGAACTCTGATATAGCGAATTATGGCTATAACAAATTCTTATTCATGTCACAGCAAAATTCTTATATAAACCTTTAGAAAGTTGCGGTACATACTGACTATATTAAATGAATTTACAGCTATAACAAAGTAATTTTAACCCCCTGCTGGCAAACCTTTAACATATTTTATCATCCATATACCAAATTTTTTCACTTACAAATTTCATTGAACACTTCATACGATGCATATCTTAAAATTCAAATTAAAAAAATAACACAGTGTATTAATTAATTATAAATCTTAAAAAAAAAAAAATGTATGAAAATGTTATGTTAGTATTATGATTTGTATATGGTGTTATTATTGATTTTATAAGCTACAATAGTGTGAAATACTTTCAGCTTACTATTTTATAACGATTCGTTATAAGATTTCATACAAATTCACTATAAATGTATAAGGAGTTATTATAATCAATATTTATGCAAAAGTTAAGATGAAAAATGCTTTAAATGTTTTAACGTCATACATGTAAAAGAGTTAATGCAAAACAACAACAAAAATATGACAATACAGTGGCAATGGAAGTTTGTGAATGTTTGATGATTGTTGTGCTGTTCATTATTAATCCATATATATATTAAATTATGTGTATTTGATTCACAGAGGAAATATCCAAGCACAAGGGTCCCCCAGTTTACAATGAACAAGAAAGATACAAGATGGTTCGAGCCATAAAGTGGGTAGATGAGGTATATATCCAAAATTATGGAGACTGTTTGTCCTAATTATGATAATTTTTATCATTAAGATCAATATTATTGAGACCCAGCATATTTTATTGTTGGGTAGGATATTGACAAACTCTTTTGTTGTCTAATTATCTTGCATATGTTACAGCTAGAACTAGACCTTAAAGAATTATCCATCACGTGTAGAGCTTCTAAACTCAAGAGTCTTGCAAATATTTAAAATAAAACTTCAATTAGTTACAATGTTTTACTTCTTTTTGAGCATATTTATGCTTATTTATTATTCATCAGTTCTTATTTTGATATCCAGTTCATCCTTTGCAGAAATCATGATTTCTCCTAAATATGAAAAATAAACTAAATTGAACTATGTTGACAGGTTGTAGAGGACGCACCTTATGTCACTACATTAGAAACACTTGAAAAATATAACTGTGATTTCTGTGTTCATGGAGGTATGTTGATTGTTTACTCATGTAATAGTTTTATGTGGTGCTTTTGAAATAATTGATAAATCAAGAATAATTCTTTAAATTTTTTCTTTCCTTAAATTGATAGCTAACATTGATTATAGCACAATGTATAAAAGCATTGACTACAAATTTGTAAGTCTTACTTGAGTTCAAATCCCACTGGGGTTTTTACATTTTTTAACCTCTCCAAAATTTATCAAAACATATTTTTTGGTCAAATATTGACAAATTTTACTAAACCAGTGAAAGTCTTTTTAATATTAAAATGTACTTTCATCCAAATGGTATTGTTTAGAAATTGGTCTAATGTTTTCAGAAAGGCAAGTGCAAACTACAATATACAAATGATTCTTTACTGAAATGAAAATATCTTAAAATGATCAGATGCAATGGGGGATAATGATTCTTGTCATACAGACTTTCAACATCTGTTTTGTTTTAGATGACATCACAGTGACAGCTGATGGAACCGATACTTACCATCTGGTCAAAGCAGCAGGAAAGTACAAGTATGTCTTCATTTATCTTTCTTACGTGAAATTGAAAAATGTCCACACCTTCTATTGATTGTTTATGGGCGTGTTGATAACAGATGGCTAGCAAGAAATACTTCCTTACAAAATTTCTTTTTTAAGCATATAGGAAATCAAAAGTGTTTTCGGCTGTCAAATCAGATCAATCAGAATTAATTATAGCTTCCCTAGTATAGATGTAGTTTCATATAAAAAAAAAAAAAAAGGATTTTCTTTTTAGATTATATTTCATATTGATCCAGTTTTACCAAAAATATAAACTTCAATGGGGCTCCTTCAATTGTGTAGAATGTAAAACGCTATTTAATAAAAAGTTTACAATATTTTCATTATTGTTTCTAACTTTTGTAGAGAATGCAAGAGAACAGCAGGAGTATCAACTACTGATCTTGTAGGAAGGTACATTCTTTATGAGAAATTTTTGATATGGGAAAAGATTTTAAAATCTTAGTTACTGTAAATTTAATATTAGAATAGATATTTTTATCTAATGATTGAAACTGATTAGATTGTCATACAATAATGTTTATACATGCCATATATCCCAAATTTTGCGTGATTCTCGCAATTTGACATCATCAAAAATACGAATCACGTATAAAGTTTTCAATGGACTACTGTAGGATGTTACTGGTGACCAAATCACACCATGAAAGAGACGAAGAGAAGGCTGTGGACAAGAACCAAGCCGGAGACATTGGATCAGTAAGTAAACCTCTCGGCTTATGTATGTTCAGTTTGGTTTTCCCAATGGACAGTATGAGTACTTTCTTGTTAAAATATCATCTATGGAATTGTATATGGAAAGAAGATTTTGTTATACATGTATATGTGTAATTTGCTTTGCTAATGCACATGTTAAAGAACATATTCTTTTGTACCAAAAAAATATTTAGATATTTTATACAAGTATTAAAGCATTTTATATGAACCACATCAGCGCCAGCTTTGCTAGAGCCAAAAAAAATTATGTCAATCATGTGAAAAAAAATACTGAATTGTCTCAGTAAAAAGTTTTTGAATTTCACCCATCATGCATGGACATATATATAAACTTAAAAAACATTTCTTTATTCTATTTAGAGAAAAAAAAACAATTTATTTCAATAAGAATATAATAGCTATAGCTATATAAAATACTGGAAAACTTTTTTAGTGCAAACATGGATGTAGAAAAAATTGCTGATGTTTAGCAAAATATTGTTGGAGCCTTAGCAACATTCTTAACAACTCCCTTTTATGTACTACTGGTGATCTACCAGGACTACTGTCAACACATAACAACTGTTTTTATTATACTTTCATGTTAAATACTGAAATCTGATCAGTTGGTAATCCCAATCCGTTCTATTACCCTCAGCGTTAGCAACGCACTTGGCAATGGGTAACACAACGAATTGTTACATGCACGTATTTTATGTGTGTACGGTTCGCCTTAGAATTCACTTCATTTGTGTAAAAAAGCAGTAAAATTTTCTTTAAAATTAAGACATTCAGTATAATAAAATAAATAGTGTCTGTTTGGGAGGGTAACTGTTGAAATTGACACCCCTCGAAAACCATTGTCAACCGATGTCTCGGGGTGTCAATTTCAACAGTTACCCTCCCAAACAGGCACATTTTATATAGTGTGAATATTGTCATTTATTTTTGACAATTAAGAAAATAAAAACAGACTAAAGGGGAGGTCTTGTAGTGAAGTCATTCGATATTGGATGTAGGATCAAATAAAGTATGAAATGTGACCTCTCCTGCGCAAAACCAAAATGTGTAAATTATAGACAGCATATTCATACAACAAAATATTAATAAAAACAATACATGTTTGCTAATTTAAATAAAATGGTATCATTATAACAAATAGATATAACCAATTTAATAAATTTTTGTCTCTGAAATGTTAAGAATATTAAAGTTTCCTTAATCCCTATATCTATTTAACAATTTTATTATAAACTTGATAAACACAACAAATAAAGTAAAGTTAATCTACAGATCCCTAGGCCTTTGCTATAAGTGAGTTAATTTTACTGTAAGTTTGTTTTAATTATAATTTAACAGGTATTTGATAATACAATGTAAAGAAAGGGAGGGTAATTACTACATGTACATGTATTTTTTATAATAATGCTTTATTTTCTTATATATTGTCTTTTAGGGAATGGTAACGTTGACTATTTTATTTTTTAATGCCTTTTAACTTTCATAATACACATGTATGAAATCAGTGCAACTTTCAAAAATTACCATACATAAATATATGAGTATATACACATTGATGCTGCATTTAAATGTTTCCGCAATTTTAATACATGTATCTTAAAAGCCGAATCTTTTTATATTTTTTTTTCTTTGGGGAAGGGGGGTAGTTACTTATCTTTAATACAATACCCATTAATAGGCATGTCTGTGGTCATTGAGAACTGAGCTGAACCCCCTTGTCTTTCCTTAATGAGAGAAAGCACTGGTTTTGTGCAAATACTTCTACTTTGTTTGAATCATATTAATTTGTGGGGCTTATGTACATGTGTAGTAAAAAACAATCATTGTTTTATGTGGCTAGAATTTTTATCAATAACCTACCCAATTAAAATAATAACTTCAGTGTAAATAATGGATGCTAAATTTAAGTTTAAATCCGTAGGTAAAATGTATCCATGAATTAAATGAACATTTTTAACCACTGCAAACAATGATTTCACAGTAGTTTAAAACCAGATGGTGCACAACTATCCTTCATTTCATATAACTTGCACGCTCATTTTATTCAAAATAATAGGTTGATACAGACATGTACTATGTACACATGTGGATTTATATATGGAAATGAATATGATAGCCCAATTACCAGGGACAGCATTGTTTCACATTTTTTTTTCTGTTCAAATTTTTATTGATCAGGTTGTTCAAGTTAGAAAATCCATCAGGAGATCAATATCTTGTGTTGGTTTCCTTCCCTAATTAATGCATTGTTTATTAATTTTTAAGCTTCAGCAAGGTTTTAAATTGAATACATTTTCTTGCTAGCAATATTGAAAATTAAAAATTGTCATCTCATAAAGTTTCAAATTGTATATATACATATGTGCTTGTATGGTAGTTTCATAACTGAGTTGTATATGCTTGTGTATTCATGTAGAAATTTGATTTTTAAAGATACTTAATTTGATATTCTACTTTGTATGCATTTTATGCATTTGATAGTTTGTTTCTTTTGCTTTTTACTTTTTTTTGGAGGGGTGGTAGAGGTTGGCCCAGTCTGAATATTTTGTACCTCTCCTGAATAAATTAATTACGGTAAAACGGAGTTCATGACATTAAACTAGACAACATTGAGATGGTGATTATGCATCTCAAAAGGCCCTGCTTCAATAATGGACAGTAGGATAAAAATAATTTCAGAGAATTTTACTTTGACCTTGACCTTTAACTTAGAAATGTTCCAGCTGCTAAAGAACTAAATCAATCTCATAACTCCTTACATACAAGCAATTTTGACCAATCTGCACAAGATCAAGCAAATGGGAAATAATCTACGGTCTAAAAACTGATTATAATGAAATCCGCCATTAACCAAAAAGCTCTGTTTAAGAAAAGTATTCGCTGAAAAGGGCTGGATAGTGGAGAGGATATATATGCTCCAAAGGATTTTTCATCTTCGCTAGCCAAGGATTTTGGTCCACTCTACTCCCCATAAACCCTTGGCAGATCTCATTACGAAAACTCTGTGATGCGGTGGCGCTATCTATCTTGAGTTGTGCCCCTTGCATATTTACATTGTAATCAAATAAAACAATGGTTAATATACACGCTACGGCATAAATACAACTTGAAAAACGTGGACTAGCCAGAATCGGAACATAATTAACAATGCTATCAAATAGGAAAGAAGATATAACCTAGAGAAAGCAAGGAATGTTTTATTTATAGTGTTTGTAGGGACCTGTAACAGGCGTGAGAAAGTCACTAATATATGAAAGCATTCATGCAACAAAACCAGGTATCGTCATGAATTCTGTGGATAATAATTACTTAAAATACAGCTCATTGAACATTTAAAAGAAATAACCATAAGCATAAGGGATATATTAACGGGATAGGCAACTTCTACATTCGCCAGATTTACTTCCCATACTATCACGAAAGCCTTGCATGACAACTTTGTAAATCTCTGTTCAATCCCTTGCAGTCAAATATATTGTTTTCTTTTAAGTGATCCAGTTAGACCATCGTTAGAAAGACACTGTACTCGAGCACTTGTGCCTCTACTTGTTAAAAGCACCAATTGTTTTTCCAAAGATCACACGTGACACTTGACCTATAAATATCAATCAAGGTCACTGCATACCCTTTGATCAAAGGCACCATGTGGGTGAAGTATGTGGGAGAAGTATGAGACAGATTAGGCAAAGGGAGAGAAGATATTCTCTGGACAAGGATTTTTCATACACAACATTATTTTGTTATGACCTTCACATATGACCTTAAAAATTGGTTTAAGGTCCCTACACACCCTTTATTCAAAAGCTCTGTTTATGTGAAGTATGAGCCAACTAGGGCTAAGAAGAAAGTATATATGCTCTGAAAAAAAGGATTTGCACATGGTCTGACCTACAAATGTCATTCAAGGTCACTGCACACCTTTTAACAATAGAGTGAGTATGAGCCAGATTGGACCAAGCGGAGAAGAGATATGACACTTTCTTCAATCAGCTGTCGCTTGCCAAATTTATTCATGCACTCTCATTGGTTAATTTTGTTGATCAAGATAACTCGTATTTTAGAGGGATATTCAAACGATGAGTGAAGAAGTTCTTATAACATTGTGAGTATATATGTGTTAATTTTCATATCTATGTAGAACCATTTTAAGAAGACCTGGGACATTCAGTAGGATGTGACTGTATTTCTTGCATCAAAGCAAGTTTTAATATCATTTGAATATCCCTCTAAAATAAGAGTTTGTATACATGTTATCTTGATCATGCAACATTAAATTGGCCAATGAGAGCACAACAGATGATCGAAGAAAGTGTCACTGGAGCGCGTAAAAACTTCTAAAATTGTTGCTGATGTTTAAATTTTGCAGGTATTTCTAAAAACTATGGTCCTTTACTGATATATTGAAACCTAAGAGTGCAAGGTTTAACATCCGAGAAAAATTAATATGTGGTAATCGAAATCGGGAGTTAGCAATTTTTTTTTTTTGAGTTTTCATTCCTCCCTTGTGTATTTTATTGTATAGCTATTGTGGTAGATATAAAAAAGTGAAAAACTTTGTGACCACCTGTGGTATACTCCCAAAAATGTAGATCAATTATATCAGGGACAGACATACATGTACATCCCAGATTATATGCATAGTATGTTAATTGCTTCTTAAGATACCCCCAGTACAAGTACTTAATTTTGTTTTGCTTGATGATTAAAGTTTTGGCATCTTTCATTGATCTTCTGTGTGCATTTGTTATAATGCTTGTAATAATTCACATAATACAAGTCATGTATCTTATTTAATCAGATCGAGTTATTTAATGTAAAAACTTGGATTACCCCAGTGGTGTTCCGAGTTTAAAAAGATTCAGAAGGAAAATAGAATGCCACCATTGAATAGTTATGATGACCATTCACAATGGGCAGTTAACTCAATAACTATTTCACAGTTAGATAGGGTATTATGTTCATTCATTGTAATTTTACATAGAAAAGAATAGCAGAGGTACAAATGTACTATAAAACAAAATATGACTCCCCTGGGTACAAAAAGTTAGAAAATGAGATAATGTGATCTGATATCATGATGTTGATTTATTTACATTATTGGTTTTCCCTTCTCAGGGTAGCACTGCCTCGAGTCCCTGGACTGGTGTGTCACAATTCCTCCCAACCTCCAACAAGATCATCCAGTTCTCCTCCGGAAAGGAACCCAAACCTGGCGACAAAATTGTCTATGTGGCAGGGGCTTATGATCTCTTCCATATCCTTTTATTAATGAATGGGTTTATTTAAAACTGAAGACTTTTGTGAAATCATTATATTTTGGGATTTTGGGATAAAGACAATCAATTTATATTACCGGTAATCAGAAGTTCATGAAGTTGATAAATTAAAGAAATCAATGTACGTTGCAACCTTAACTCATTGTATACATCTAGGACATTTAGATTTTCTAGAAAAGGCCAAAGCAGAGGGGGACTTTGTGATAGTTGGACTACATACAGACCCTGTAAGTAACATTCTTTCAATTTATAACTGTGACAGTTGATACTTGATATTAATTTAATATCATTTGGCAACCTTATAATTAAAGTAAACCTCAAAAACTGTTTGATTTTGAGGAATAAAATGCCTAAATATATTGATTAATGGTTGAATAATAATTTTGACAGTATACAGTTTTGCATGTAAATTTATTACCTGGTACTGTTTTCTTCTCTCAAAGGCTGTAAACAGATACAAAGGCTCGAACTACCCAATCATGAACTTGCATGAAAGAACGCTAAGTGTGTTAGCTTGTAGGGTGAGTCTAAGTACACAGTATACTGTAAACCAACTTTTATTCGTGTGCGAGAAATTCTCGCAAGGTTAGCGAGAGCCTTGTTGTCACGAATATTTCTCGCCGCAAACCAATCCTTTGTCTGTAGTTTTTATAACAATACAGGTCTGGATAAGGCTTGGTCGCGAACATTAGTCGTCGTGAACGAGTTTATCGGCAGTTGATTGCGAAATAAAGTCGCCGCGAATAAAAATTGGTTTACAGTAGTTCCAATTTCTTACAAATAAAAGGTGTGGGATTTGTGAGAAATATTCAGTTAAACCTCTGCTTGCATATCTGGACTAACATGTTCTATTTACAGTATGTGTCAGAGGTTGTTATTGGGGCTCCTTATGCAGTGACAGCTGATCTCATGGACCACTTTAAGGTGACTTTTCACAGATATTCCATTTTCAAAGAATGTTTTTTTGCCACATGAATATATGAAAGAGAAAATGTTTCTGAAAGAAGAATATAGCTCATTTATTAATTGTAATTGGTACATTTTAGTCTGACTGAAAAAATAGATTGAAAAATAGAATCCAGTTGTGCTTTTTTGCCCTTAAATTAAAGTGACAGGTATTATATACAGGTTGATGTCGTCTGCCATGGACAAACTCCCATCATGCCCGATGTTGACGGTGCTGATCCTTATGCTGTATGTACATTGTACATTGTATTTCATATTTCTAATTCTACTGACAGTGGTGGTTGTAGTGCCAACCTGTTATTACCATTTTTGAGGGGTTTTTCATCTTTATTTAGGAGCCAAAAAAGAGAAACAAATTCAAGCTGTTGGACAGTGGATGTGAACTGACAACACAGATGATCATAGAGAGAATCATTTCTCATAGGTACGAAATTGTTGATCATAAAACACCCATTTAGGCTCATTTTACAGCATAGAAACTGATTTTGATAATACGTGTACCAAGTTATTATTTGTTGAAAATTGCTGCTATGAAATAGAAGATCTTCTATTTCTATCAATAAAACATCTTGTGTCATTTGATTAGTATCAATGCAGGGATGCTACTCACGACAGCTTGTTATCTCCATTGCTTAACTTTGATACGTTTGCATAAAAATGGTTTAAATCTAATCGTACTGATTGATATCATACAGGTTAACATACGAGTCCCGCAACAAAAAGAAGCAGGACAAAGAACTGAAGATTCTTGCCATGTTGGAAAGAGAAAACAGTGGATAAAAGCCATAAAGAAAAAGTGCTCAAGACTATTTTCTTGACTGAATTTAATATGTAGATTAGAGACGGCAGACCTAACATTTTACTAAATAAATGGGGTCCTTTTCTGTACTTAGAACTTTTCAAATAGATACATGTATTGTATACTGGTATTAATGTTAAGGCATGGTATATTGTAAGACAGTTTGATTTTGTTTTGTTTACTAGTTTAGATGTCTCAAGCTTTTTGACACCAGACATCGATCAGTAAGTGTAGAATATTGATGCATATAAACCAGCTCTGTTTGGTGGTTATATGCTGCTATTGGTTCATCCCATTTATTATGAAGATGAACTCAAATAATGCTGATCAAACAAAAGAAACCACATGTACATGTATGACTTAGCAGCTTTTCATTTTATTTCACTATTTTGAAAACCAAACTCAGTTTTTATTTCCTACTCTGTGATCAATGTTCTTATTTATTGCTCTTGTTTATATAGTATAAACACTTATTGTTAGGTTTTACTTAACAAATAAGAACACAACTTCATATTGAAGTAAGTTTATTATATGATTTCCTTTGTTTTCTCTCTGTGAGAAAGTTTCTACTTGAATTCAGATTTTAGAAAGAATACTATAATAGCCTGAGAACAAACATCCTTGCTGTAATAATCTCAGACTGTTCTTTTCTGTTGATATTTCATATACATGTAATTTCGAGTCATATTTATTTGCATTCTCTAAGAGAAATATTATAGTTAGCAAAGATATGGCAGTGCAATTATATGTTATAGTAAATATTAGTATTTATCTATGTGTGTTTTACAGGATTATGTTATTTTTATTTAACATTTTTATCAAATTTCTTATACTTGTGTGCTGCTGTGTAAAATTTTTATTCTGCTTGACAGGAGAGCTTGTGATATCATACTATATATATTTGTAAATTATTATTTTTTTTTTGCGTTTAAATACATGTTGTTTCAATGTCTCCGTGAAATCCGGATTCTTTCAAGTACATTAGCATGTGTATCTTATGGTGGGAAAAGTTTTTATTGCATTTTCCTTATGTGTATTTGCTTTACCTTAATTTCCAGCATTCTTGGAAAAGCATTATTGCTATGGCTTTAAAATGTCTGTTTATCGAGCTCATTTACACATGAAGTCAAATTAAATAGCGTCACAAAGTAATATTTAATATTATCTTCAAAGAAAGTGTATTGTCTCATTTATCTTCACTTATTTTGACAACATTCGATCATTCCATTGGGTAAATGTATTTTGACAATCCTTGCATAATACTGAAATAAATTTTGGGTAATAAGCAACTTTGTTTTCGTATAATATATGTAAGAAATTTTCATAATGAACATGTAGGGCTAAAGTGCAATCAGTTATGGTAGTATGTGACAATGGAAGTGGTCTTGTAAGACATAGAAACCTTGTGTCAAGTTGTTACACAATTTATGTGTATTTATATATGTGCATGTATTTGCAACAAGCTAATGCATGTACCAGGTACATGTATACAAATTTGTGCAGTTAATTAAGAAGGGAGAAATTGCAAATTATCAGGTCAAAGTAAAGTTTTATTTTGAGAGCGGTCGAATCAGGGATCTATTCAGCGAAGTCAACTCTCACAAAAATTAACATAATACGGATAGGGTATCTTGGCAAGTGCTTGTGAGCACTAGGGCCGGCTAAGCTTATCAATAATTTTACTCCTCACCACTCATAAAAGATTGAAAGAGGAAGGGGTGTTCAAATTATGGTTAATACCTGGTACCCCCTCTTTCAATGGAGGTAAAAATGTTACACTTTTATAGCAGATAATATGTTGCAGCAAAGTTGTAATCATAAGCTGATAAGGAAAAAGATGTATATTAATATGAGAATATTTAGAAGCTGGGTTTCAGTACTTTACATGAGAGTCAAAACATACTTTAACATCAATGTCTCATCGTGCAATATTTAATTGCATGTACCCTTTGAATAGGAAAATGTACAATGTTTCAGATGGTGAAAGTTTGAACAATCATCCAGTGATTCAGATATGCTCTAAATCACTAACAATAAGAAATGCAGTCCTAGCTGCTACTTTGTAACACAAATGCCTTAAATACAGTCATGTATTACTGTGTACTGGGAAATATTCACGCCATTTTATTTTGCTCCTTTCGCCCTTGTTGTCAGCGGGCGAATTTTAGACTGGGCGAATGCCAGTATCTCAGATTTATTCTCTTTAAACACCACTATGTCTGGGCAAATTCAAAACAGGGTGAAACCATTTGCTGGTGAAGAAGGCAAAAATAACCCTGAATACAGTAATTCGTTAAAACATTTGAAGTGCTAAATTCCAAGCTATGATTAATTTGCAAAATTTGCAAATCGAAGCCAATGCCCACATGTAAACTTTTGTGAAAAATATCCTTCATATCCTTCTTTAGAAATTGGAGACAAAGAAAATTTGCATATGATTTATTTCTTATAATACACGTATCACTTCAAGATACTAATGTTGCTACTTGCATCTCTATGAAATAGTCCCATTTGTCACATGTTACAGTAGCATCCACTCATATAATGAAGATAAACACACATAATATACATGTATGTCCAAAACATTGCAGATAATGGATTTATATTCTCTCTGATAACCAGATTGCTCCTATGCACCCAACCTTGATCACTTGTGAAAGAGCATCATACAAGGGTGCCTGAAAGATGAAACATAAAGAATGATTTAAAACATTTAATTCAAAATGCAGTTCAGTACCATTTCTAAACTAGATATCATTGAGATGGTGACCATCTCAAAGGGTCTACCTTTAATGGAGGACATTATGGTAAAAAAAAAAAAGCACACAGTTTTGGGGTACTTTGCTTGACCATAACCTCTGACCTAGCAATTTGTTCAAGATCACTGCATATTCTTTATCAAAGACTGATAGTTAGAGCACAGGAAGGAAAATTCGGTCTTGACAAGGATTTTACACAAAGGTCTGCCATGACCTTGACATTAATCATAGAAAACTGCAAGTCTTCTACCTACAAGCAGTCTTATGGTAAACTGTGAGCAATGCTGAGCCAATGGGAGAAAAAATATCCTTCCAACAAGGATTGTCCCACTCCTTTCTTTGATGAGTACTGTATTTGATTTTGTGGGTCACTTAACAATGATTTCCACAAATTTGTGGTTCAACAAGTAATGGATAGCTCACTTAAGATGGAAAATATCTTCACAATTTCTTTTTGTAGCTCAATAGGCAACTCACCTTTTCTGCATCATGTTCTAACCCAGTATCGTGGTGATGTAGCTCATCATCTCGAAACTTGCTCAATTTCTGTAATTTAGGAAGTAAAAGCTAGATATATTTTTAAATAGACCATGAATATAAAGATTAAAGGTCCAGTAATTGTCATGTAACTTTTTTTATGATATACTTTTTATACAGACAATAAACCAAGTATTATATGTGAGTGAACAATATATCAAGAGATTCATGAGCATGCAACCTCTGCTCTAACTAGGATTTTGTCATCGAGAATTGTAACAGTTTAGCTTTCCACTAGTCATTCAAAGCAAAATTTGATTAATAAAACTTTGTTTTCAGTTTATGATATGTACTGTAAACCAACTTTTATTCGCGTGCAAGTAATTTCCGCGAGGTTTGCGAGAGCCTCGTCGTCGCGAATACTTCTCGCCGCGAACGTATGGTTTTTATAACAACACGGGACAAGATAAGGCTTGGTCACGAAAAGAAGTCATCGCGAACCACTTTATAAGAAGTGAATCGTGAAATAAAGTTGTCGCGAATAAAAGTAGGTTTACAGTATATGGTAGTTACAATATGAACTATTTAATTTAGATTTTTGTTTTCAATAACTGCATAAAAAATGTCAGAAAATTTGAAGAAATGGGCTTTAAACTAAAGTTGTTGTATAGAGCATCAATAAAAACCTCAAAATCCTCAAACAATATTACAAAGAATCTTTGCCATCCTTTTCTAATAAAAATTTCAGATTGCATCAAAAGTCTTTACTCTAACTTACTTTTATAAGTTCTTTGTGTTTTTCAGGGTCATCTTCCATCAGGTCCCGAATTTGACTGTAAAATAAAATTGGAAAAATATAAACCATAAACCACAATTACAGTGAGCAAAGAAAGTACCTAACCTAATAAAAAAATACATGCTTATAACTTTTCCTCCTCTACACATACCTGTGCATGCAAAGGTACAATACATTATAAAATTACTTCTATGTGACAAGCAGAACAAAGTTAATCCACAAGTGAAAAAACACCCAATGAATACCCTTGTATTTGACAATTCTAAACAGAAAGTTACCCATTTGCAGGTTTAATTATCAAAATTCAAATAGGAGGTATTTGGGTGAGTAGTTGACTATTTATGTCTATTTTTATAATGGACAATGTAAGATTTGACTGGTACCTGTTATAATGTTCCCCAATGACGGACTCCACTGCCACTGTACAGGCCATAGCTCCTTCCTTCCCAAGCAAAGCTGTACCTGCTCCTACAAAATATCAAATCAATCTCCAGTTAGTTAATCTATTTATAGACATACATGTAATAAATGCCTGTAAGCATAACTGTACCTGCTTCTATGAAACATTTAATCAATCTTCAGAGAACTAATCTACATACAGACATACTTGTAATAAATCCAATGTCATGCAACAAAGACCTCCTAAATATTTGTACCTAAAGCAAATCCAGCGATGTTCCAAAGTGGTAGTAATGCTGTGGGCCTCACTCTCTTCTCTACAATCAGCTTGTTAAACGTCTCAAGATGTTCTTGTTCTTGCTCTTTCATTTCCTTTTAAAAAAAATGTGGCGATACTTGTACTGATTCAAAATACATAAACTTTTACTACATAACACTGCATGAAGGGAATATTGAGTATCTTTCTTTCAATGTCTACTGTAGTTTAACCCTTGAGCTTTGATATTTTAACTTCAAAATCCATTAAAGGTCCTCTACCAAGTATATACAAGTCTAATTCAATGGAAAAATAGTATTGCCAATATTGGCAG
The DNA here is from genome assembly GCF_025612915.1 of Magallana angulata. NCBI lineage: Eukaryota > Metazoa > Mollusca > Bivalvia > Ostreida > Ostreidae > Magallana > Magallana angulata. The sequence continues at coordinate 20,255,515 of NC_069120.1, read as the reverse complement.
TTAATTGCCAAAATAATATGGATAAGTCATTAAGAAAAGCAAACTGAAGGTTTCGATTCAGCCTCGGGTGATCGAAAATAGATTAGGGGCTAGTTTTGATTGACACTTCCCCTAGTTCTAACTTCTACAATAACATACCTGTATAATGGGTCCTACAGGAGTATTGCCCAACACTGCAATTTGTCCAGCATAAATTCTATCAGCTCCCAGTTCTCCAGCTTGATCAACCCTAATTATGCGACTCAATAGTTTTCTTGTTTTTTCATCTTTTGCTCGCTGGCTGATGCGCCTTATGCTCATTTGACATATTAGAGGGAAAGACATTTCGTAATATTCAGATTTCTTTAAAGTTACAAAACACGTTTTCTGCGTTATGAAACTCAAACTGTCAATCAGAAATGGTTTATGACAGGTTCATTTATCTGTTACCTGTAAGCAAAAAAAAATAATCATCAACACTTTTCATATATTTATAATGATGTTAACCTGCATCTCTTTATGATTAAGAATCTTATGCAACGATAGAAAAAAATCTTCCGAATTTTCTCGATGACATTTTGACCATATCGCGTGTAAATTCGAAGTATTGCGACAAATATACATTATTTTATGCTTACATTAGATGACATGTCACCTTCCAGATTATTTATCCATGCTTTTTCAGTGAACTACAGGTCACAGGCAGTGCCAAACTTGAAACGCGTCTTCTGTCACGCACACAACTTATATACTACTTTCGGTCTTGTGTCACAAAACCGAAAGTATGCAGGTCCGCACAGAATATGTTAAACCTAAAAAGATTCGGTATTTGACTATATTGTTAATTTACATTTAGTGTTATTTCTAAAAGATTTCTGGCTATAGTTCTGATATTCAATCACCATTATGTTTTTTCATTCAAATGTTTCTAAAATAATGACCAATGAAATTCTTTGTTTATATTTATCGACCCCGTCATAACAGAGTTGACAGGTGAAAAACCCCCATCTTCGATTAACTGAGGTCTTTAAATTGGATTTCGTCAGCTTGAAGGACTTCATTGTCATTCGTAAGACTTTTCTTTAGTGTGATCATTGATAAATAATTGACAGATGTGGTGCATAGAGATCCTGTAATATTTGTTTAAATCATCAAATATGCTAATTAGTTGAGCGATTCAGCGAGGTCATACTTTATGAATGGACAGAAACAGCTGACTTTGTTCTTTAAAAGAACAAACACATGACCTAGAGAATTTGAGGGTAAGTGAAATTTCTTATTCCGATTGCATTTTGCGCTTTGTCTAGGTAATGGATTTTGTGGAGCATCCAGGTAATGAGATATGGAATTACATCAAATTGTATACATTTTTTTAAAACCGAAAATGCCTTTTCATTAAATTCTTTTAACTATAATTTTTAGAAATGTCCTTTTCTTAATTGTATATTTTCAAAACATGAACAGATGGTCATGGATTGATGTTGTTAATGCATGTGTAACATGTGTAAAGGGTGGACTTGATTGTCAGGCAAGATAAGAATTTAAATGTCCAGCATTGTAGCTGGACAACCCATTAATACACTATAGCTGGGCTATAAGGTCAGTGACATAACTGTACAATCAGTGCCTTGGGATTGCATGAATAAGGTACGATTAGATCAAGAAAGAGAATCTAACATTGTAGACAGCACACATATAATATGGGATGGGCCAATTATAAAAGCTGACTTGTATATTATTCAATTCTTGTGTGTGCATGGATTTGGTCAAAGATATTCAATATTAGGATTTTTACCTAAATTTTCTGAATTTCAATGCTTTTGTAGGGGTGACAGCATTAATCTGGTTGAACTTCTCTTTATACATGCAGTCAGTACTGTTCATGTTTATAATTCTTATGCATATTATTCATAATATATAGCACATATTACTTTATCAACTACCAGTACAAGAAGTCATAAAAATAAAAATGATATCGTCTAAATTTGATGATCTACAAACTATAATGTAAGTAACAGTTACAGTTCTATAAAACTTCCTGTTTCTAATTATCTAAAATCTAAGCTACATGATAAATTTGAAGGGAAGTTAAAAGGAATATTTTTTTTAAATATACTTGCAAAACACTGCCAAAATTTTAGTCTTAAACTCCCATGCGGAAAAGGCTATATGCATGCATTGTCTGACTATGAACTTATATGAGCTGTAAATTTGTTTTAAAAAACCTGATGAGATTATAAAAACTTGCTTGCATGTATTCATGCAGGGTTCATAATTTGCACATGTATGATTTGGTATAATTCACCTACAACACATATCAATTTATATGATTTATCTGTTATTTAATATATATACAATGTATATATAAAAAAGTAGGATGTACATGTATGCATTAATATACAATGGCCTTTGAGTAACTGGCTGAGATGCTTATTATGAAAATTTATATAACATGTACAGGTATTACATAATCTGATTGTAACATGGGGTTTACTGTCATGAATAATGCAAGTGTACAGAGCATCCTCCGAAAGGAGATGATGGACAGAATATGTGCCTCACAATATGTGCCTCACAAAATGAGAATCCATAAGGGTTCTGTTTAACATGGGGTTATGCAATGAACAAGCTGAAAATCAATAAAAACAAAGTTAGCTATTAGCTGACTTTAGTGACAATGTAAATAAAAACTTGTAATTAAGCTAACTGCAGCAGAGAAAATGACTTTCAATCGATGCAGCTTTAATTTGGGCAGAGCAATGCTGCAGATAAATTGTGAAAAGGAATCTGATTTGGGTAAATCTGTGCAGCGAAAACATCTGAAGCTATTGACATGGGACGTCGTGTTGTTATCTTGCAAGTAATTTCCTCTTTATTTCCTGTTAATCTCGATGTCCATGTCGCAATCTCTTAAATCATGATGCCTGTTCCTGGTTACTTAAATTCTGTACGTGTGTTACATGTATATATTATACAGGATGTTTTTTTCATGATGTTATATAAATTGGCACATGCTTTGCTATTGTATTAAACGAGTTGTAAAAAATGAATTGTACTAGCTGTTACAGTATGAGAATATTTTAATTATATAATTTCATGTGCAGCTGCTAATATATATTATAATTTTCGCATCATTTATCACCAAGTACCGGTAGTTAAATTTTGATGTTTCAAAAAATCAATAATTATTATTTGTCATGATTCAAAATGATTTTTTTTTTTTAAATATGCAGTATCATTTTAAGGAAATGATTATTCTCAGGTGGAATTATATGCAGTTATCTTTTAAAAATGTATCCTGCTATTGGTTTTTATCCATGATTTAAAATTATATATATTCATGTCAGTTTTCTTGATAGAATATTATATATATTGTTGCTTAAAACTAAGCTTATATATTTAAATTGAATGATCAAATGTGGCACTTAGCCATTTGATTTTATGTTTATTCAAGCTCATTTAAACCTTAAATTTAGTTACATAATGGTTACATTATATAAGCCTATGGAGATGAAATTTATTTGTAAAAATTCTGTTATCGTACATGTTGACATGAAAATGTGGATTAAAGCCTCACAGAGATTTCAACATTCCGGTTTCACTCACTATCTCCTGTACCTGTAAAGCAAATAGATAATGGTTGAACTAACACATTCCCATGGCTTTCTGCTTTATTTGACAGGGATAATACATTTGGCAAACTCACTGCTTAAAGATTTGAACACCCTAGGCCTAAATCTGAAAATGGTCAGGAAAAAGATATCTGAAAATGATACCTGTTCATGTGGATGGTAAGGTTGTTACATTTTTTAATCATTATAACACCAAAAGAAAGTAATGCATATTTGTTTCTTTTATTTGTAAATTAGCAATGCATATTTTTGATCAAGAGTAAAATCTCAATAAAATGATTGCACAATATTTCTATATATACTTTGACTTAAAATAAGGCAGTATAATTTCCATCAAGCAATCTTCTTTACTACTAAAAGTTTAATGTGGACTGACATGAAAGTAAATTTTGAAATTTACAAACGTACAATTTCCAATTATGCATAGTAAATAGATGATTGTTTATATGATAATAATGTATATTTAGTCTAGTTAGTGTACATGCAATTAATTACATGCACATAAACATGTACTGTACATGTAAGCTATAACACTAATTGGGCCAATAATTGAATTATACATTTCATTACTTTTACATTACTATAGTCATAAGTGTAAATATTTACTATCATAACAAATAGTACATGTTCATTGTAAACTCCAAGTTATGCAGACAGTCCTGGCGCGCATTTGATTTACATGTACATGTGTATTAATTGTCACCATATACTCAGTAACCGGTGACCTTATTAATTAGCCTTTAGGCTAATAATTAAGCCTAGGAAACGCGTTGAAAAAACTTGTACTTGCAGTGCAATATAACAAGATGTTTTTTATATATAATTTCACCTCTCTGTATATAGTCTAAATCTCGAATTATTAATACCCTAGCTATTTCTTGCAATAAAATGTTCATGCCAATTATGGTCAATATGACAACAATACATGTGTATATATTTATTATTAGTATCTACAACATTATCATGATGAATTGATGATGATGATGATGATGATGATGATGATGATATGATCATGATGTGACAAACATACTGGTCTGAGATTATCTTAATTGATCCTTAAGACTATATTTATATCACCCCTCACCCAGAATGGGTTGTGAATTGATCCAACGCAACTTGGTTTTACTTTTAAGATAACTAACCTCAGATAGCTGTAACTGATGTACATGTAGATCTATTTATAGTGTGCTTTTTATCTAATGTACATGTTTGATGAAATTCTTTTACCTGTATATATTTATCATAGGTGACAATATGTCAATGAAACTTGCACTGACTACAGGATAGAGGCCTTTTGACACCTAACTTCACCAAGCCCAGAGATAAAGGAATTTTGTAAGTATAATAATTGTTATTTATCATATTATAATTGAAATGCATGTACATATATGTACATTTCATATTGCAAGTCTGTCCATCACTAAAATACCATTATCCTTAGTTATGACTTATGATTATAAATTATGCATTTATTTTCATAAGACAAAAGTTTGAATTGTGACAAATAATTTTTTGAAAACTTTAATGATCGAGCCGCTGCATTTTCTCATGCATGATCGACAGCAAAAAAGTATGGAGGAAGACTTAAAGGAATCAGTTGGTCTTAATTTAAGTGGCCTATAGTTTCTACCTATAAACGTTTAAAGCAACCTTTATGAAAGAATTAACAAGGCAATATATTTTTCTTTCCTGATAGATATATTATACAATGAAGAGATATATATAAAAAAAATAAGTTTACTTTGTATTAAGGCCACAGTAGAACTGCTTCTGGCTAGTTTATTATTTACAACATACATGTTCAGTGTTAGATATATCATGGGTTCAGTGTCATCTAGTAGTGCTCCAAAGATTAAAACAGAAGATTCATGAATTAAATTCACATGCTCTAGCTGCAATGTTTTGCTATCAATTTGCTCATCAGTTATTGCAACAACGCAAGACTCTTCAGCTGCAAAGAATGGGTGCGGAGGAAAGTAAAGGAGGGAACTATGGACTGATGGGAGCTACCTCAGTGGAATCTAACATGAATAAGCAGGCTACGGCAGCGAGGCCCTGGTCCTTGCTTCACATGTGTTCACTGGAGCAATGGAAGAATGGACATGCAGGTTTGTGGCTATGTAGAGTTGTGGCCCCTTGTTCATTTTATTTGCAGGTTCTATAAATTTATATAATTTAATTTAACTTTCTGCCGTACATTTATGTCAAAGCAAAATTGTACCAGAATGTGAAATAATGTGAATTGGAAGGAAAAGATGAGGATTCATCTTTAAAGAAATTTGAAGTAGTTTTACACGTGCATGTTATGAAGACAGATGCATGCATGTTTTTTATCTTCCCTACATTAAGCTTTGTGGATTTTGTGGTTTTGTAAATCTGATGTAATACCTCATTACTGATTTTCGACTTAGTCATCAGTATAACCATTAGCGTTAATTTGATGTATCAGTTAGTGCATCAAACTCGCTAGATTTATTGAAATCCAGAATATACCAGTATTTTGTATAATGATTGTTAGGAGGAGGATAGGTATTATCTGCCATTCAAATTTTCAATTCATTTCTTTCCAAAGATATTTCAAATGAATAAATTGTACATTATTGTCACTATGTTATATGTTTGAGTGGTTATGTAATTGCACAAGGCCGAGTCATCACAACTGCAAAAGCAATTAAAGTTCTGATTAACTGTAAGCGTTATATCAAAACGGGCTTTGATCAATATTGATTTTGAAAAATATAAAAAACTGAACAGCAAATACAAATAATTTCAGTTGTTGTGGAAGAATATCTAAGGAAGCAATTCACAACCCTTTCAATGTGTCAGAAAGATAAATTGTTTCAATATACATGTAAAATAGGCATGTCATGAAATCACAAAGCAGCAGGAAATATGGCCCTTATCTGCTTCATGTTTACTTTGTTTTGACATGACTCTCACCATTTAACAGTAATACTGTAATAGCCTTGACCTATATTCACATTTAAAGGGTCATGGTCACATAGTTCAGACGATAAAAACAAGCAATGTTTCTCTTTTTTGCATCATCAACAATATCGTCAACATTATTTCTACTCCCAATGGAATTGTACATACGCTCATAGGGTAGCCCTGTGTCTTTGATTATCAAGGGGAGGCCAAGTCAGGGTTGGTTTTCAGATGACACTAAGGCAAGAGTCGGGGATAGATAATGTTTCCAGAAATCAATGCTACAGTTGGCCAGCAGTCTTGGTTAACCACTCTTACTTGACTTATCTCCAACAAACACATAACAGTCTCATTTCTTCAGGGAAGGCCAATCAGGCAGATAGAAGCTTTTACTGAGAGACCCTTCCTTGAAATTTGTCTTAATTGCTACAGCCTTATGATCGTTGATTAATTGCTAGACCTGGCCCAACCTACCTGGCAACAAAGTCAGACGTGGTAAATTGGATTTTTGTTATTGAACAGAGAAATGTTCTAGAGACTTTTTCATTCATCAGTGTATGTATATGCAGTTATTTTTTCCACGTAAAACACAATGTACAATTGATTCTTATAATCATTAACATCCAATCTTCCTGTGCTAATGGAATATTCTATCCTAATTTGTACTATAACTGAATGAAAATGTTGTGTGATAATTGTATATTCCAAAGGAAAAATTGAATTTCGTAAAAAATAGAAATTGAATGCTAATTGGGTTTTGTTTTGTGTCCAATTGAGAACATTTCTCCCATATTCAATCAGCACTAGAAGAGGAGAACATCAAAGAATTACAAGAGCCTCAATTGGCCCTTAAAATAAACATTGTTATTTTTATTTTACATAGAGGTCTGCCTTATATAGATATACATTTACACTTTGAGTTGATTCCTGATTTTCTATATTGTCTAAATCCTCTCTGTAACACCATGAAAATAAACCTTTTCCCAGAATGTGTGCAATTTTTGTTTGAAAGTGTGTTTTTTTTCAAGGGGATGTTTCCAGAAAATATTGAGCCAATTAAGGCCGTGCTGGAAAAATAATTGAAATTTTAATTTCATCAAACATTTCCCCCTCAAATTGATATAAAAAATGTCCTTATCTTGTTCACCATTTGAAGTATGACAGTATTTTTTTTAATTAAAAGTGAACCGTTTCCTCATTTTTATTGATTTGCACAAACTTTGTCTTTTTTGACATTTTGACTCATATAAAGAGTCAAATGAGCGCTAAATTGATAAAAAGAATGAGAGCACTGGGTAAAATATCTTATTTCAAAGTAACAAAACAGTCTTAAATAATCGATCCTAGATTGATATATTAATTTAATCGAGCCAAAATTGACTCTTATCATGTATACATATGGTCCCTTTGACCTCAAACAGTCAGTGTTGACCTTTTTTTACGTGCCACAGCGAGGCTTTATAGTTCTGTTCTTGGTTTTTTTCATACTAAGCAACTTTGTTCCGAACCTTAGAAAGCGAGTGTTCTCAGTCTGCCGAGGTTGGGACGGACGTACAGGCTATGGACCAACTTATCAGGAAAACTATAACAGAGAAAAGATTGATAGACCGCTATCGAATGGTGTATTTTAGGTTCAGACTTACATAACACAGTCCTATAGCACCCAGTATGACAAAAAAAAAAATGCAAGCAATTAGTTGATAAGATTCTGATAAATGTGCGATACAGTCTTTTTTGTCAACATTTTGAGTTATGTAATATGTAATATATCACTTAATTGTTTTTTTAAAATTCTATTATTTGTTCTTTTTTAGAGGCTGCCGGATTCAGTGAAACGTCCATGACGTGTAGTGGGGCGGTGTTCAAGGATTGCAGTCCTACTTTCTGTATGAACAGACAGGGCATCATCAATATCAACAAGTCAAGCTCAGTTTTCAGCTTCCGTCGCAAAAACAAGTTCACAAAGATGGCAGAGCATTTTGAATACAATCATATTCCTGCGCAACTGTCCTCAATACAAAATTTTCACGTTAAGAGTGTGTTATGCTACCATGACCAAACGGTCATTTTACATCTTGTTAGAAATATGATGACGCAATTTGGTATCATAAATTTAAGTGATAACAAATTCATCGGAGTATTTGGAAAACAATCTGTTGAATTTGTAAACGAAGCATTACGAGGGCAAATCAGTCCGGATGGGAACTATTGCATATTGAAGATACCAAGCATTCGGAATGACAATGCGAGTACCTATGTGTACCAAATGTATGACTTAAAAAGCCGGGAAATGCTGCATGAAATATCCCTTGCATTTCACCACAGCCTCTTTGCGTTTGACCCTCGTTTCACATCTTCGCGTATTGCAGCGACAAGCTTTCAGAAAGGGGAAGACAACAGTTTAAGTTTGGTCCAGACCTCGAACTGGGAAGTACTCGCTACAAATTCCAGACTTGACGATACAAGATGGACACTCCATCCAACGCTGAAAGACCTGTTCTATTCAAAAGACGGTAATCTGATTTTTGCTGTCATGGTTACTGACGGATGTCATTGCAGAGAGAGGAAGGCTCGACGCTATCCTCCTATTGATATCAGTGTTTATATTTTCAACTCGGACAATGCTCAAACCCTTAGATGTGTGCAGTACAGCCGCTACACCTGCGGAACGCATTCATGTCCCGTGAATTTTCTACCCGTTTTCTCGAATTGTGGAAGCCGCATGGCTATCGTCCTGAATGAGGCTGATTCTAACGTAGACCATTTGCAAATCTACAAACTGCCTACAATGGGTTCTCTTCAAAACAGGTGTAGAGTTAAAATCATGCAGGCTTTTACACCGGACATGATTCCAAAACTCCCCTTACCGGCAAGACTTATCCATTTCTTGCAGTACCAACCAGAATATGGTTAAAACAAAGGCGAACCTATTGTGAAACAAGAGGAACGGAGGCGTTTGAGGATTATTACATGTTTTAAGAAGTATACCAAAGGCTGTCGGCACTAGTCAAAATGGCCAGTTTAGAATATCCAAAAAGGGATTTTCACCCTTAGAGAATCCCTTACAGATATTCAAAAGGACTATCAAAGATCTGCGAAATTCCCTATTATAACAAGAAAGATCTAACATAATATTTGCATCTTGAATGCATAATGTCTCTAGTCAAAGAAAAAGAAATTACTTAGAAGTTTACAACTGTTCTGTGCTGCACTCATACATGACTACATGTTATTACATAGTGCTTGATGTTCTTAAAGCTTTGAGTTTTTTAATAGCTTTAGAACGTGCTTACTCATTGCTTGAAGTGCTGTATTACCATGATATGCATCTAGGAATTTGAAAGTGCTTTATATTTATGAGTAGTTGCATGGACAAATAGTGCATTGAATGAATAAGGACGAGAAAATGATGCATGCGTAACTCTTTTGTTTTAAAATGCAAATTTGCAAGTATCAAAAAAAGCGAAAAATCTGTGTTTTGATGAAAAGCCTGCTCCATGCACTCAAATTAATGATTAGGAACCACCAATCCACCAGCCATTGTCCTCATCAACGTGAACATTCTCTGAGGAGTTGAAGATGACCACATAACATAGTCTTTTATCAACGTGAACCCCGGGACCATATTAGCCAACAAGTAGATTCCAATATGTGATATACTGCCGTTTAGAGAGAATAATTCTAACGGCACGTTTTTTTAATCGCACCTTTTACGATCTTGTTTAGATGACGTAATTGGGTAATTTGCTATAATTTTAGATGCAGATATGAGATAATCTGTTGAGATAAATGCACACCAAGCGTCACAGTTTTTAACACAGCATAGTTTCAACATACATTACAGGTGGCAATTGATGTCATTTTATTATTGAAAGGGCTGCATAGCAAATTACTCCAACTATCAAATTGTATATTTCTATATCCGGTGTTATGAGTGAACTTTACGTCTAGTTGTGCCATTAGTGTGTTCATACTTTTGTCAAAATCTTTCTATAATCAGGATTAAACCAAGATACAATGTAGACGGATTTTGTTGTTAGATAATCATATATTTACGATTTGTTAATTTTCCAGAGTTTTCAATTAAGGTTCATTGATACTCTGGTAATAAACTACATTTTTGTCACTGTCCAACAAAGGTTGTCATGCAAGATATGCTGAAAATTGTGTCCATTTCAATCGTATAGATTTCTTTTGAAAATTGTCTCTTTATAAATTCTATACGAACAAACAAGGGATGATGAGCGTTAACTTGTGTTTCAACCGTAAAGAAATTATCATCAAAAATCTTGTACACAGATTGTTTGTTTTGATAAACAGACGGATGGAAACACGGTTGCTTTTTGGATGAAGGCATTTTAGATTTATCTGTGTATGTGCATTCTATTTTATCCTAGATGTTATAGTTTTAACTGAAAGTGAAAAGAACCATTATACTAATACTCGATAAGTGGTTCTTGATATACTCTGAATTTGAAGCCAATAACATACGGGTTATTTTAATGTAACTATCTAGTCGCTCTTGTACAATCTTTAAGGCGAGCAGCGCCGTATTTTTCACATTCAAGCTTATATTTAAGACGTCTTTAAGTACGAGGCTTTAATGTGTTTTCAGTAAAGAAAACTCGTGATAGATTAAAAATCTGTTGAATTTATAAGTTGTTATATCATTGTCTTTCTTTTCTTATATTATTGTCAAAATAAGTGCATCATCTTGCTCCATAACATGTAAAATATTAATATAATAACTTGTGTACTGATAATTGTTTTGGTTTTATTTGCAAGTTAAGTAAGATTTTTTGTAATCACAAGTTGCATTTTTTGTCAAATGTACATACATTGTATGTTGAAAAAGAGGAACCAAAATAAACGTTGCCAAAGTATTTTTATGGATGTGTGATTTGAAAAAAATCGATAAGTTTATTGTTTACAATTTTCAAAGAATAGTTTCAAAACAGTTGACAATATACTCGAATCAAGCTTCTTTTGGTTTTTATTCATCCTGTTTTTTTAGAAAAAAAAAAGATATTAATATTTGTACAAGAAATATATTTTCTCATCAAAAAGTATTTTTGTATTCCAAACAGAGAAATTGGTCGACTAGTGTTAACTTTTTCAAAGAGCACCATTTTTCGAAATGTTTGTTGAATCTTTAATAACTTGATCTTGGCATATGAGTTTTTAATGAAAATGATTGTGTTTTCGATTTTTATATGACCTAGGTGTCTTTTGACTTTCATGTATGTAGACGCGAGTATTTGTTGTTTTGAGGCATGCCTTTGTCGAGTACAACGCTTAATATATAAACTCTAAGATCAAGGGTAAACTTGTGACAAAATCTATGAAAACAAAAATATATACTGTTAATTATAAGCGGCGTATGCACTTAATTGTTCAATATCTTTTGAACCTTGATCTACATGAATAACCTTTACAACGGATGTGAATTATGTGTTTGAACATTGTTCATAAAATTATATACTCTACAATGTCCTTTGTAAATGGATTTTTGATAATTTTGATTCTTTTAAAAGTAAATGAAATTCTACGTTTAATTGGATGTTGACCAATTTTGAATACAAATTTTTGGTGATATTGTAACTTAAAGCAATATGAGCTATATATATCTTTTTAGAATTTTATTTTGCTGCAAAAACCTGCTAGTACATAAAAGGTCTGCATATAACTTAAACTTTTATGATAAAAAAGACTTGAAAAAATCATTGATTTTTGTTTAAGGAATATATAACAGATCAATTTTTGTACAGGACGACAATAATTCAATTTTGCCCCGATTAAGGCTTCTCAACGGCTTTTCCCACAATAAAATGCAAACAGAAATTTAAAAAAAAAACATAATATTTTTTGTCATTTTAGTAGAAAATAACATTTTCGTAAAAAAAAAAAATTTCAACATGAAAATTGCAGCTCATATTGCTTTAACTATTTAGCATAGATTCCACATAGCTTGACGCAACAATGTGTGGAGACAGTTTGCAATGTGCATGCGCAATAGTTTCACCACTTATCGTAAATATTATACTCTATACAAGAGTAATCTCCCGTTTGGTTGTTTTAAGAACTTTATAGTGAGTTGCAGAACGCAATATTCTTTGTTTTTGTTGCTTGTTAATGAAAATAAGATTCGTTCCCAATAAAAGGGGAAAACCTCTATTGCCTTTCTTTTTTTATGTGAGTTGTATCTTGCAGCAAAAGTTTAATTGCTAAGGAATCTGTCCTGCAAAGTAACTAAGTCTTGCAAAATACATCAACACTTTTGTCTTGAAACAAAAGTAAAACTGAGTGTATGGAAAATAGAAAGAAAAAATATAATTAAGCGAAATATATAAATGTTTTTGTGTAACTTAAAAAAAATATGCTGAAATGAAGAAAAGAGTCTACATAATGCACTTTATTTCAGATCAAAGAAAGTTTTCCTTAGAAATACATTGGACATGTTTAAACAGTTTATGATTTCTTTTCTACAATTTGGCATTAATTTTGTCCGGGCAATTTCAGATAAGAAAACATCAAAGACATTCTCTCTCAAGAACAATTGAATAGAATAAATGTTCTTGACATTCTTACTGTGTGGTTTACGAAGTCACTGCTTCAAAATAACCTTCCACTTCCGTTTATATAGGAAAGATAGATGATCAGTGTTTCTATTGTGGTGCCAGAAGAATTTGAAACTGTTTATTACTTTTGACAAGGATGGGGATTTCTCTAGAACCTGTATATAATTCAATTAAACAGTAATTCATTTTTACAAAGAAGATATTAAGAGGTATACTAGTGCAATGGAGATGTTACTGTCGGCTTGGATTTATTAACTATCTTATATGTGTTATAATATTATGAATCAAATGGTGACGATGGTTAACTTTAACACATGTCTTGATTTGTTAATGTTTAACAGTGAAATCTTGCATTAATGATGATTCTTTGAACTATTTTTTTTTTTTGTTGAAAATCCGCAATTGGAAAATGTATAATGTTTAATAAACTGCAAATTGTATGAGGTTTTTTTTTAGAGGGGGCAGTGATAATATAGACATTTTGATATACATGTGGGTCTTCCACTCGAACAAGCCATGAATACGAGTAAAACACACTTGTAACAAACATTAAGGCTACAATTAAATGAATTCATGAATTTGATACGGAAGTTGTTTGAATTTTATTTCCTGGAAATGTTTCGAAAAGACTTAATATTTACACGTGTTGTTTGACAAGTGTAAACAATACATCTAATCATAATAATCATATTTTTGTGACAATAAATTATTTTATTTATCAGGGAGGGATGTTGAATTTGTTTATTTTATTTTTATGATCAATAATATAATGATAATTAAAACTAGACCCTTTCAATTGCAGTTTGTTTTGAAAAGGGGACGGCCGGGTGTTTAATTATAATTTACCGATTACGTTTTCCGCAACACAACCTTTAGATCCCTCAATTGTCATGAATTATTCACATACTACAATCATTGTTCCTGGTACCAGGCGAATACTAGTAAATAAATGGGAAATGTCCCCAGGAATATGAGGGTTAGCAAACAGTTCATTAGCCTATATGTCATTATCTCCTTCTTGGATCACACTCCAGAGGGAATGTTTTGATTTGTACAATGGTGACAGCAGTAAATAGCAGATATATTGTAATATTGTATTTATTTATCTGCACTAACGACATAGTTAAATCTATATACAGATTAGCTGTTTAAAATCAGTACGTGTTCTCAATATAAAGGTATACCTTTAGATAATCAATAACGCTTGCTAATTTTGAACAAATTGTGGGTTTCATGGACATAATTGTAAGAATTAGAGGACTGTGGAAAGACATTGTCACATTGGTCATTAAATTATTGGTTTTTGTGAGATATGATTTTTGTTTTCCTTGAAAATGGTTTATATTTTACACTGTGGTACATGTACGTATCTTATACATACATGTATTGTGTATTTCAATCAAAGTACTGAACTTATTAAACTCCCGGAGTTTTAACTTCAATCCAAATCTAGTAAAAAGTGAGAGCAATCGAATTGATTGAACTTTTTAGACTGTTTTATAACAATGGATTAAGAAATGTTAGGCACACTATATAAAGTAATTACCTCGCTGCATGCGATTTATTTTTTAAAACTTTCAATCCCTCTTATTAGCTAGAAATTCGTGCATCCAGCGCAAAACGTGCTACGTGTAGTTAAGGTTGAAAAGACAAAACACGATACTCATGAAATGAATCTACATTCATAATTCCTCTAGAAGATCTAGAAAAGTGTTATATGATGTCATGGCTCAAAATAAAAAATGCAATTATTGTATGGATAGGTAGTAAAATTATTCCGAAGACAACAAGTGCTCAGAAATTAATTTTCAATGGACTACAAATTTTAAACTTTTGGGTATTTTTATAGCTTTCCATACTTTTTAGATCTTTGTGGAACTCGGATGCTGATACAGTAAAAAGATTATTACATAAAAATATTCTCAGGTGGAGTTAAAAATGTTTGATTTAAAAATATATATAAAAGGATTAAAAACTACATTAATATATAAATACTCAGTATACTTAAAAGAAAATACATGTATTAACAATGATTTTTGGAAAGAGGCAATGATAGCGTTTAAAAAAATCAAAGACAAAACCCAAATAAGTAATTGTTATATTAATCCTCAGTCTTTGCCCTATAGGCATCCATGTGCAACAAGGACTAGTTAGGTAGGCAAATCACAAAAAATCAAGTACATAATATTAGTAGTATAAATAACATGTATTAAAGTTGGGCATACTCTTAGAAATAAGTACATCGGCAATGAAGTTACAATATTGTGCTTTGACGTGTGTTCTTTTATCAGAAATTCAGGAGACCAGATGAGTAGTGTTCACTATGGGTATCACAAGGGTCAATAATATACCGGTATATCAGTTCGAGTGTAATTGCCATGTGAAATGTTCCAAGTAATGATTTGTGTGTCACCGATCCATTGAGTATGGCAAAGGAATAGTGTTCACTGATTAGGGTGTCCCTAGCCCAGTGAGTAGTGTTCACCAATCAAAGCATACCCTGGTTCCCAATGCCTTCCGAAATGTTTGCACAATCGGAAGGCATCGGGAACTAAACTAGATCAGCAATACAATGATCACCGATCGAAATAAGTACTGTTCACCGATCAAGCATCAATCGGCAATCCGAGTAGTTCCGGGTGATCAAGCATACCATACCCTGGTTATAGAGTCCTTTCTATGTGCTTGCACAATCGGAAGGCATTGGGATCAACCCGAGATCAACTATCTTATCTCAATAAGAAGTGTTCACCGATCGGGTTGTCCCTAGCCCAGTTTGCAGTGTCCATTGATCAAACATACCCTGGTTCCCGGGGCCTTTCGATGTGCATGCACAATAGGAAGGCATCGGAAACCAGGCTAGATTGGGTATCCTACATGTAGGTCTAGTGAGTAGTGTTCATTGATTACCATGGCACCCGAGGCTTTCCGATGTGCTAGTGCAGTCTTCCCTTGTTTATTAAAATGTGTTTGTTGATGTATATGCTATATTTGATGCATTTCATTTTGTATCGATTTCAGTGAAATTGTTTTGTTTTGCTTTTTATTTAGTAATTAAGGCAATAAATACCAAAATTTTAGCACGACAACTGTTGACAGTAAATAAAAAAAAGATATACAACTTGGCGAATTAATTCAGAAACTCTTACAACAGAAATTTACAGCAGTTGATGATAGGTTGCTAAAATATTTTAGCTGGCTGGTGGCCGCCACATAATTATCTAGCACATATCATGTGGCCTTTGCAAGATAAAAATAGTTTTCTTACACAAGTCATCCTTTCAGGGCTTTAATTTGATGATTTTTTTTAATTTTAGAAATTATTTAGAGTTATCTCTCTTCTTAGAGAGTAGATGTTTAGAGTTATCTCTCTTCTTAGAGAGTAGATGTAACCTTAATGTTATAGATGACCTATATTCCAGTAATTTCTATTTTTTTCCCTATCTCTGCAATGTGAAGATTTCCAATACGTAATTCCCAAATAATATTTTTATTTAATTTGATATTTTTCTCTCTGGACGTATAGTTTCAATTGAAAATATATACTACGACTTTTATTTATACTAGTAAGCATTCAATTGCAATAAGCATGATATTAAAAGAAAATTTTCAATATGTTCTAACTCCAAAATAGCCTGGTAATGCACCCTGAATTTTTGTACATTAACACGTCTAAAAGCAAATGCACATGTAAAAAAAAATAATCTGTCAAGGAAAATTGTCTAATACTGAGTAACGTCGCGTGTGTTCTTAAAATGATACTATGAAGAAGCTATTTGAGTAATAACCTTAAATTTAATAATCCTCGAATTCTGAAAACTCTTGAAATTACTAATGTAACTATATGTCCCAAACATACCCAAAAAAAAATCAAAACAGGACTTGATCCGCACGATGTTTAGATAGTTTTAAAAGCGACAATTAGACAGCTAAAATGTATTTTCGAATAGCTGCATGACAACAAAAATGATTTTCTGTACAACACAAATGGTGATAGAACTAAATTTTCATTAGGCGGAAATTCTCTAAAGACCCATTAAGACCATTTTCCACCGGAAATTTATATCCCTAATGGGGATTTTATTGCTTTTTTGTTTTTGACTAAAAGAAAAATAAACATTCTGAATGTTAGCCCTCATGAGAAGCATCTTTTAAAGTTAGTTTATAAAGGGCATTGCTTTAAGTGAACCAGTCACGAAATTAAGACGAAATCCCATGCAAAACTGATTTTTATATTTATAGATTACGAAGATATGGATCTTATTTATTTACTATTTTTAAGAAGGGGGAGGGCTTCGGAGTTCAAGGTTAGCTTGAATATTTTGACATTGATCGGTAAAAAATCCTTTAGCATTAGTTTGAGATTTCTGTTACACTAATTTCAATAGGACATTGCTTATATACATGTTCTAAAGTATCAGCGATTGGGATGATGCTCGTTAAATCTTTGTTTAGACAATTCGAGATAATTGTACATGTAATACTTTTTTTGCAAATGATATCGATAGTGTTACAATTGCGTTTACGTTTACTTTCATATTGAGCTGGGCGATGGTATCTGCTTACATCATCAGATAATTTCACATTTTTACTAAGCTAATAATGGCAGATATTTTTTTTGTTCATTTTCCAGTAAATGGATTATATTTAAAAGCACTACAGTTTCCGAAATAATTCATGAATCACTTTTTTTCTGCACGCAGAGTAACCCAATGCCATTTTACAGAACCATCCATCATTTTATGTTGCCAACTCTTCGTGAAGTTTGTGAATTATTCACTTTTATCGTGCGTTTAATTCAAAAATGGAAAATACAGCAACCGTTCGATCGAGCTATTGGAAGTGCTTATATACATGTATAATACATGTACTAACGGTTGATTTTCTTGACCAATTTATAATTTCTACCAGATTATATAATACATCTAAAAAAAGAAGATATATTCGCACATGTTATTCTCTCTCTATATATATACACATGTATTTACTGATTAACAATTGTAATTGTTCACATCTCCATCGCTTTTTTCGCGTAAATAAAAACAATCTGAGTACTTTGAAGAATAAACAGTACAATGTAAAAAGTAGTTCCGGTGAATCTGTGCCAAGGGTAGCAAAACTGGAACGATTCATCCGACTTTGTTGAGACGATTTTATTGTATACAGTTTCCATTTTATTTTGAAAACTTATAAATGAACACAATTTTTAATAATCGTATGCTTATTTACATAGTTTCACATTTGCCATTTCTGAGAAAGAACTATATAAGGTCTATGTAAATTTCATTGAGCTACTTCAAGACCGGGGTTGACCTAGTAAAATATCCACACGGACGGCAATTAAGCATATAAGGAGGCAGGCCACACCTCCTCACTGATAACACTGCAGAGTGAAGTTATTTATAGATAGCTGCATACCACAAGCACGTGCTGATAAGAGAATTAAAAGATCACAAGAAACCTGATTAATTTTTATTATTTCCTTCGTTTTGAAAACACAGATTTAATGTATCTTTTCCAAATGTTATTTCTGAACTGATATGTTTGTTTCTTGTAGTTCTTTTTACCCACTTTTCTTCTTGGGGCTTTAGGGTCACTTTTGTAAGAAACTGAAGTGAAATCCCTCCCAACATTTTCATTCCAGTGACATGTACCTAAAAATGCCCGCACTTTATACTGGTCACTACCGAAAGCAATCCTTTTGTCTTCATAGATATTTAAAGTGTTGTTAAAACTTTCAACATAGTAAGTGTCACGTCCTAATTTAAAATCTTCTGGGTATTTATAAATCAGTGAATTGATAATGACATTTCTCAATAATTTTTCAGCCACTGGGTTCTGTATAACAATTTTAGATGGTTCATAGTTAGGGTCCTTTTTACATCTTGATTCCGAATGACACTGCTTGTGATTCCCTTTGTAGTGTTCCACACAGTTTTCTAACATTGATCTTAAAGTGCTGGAATCTTCATTGCAATTCTTTATCGCCCAATAAAAATGAGTTGCTACAGGTTCAGGTTTGTCATACAACTCCTCGGACCAGGTTTTCCCCTCTTTGTATCTAGGCCCGCTAGAAACTAATGACATTGCCTTTTTTACACTTTTAATCCCATGCCAGATATCATTTTGGTTTGTTGTACTCACTGCTTCCTTCACCATTTTATTGATGGAAAGGTTGCGGTCATGGGTGTGAATTTGAACAGTGACTTGTTCTGCTTCTAAATCACGGTAAATTTTTTCAGTCCCGATTTTTTCGTGTCGCTGTGTTACAGGATCATCAGCAGTGGTAATGTGCACGCAATTTAAAATCTTGTGACTTTTTTCGCCAACTGCTACTACACTGGTGTCCTTGGCATTTTTCCGCCACCCGTGCCGAGCATCTGTGATGATATCAATTCCATCTAAATCTTCGTACATACCGATTTCTTCCAACAGCGCAGTACTTATGGAATCCTCATACTCCTGTTGTACAAACGTTTTGTACATTTTAAAAAAAGAAGTTCTCTTTTCTTTCGACAGCACTCCAAGTCCTGCAGAAGTGCAAAATCGGGAGTAATGGGAAGGAAGCATGCCACTACACAGGAAAGCATGGTTTATTCTTTGGTTTATTAAATATTTTCCATTTGGCAGATAGGGAGATGATGCCCAAATGTACTTATGTGGAGCATGTCCTGGTTTTGTACAGCATAACTTCAAAGAGACGACATGTCCACGTTTTGTCACTTTTCTAACTTCCAATTTTCCATGACAATACCTTCCATGAGTAGCAGTTATATCCATAAGCTTCTTGATAGAAGATAGTGATGTCACAAAAAAATCTTGGTTAACCTGTCCTCTCTTTACATTGATAAAGGTTCCTGGTGTTTTAGGACTTTGTTCTTCATCTTCAGCAGATAACTTCCAAGAATTCAACAAAGCATCCATTATATCTGTATTGTTGACAGGTCTTCCCAATTTTCTTACAAGAACTTCTCTTACACTTTGGAGATTGTGCAACATTTCCTGCTTCTTTTCAGCACTTGCTGGAATTTCCAACTTAAAAGTTGGGGGACGTTTTCGTTTGCTTTCTTCCATGATTAAAATTAAAGACTCAGTATAATAACAGTATATATGTACTTTTTGCTATGGATGGCAACAAATGAAAATAGATATGTATATACATATATACTCTTAGTATCATATTTCACTGGGCTGTGCCATTATTAGAGTTGTGAAAGTCTTGCTGTTAAAATGTACTTTCCACAATTAATGGTAAATCCAATAACTCTGAATATGCTTGTGAAATTAATTTAATAAATGTAGTTTTGAATAAAGACCAAAAGTCTCAATTCATGATACATGTAAAACTTTTTAAAAATGTGGTAAAAATAAAGATGATCCACCCCCATGGACGTTCTGGTGGAAGAGTCTAATGCACATGAGTCCTGGCTCAGTGGGGAAACCCTCCCGCCAAATGTCAATAAATCAGCCTCCAAATCAGCAAACTTGTGTGAGGTTCCACAGAGGTGTTTTCATAATAATGAGATATTTACCATGAAATTATTGGCAGTAAACTTTCTTCTGAACTATCTTTGTATTAGAAAAAACCATTTTTCCCAATACATTCAAATTTTGTTTTACAATATAACTGTGAATATTTGATGTGAAGTATTTTAGAATATACCAGTACTAAAATATCCTTTTGTTTTACCTCTACCCTAATAAAATTCCCTCCAAAATACTCAGAAACAAAATAATGGCGGAAAAAGAAGACACAAGTGTAATTTCACTGAGGGTAAATTCAGAGCAAAGAGAAGCAATTATACAGTTTTTTAACTTCAATAATTGGGATTTGGAAGAAGCAACAGGTGAAGGAATTCAGAGCAATGCTGATGAGACAGATGAGAATGGTGACGTGCTGGGAAATTTTGAACGGACATTTCACATTCCCCAGGACAACAATGTTGAGGAATGTCCCCATTGCTTATGCAGACCCTGTATAACCAATGAAAGAAACCATCAGATGTGGTGGAAATCGGAATGTGAACCACCAAGCAGACGGAATAGTTCTCTAAGAAAAGAAAAATATAAATTTTTCTGGACTATGCTGTTCCACAGAGGTGTATTTCAAGACCCAAGATACAAAAGCCGAAAACTTGAGATTATGCACCAAAATCCGAGGCTGCGTGGCGTAGTTTGTCATCGTAGGGATGTTTTACCTTCATGTGTTTTAGAGACAGTGAGAAGGTGGCTTCCAAATCTAAAAAATGTGCCATATATGGGACATCGCTGGGAGTAAAACCCTCATACATTTTTAATGATAATTGGTAATGTTTTCGATCAGTGTGCTGTATATCATTGATAAAATTTTATAATCTCGAAGTCCGACTGTAATTAATCCATCCACGAAGGCCCCATGCATTCATTGATAAGGAACTTGATACGGAGAGTAAAGCAGCAGGACGGACACTAGGCTGTAAACATGTGTGTTCTTTCTATTTGTATATGATTAGCAAAGTGATAACGAAGTAATAAAACAATTACAGGGATTACATTGTGTTATTCAGTTTTGAGGTAAGACAAGCTGTCCGCCATTTATTGTGAGTGCGTCTATAGCAATAGGCATTTCCGGTAGAAATGTAAACAATCAGCAACTGTCAATCAAATCTGAGGAAATTTGAATTTCTGGTTCACTTCAAAACTTTAAATGAAAATTTCAAGAGAAATAAAGCATCTATAATTAATCTTTTATTATCTGAAAAATCCTTTCAGTTGACTTGAGTTATGGAACAAAAATTATTTTAAAATTTTTGTTGATAAATGTTTAAATTCAGAAATTTCTTCTCTGAAGTGAAAGGTGGCAAGAAAATTGAAATTTCCTCCATTTTACTCATTGGCTGCTATTTATACCCCAACCCCGGTCTTTAAAGACCGGGGTTGGGGTATAAATAGCAGCCAATGAGTAAAATGGAGGAAATTTCAATTTTCTTGCCACCTTTCACTTCAGAGAAGAAATTTCTGAATTTAAACATTTATCAACAAAAATTTTAAAATAATTTTTGTTCCATAACTCAAGTCAACTGAAAGGATTTTTCAGATAATAAAAGATTAATTATAGATGCTTTATTTCTCTTGAAATTTTCATTTAAAGTTTTGAAGTGAACCAGAAATTCAAATTTCCTCAGATTTGATTGACAGTTGCTGATTGTTTACATTTCTACCGGAAATGCCTATTGCTATAGACGCACTCACAATAAATGGCGGACAGCTTGTCTTACCTCAAAACTGAATAACACAATGTAATCCCTGTAATTGTTTTATTACTTCGTTATCACTTTGCTAATCATATACAAATAGAAAGAACACACATGTTTACAGCCTAGTGTCCGTCCTGCTGCTTTACTCTCCGTATCAAGTTCCTTATCAATGAATGCATGGGGCCTTCGTGGATGGATTAATTACAGTCGGACTTCGAGATTATAAAATTTTATCAATGATATACAGCACACTGATCGAAAACATTACCAATTATCATTAAAAATGTATGAGGGTTTTACTCCCAGCGATGTCCCATATATGGCACATTTTTTAGATTTGGAAGCCACCTTCTCACTGTCTCTAAAACACATGAAGGTAAAACATCCCTACGATGACAAACTACGCCACGCAGCCTCGGATTTTGGTGCATAATCTCAAGTTTTCGGCTTTTGTATCTTGGGTCTTGAAATACACCTCTGTGGAACAGCATAGTCCAGAAAAATTTATATTTTTCTTTTCTTAGAGAACTATTCCGTCTGCTTGGTGGTTCACATTCCGATTTCCACCACATCTGATGGTTTCTTTCATTGGTTATACAGGGTCTGCATAAGCAATGGGGACATTCCTCAACATTGTTGTCCTGGGGAATGTGAAATGTCCGTTCAAAATTTCCCAGCACGTCACCATTCTCATCTGTCTCATCAGCATTGCTCTGAATTCCTTCACCTGTTGCTTCTTCCAAATCCCAATTATTGAAGTTAAAAAACTGTATAATTGCTTCTCTTTGCTCTGAATTTACCCTCAGTGAAATTACACTTGTGTCTTCTTTTTCCGCCATTATTTTGTTTCTGAGTATTTTGGAGGGAATTTTATTAGGGTAGAGGTAAAACAAAAGGATATTTTAGTACTGGTATATTCTAAAATACTTCACATCAAATATTCACAGTTATATTGTAAAACAAAATTTGAATGTATTGGGAAAAATGGTTTTTTCTAATACAAAGATAGTTCAGAAGAAAGTTTACTGCCAATAATTTCATGGTAAATATCTCATTATTATGAAAACACCTCTGTGGAACCTCACACAAGTTTGCTGATTTGGAGGCTGATTTATTGACATTTGGCGGGAGGGTTTCCCCACTGAGCCAGGACTCATGTGCATTAGACTCTTCCACCAGAACGTCCATGGGGGTGGATCATCTTTATTTTTACCACATTTTTAAAAAGTTTTACATGTATCATGAATTGAGACTTTTGGTCTTTATTCAAAACTACATTTATTAAATTAATTTCACAAGCATATTCAGAGTTATTGGATTTACCATTAATTGTGGAAAGTACATTTTAACAGCAAGACTTTCACAACTCTAATAATGGCACAGCCCAGTGAAATATGATACTAAGAGTATATATGTATATACATATCTATTTTCATTTGTTGCCATCCATAGCAAAAAGTACATATATACTGTTATTATACTGAGTCTTTAATTTTAATCATGGAAGAAAGCAAACGAAAACGTCCCCCAACTTTTAAGTTGGAAATTCCAGCAAGTGCTGAAAAGAAGCAGGAAATGTTGCACAATCTCCAAAGTGTAAGAGAAGTTCTTGTAAGAAAATTGGGAAGACCTGTCAACAATACAGATATAATGGATGCTTTGTTGAATTCTTGGAAGTTATCTGCTGAAGATGAAGAACAAAGTCCTAAAACACCAGGAACCTTTATCAATGTAAAGAGAGGACAGGTTAACCAAGATTTTTTTGTGACATCACTATCTTCTATCAAGAAGCTTATGGATATAACTGCTACTCATGGAAGGTATTGTCATGGAAAATTGGAAGTTAGAAAAGTGACAAAACGTGGACATGTCGTCTCTTTGAAGTTATGCTGTACAAAACCAGGACATGCTCCACATAAGTACATTTGGGCATCATCTCCCTATCTGCCAAATGGAAAATATTTAATAAACCAAAGAATAAACCATGCTTTCCTGTGTAGTGGCATGCTTCCTTCCCATTACTCCCGATTTTGCACTTCTGCAGGACTTGGAGTGCTGTCGAAAGAAAAGAGAACTTCTTTTTTTAAAATGTACAAAACGTTTGTACAACAGGAGTATGAGGATTCCATAAGTACTGCGCTGTTGGAAGAAATCGGTATGTACGAAGATTTAGATGGAATTGATATCATCACAGATGCTCGGCACGGGTGGCGGAAAAATGCCAAGGACACCAGTGTAGTAGCAGTTGGCGAAAAAAGTCACAAGATTTTAAATTGCGTGCACATTACCACTGCTGATGATCCTGTAACACAGCGACACGAAAAAATCGGGACTGAAAAAATTTACCGTGATTTAGAAGCAGAACAAGTCACTGTTCAAATTCACACCCATGACCGCAACCTTTCCATCAATAAAATGGTGAAGGAAGCAGTGAGTACAACAAACCAAAATGATATCTGGCATGGGATTAAAAGTGTAAAAAAGGCAATGTCATTAGTTTCTAGCGGGCCTAGATACAAAGAGGGGAAAACCTGGTCCGAGGAGTTGTATGACAAACCTGAACCTGTAGCAACTCATTTTTATTGGGCGATAAAGAATTGCAATGAAGATTCCAGCACTTTAAGATCAATGTTAGAAAACTGTGTGGAACACTACAAAGGGAATCACAAGCAGTGTCATTCGGAATCAAGATGTAAAAAGGACCCTAACTATGAACCATCTAAAATTGTTATACAGAACCCAGTGGCTGAAAAATTATTGAGAAATGTCATTATCAATTCACTGATTTATAAATACCCAGAAGATTTTAAATTAGGACGTGACACTTACTATGTTGAAAGTTTTAACAACACTTTAAATATCTATGAAGACAAAAGGATTGCTTTCGGTAGTGACCAGTATAAAGTGCGGGCATTTTTAGGTACATGTCACTGGAATGAAAATGTTGGGAGGGATTTCACTTCAGTTTCTTACAAAAGTGACCCTAAAGCCCCAAGAAGAAAAGTGGGTAAAAAGAACTACAAGAAACAAACATATCAGTTCAGAAATAACATTTGGAAAAGATACATTAAATCTGTGTTTTCAAAACGAAGGAAATAATAAAAATTAATCAGGTTTCTTGTGATCTTTTAATTCTCTTATCAGCACGTGCTTGTGGTATGCAGCTATCTATAAATAACTTCACTCTGCAGTGTTATCAGTGAGGAGGTGTGGCCTGCCTCCTTATATGCTTAATTGCCGTCCGTGTGGATATTTTACTAGGTCAACCCCGGTCTTTAAAATAAAAAACTTTTACAAAAGCATTCATCAACATTGCAGAAAATCGCTCTGGGCTCTGCTTTGGCATAGCCGTGAAAAGCCGAAACCATCTGCTGGAAATCCGATCATTATACGGCTTACGGCAAAACTTTGTCACAAGCATTAATTTTTTTTTATCCCTCAGAGAGACATCTGTTTATCCTATCGAACTGTACTATTGAAAGCGTTGATGTAATGTGAAACCTTCAGTATTACATTCCAGAAACTGAACCATTGCGCTCCGGTATCTCTTGTTTAC
The DNA here is from genome assembly GCF_025612915.1 of Magallana angulata. NCBI lineage: Eukaryota > Metazoa > Mollusca > Bivalvia > Ostreida > Ostreidae > Magallana > Magallana angulata. Next base: position 20,229,606 of record NC_069120.1, on the reverse strand, counting down.
ATACTGCTAAATTTCATTTAGAGTTTCCATATTTTATTTGAGATCCATATAGATTTTTCTTGTTCTCTCGCCGTGTATGTGTGCGCGCGTGGATGGCAAAGGAAGAAAGGGCGATGGGTTATTTTTGTAATCAAATGAAATATTAAATAAGTAAGATTGGCGAGAGATTTGACGATAATCCAAATGGAGCATCGGAAGAGGCCAAAGTGCTATAGTACAATTTACAGCGTAGACGGGAGAGGAGAGAATTTCGCCTGTGGTTTTCATTAGAACTCGCGAGTGTTGCTGCTTTTCTACTACATGTAATAAATGCTACTGAAGTCAAACGCAGTGTGCTAGTGGGGATAGCCGCTCCGATAAAGCATCTGGCCGTGTGCTTCCACGTTTATTTCTAAATATACTCTGTATTGAGTTTTTTCCTGCTCTTGTACAAGACTGGTCAGTAGTGATAGAAAAAGATTTCCGTTCAAAGGGGAGATTTTTTTCCTCTCTTGTGGAAAGCCACGCCTGATGTGAGGGAAACTACTTTGACGGTCTTCTTTCAAATCTAAACATCATTTAGACATGGCTGCCATGCTTATTTGGGAGAAACGGCTACTTTTCGGGTCAACAGCCGCAACATTGCTGGCTTTTTTGTTTCAAATTATAGCGGTTGGGACAACGAGTTGGATACATATTCAGTTTCGTTCTGCGTTTGTTCGGAATGCCTCAGGAATGGATGTGTATATTACAGGATATAGTGGGGGGTTGTGGCGATCCTGTGAAGAGGGATACACTGTAGACAGCAGTGGGAAAAAAGATGATTGTAAGTATACCATGGACAGCTTCATTCATTCGTTATGGGCAACATATGCACTAGCAATGGTGCTAAAGTTGCAAAGTTGAATAATTAAAGATATCTCCCAATAAACACCCATTTATATATTGTAATTTCTTTTTTTTTTAAAATACACCCATTTATATATTGTTATATGAGATAATGTCTGTAAAGATTAAGAAAGCTTACTCTAAGAAATAGAATCATATAGCCTATGTGCATGGTTTGGCCTTCATAATGCAATAAGTGTCACAAAGATTCACGTGTTTACAAATGTGGAAACGTGTGTAATGCACGTAATGCGTGCGCTTCTCTCACGATCACTTACAAAATTGGAACAGAAATATGATCAGCTATACAAAAAAAGTCACCATAAACAAGACTGCCCCATGTGTGTAAAAGATTTCAATTATGATAAAACATTTACCCAGATAAAAAAGCATACTTTAGATAAACTTTCAAAACCCCCAGCACCGTTAACGCTTTTGTGGTTTTTTTGTTGTTCCTGATTTTATTATTTGGAATTGATGACTTCGGTTCCGCATCAAAAGGATAGCGTTTTTCTGTTCCCCGAGGAAATTTGCTCGGGTGGTTGTTGATAACTGTTATTTCCTATGACAATTTTACCTCATCCATAAAATCAAGAAGAATATCCCAAAAGACATTACATGCATAAATAAGCCTTATCAGTTTTGTCATAATTTGAACTGGAACAAAGAATCGTTATTTTATCATCATATCAGTCAATTTTGTCAACAATTCTGAATCAATAACTGAGAAGACTGGCGAGTAGACGAAAAAATAGACCCATTTTATATTTTTCATATCACGCAAAAGAGAACACTGATAGAATTCTAAATCCAGAATCTATTATCAGTTGTTTGTCTCCTCCTGATTATATTATCAATTTATTGAGTATTGAAATCGAAGGAAATACTAATGCGGGGAGATCTCTCTCTCTCTCTTTCTCTCTCTCAGAGCTTGCATGAAATACACGTACATTATTTTGTTCCCCAGACAATGTTGTCTGAGAATTGTTCGCAATATATAGGAGCTGTCTCTTATTTTGCCAGACTCTAGTGCGTACTGCAGACATACAATTATTATTGCAACACCTTCTACCACAGAAATAGACGAACTTACAACAGGATTTGTCATATTTCTAACTTAATGGTCAATCATGCAGTTCTTTCTATCTACAGATATTTTCCTTAACGATCATTTGCATATTTCAAATCAACAGGCGTCAGCTCAATGGCTTTTTAAAATTAAGAGCTGGATGATCCTCGCCATTTTTACACTATATAAATCACCTTCAAAATTTATTGCAAAATTTTTAATTTCAATGATCAAATATATGGATTTTTTCTTTATTTAATGATAGTTTATAGCTTAAGATTTCGAATCTAAAAGAATTAAGGTGGTATGGGACACTTCCATATTGTGATTTATTTCCGATCGAAATAAACAATAAAATCAAGTATAATTTTATAAATGTCTTCTTTCCCATAATTAATACCTAACAACTTAGCGCAATGGGTTAGAGCGCAGACTGCAAGCTGCAAGTCGTGAGTTCGAATCCCGATTGGGCTTTTATAATTTTCACCTTTCCAACAGTTTTTAAAACGTATTTTTTAATGAAACATTGTCAAATTTTAAACCTGTGAGAGTATTTTGATTTTAATGTACTTTTATCCACGTAAATGTAGACAGGTGTTCCATACCACCTTAAGGCAATCTGAGGTTAATTTGTTGATCATCCAGCCTCCTTAAACGAATATTGTTCATTTTGAAAATGCTTGAACCCCTACTGTACCCTTGCCAATACATACTATATAATAGTTACACCTTCAAGTGTGTATTTTGATTGCTTTCGTACATAAGTGTTAGACTACCCTAGTCGCAAAAATATAAAGAAATGTGAAAAGAGAATTTCTTTTTTATTTTCGTCAGAAAGGATTAAGTTACATGCTTGATTTTTTTTTTTCAGCAAAATAAAATTTAAAATATATATACATATTATTTTGTTTGAATCAAATTTATAATAACTTTGTAGCGCTCCCCATTTACTTTCACAAATACCCTTCTTTTATTGTAAAGGGCACTATTAATCTACCGGAATAACTGAAGTTTTAAAGAGAGAGAGAGAGAGAGAGAGAGAGAGAGAGAGAGGGGGGGTTTACTGTACGTGAATATATTTTGCTACACCCTTTGGCTTTGTTAATGAATGTAAAATCAACAGGAGTGTCATGTATCAAGCAAAGCTGACGTAAGCCAAATGACAAAGCCTACAGGCTTCAGCTTTTTTCAATTATACTGTTAGACTTTATGCCCAAGAAGAAGCGATCAACAGTATTAAGAAATGGCGAAATGTAACGAATTTCATTTGTGCATGCGCGTTTTGCACGCAAGTGCCTTGCAAAAGCTGAATGAGATCTGGTCGTAATGCTAGAATATCCCCATTGTCTCCAACATTTTGCATGAAGTATCTATTCCCTCATGTAAAGATTGACGGATGAATTCGGCATAAAACCATAAACTACGATTAATCTAACAACCCGCGACATATGCCAGCCATGATATAATTGATGGTATGATTTCAAGTCTGAATGAGCTTGCTATTTGCTAATGGTAGTTACAAAATATAACGTACATCTACGTGGTACACTGTATTTTACTTTATACTGTAGTATGCACGTGTTGGCTGTGCGCTTTTGTCTATAGTCTGGTCGAGAATCAGATTAGAAACGTCATAAGTTATGGTACCACTCGTTACTTACAAAAGTATTGTGATTGTTGAACTCGAGATGTTGGAAGCGGCATGTTAAAGGTCCTGGGTATGTTTGACTGCAATTTTGTGCAGTCATCTGTTTCCTATTATTTGATTGCTATTCACTTGCATTCCGAATCGTTGCCATTGAGCATCACAAAATTGCTAAAAACCTCTCTCTCTCTCTCTCTCTCTCTCTCTCTCTCTCTCTCTCTCTCTCTCTCTCTCTCTCTCTCTCTCTCTCTCTCTCTCTCTCTAACTGCCCGAAGCAGTGCTAGGCAGGCCAGTGAGATTGATAGGGATTCATATTTAATCAAAACATCAAGGGCAGAATTCCAAACAGGCGTTCGCCTTTCCCTGAAATTTCTCTTGTTGTGTAAACAGACTTCGAACTCATCTCAGTGTATTAGTACGAGTTGCATTAAATTGAATGTATTCAATCACTTGAAATTGACAAATATTGATTCCTCATCTTGTCAAACACGATAGCAATGAACTGTAGAGTACAAAGCAAATGACACAAAAAGAACATGAAAGAGAAATTAATGTCCCCACAAATGTAGCATCTGGATACTTTTTCATTCGGCACGCATGTTCACGTTATTTTAGCCTTTCTTTGGAAGAACTTCGAAATGCTATCTGTATGTACATGTTAGATCGATACTCTTACAGTTTAGATAAATCTTAATAAACCTCTTTACCATTAGAATCTCAGATGAATATGGATTCTGATTGTGTATTTTTTAAGACTAAGCTTTAAGACAAAGCGAAGCGATGAACTTGCATATTCTCTATATTTTTTATATGCTTCGTTGCTGCGCATTTGTATGAAGGATTTTTGAAAATAAGTCATTGTCATATAGAAACGATCAATAAGAAACAATCAGTATTATTGCTTTACCGATATTTGTTATCTTATAAAAAAAAATAGCAATTAATTTACCGTTGAAGCTTGAATGATAAGCCAGTCAAATATCTCTTTTTTGTAAGCAAGTCCACATGAGACATATATTTCATCATGTTGTTTCAAAAATTTCATCCATGCCTCTTATTGGCCTTGGGGTCGAAATCACTTAAAGGTGCTTATTAATTGATAAATCCAGTTTATTTTGCCATGAACTTTATGTAGATTAAAAGAATCACGTGACTATACTCCCACCAATCCCTCTTGTTAACTTATAGAATTATATGTAACGTAAACAAAGAATATGGTGGAAAATGCAATATACAGCATCTTATTTTTCACAAATAAGGTCATTATTCGTTGAATAATTATCATTAAAAGTTTTATCTGGTCTTTAACATTTGAACATTCAAATTACATGCAGTGTTCAAGATAAAATATTTTTTTGGAGGGGAGGGGTGGGTTGGGTTGGGAAGAGCATTAAAATTTAATTTGATAACTGCCGTTAATTCAGTTGTGTTATTTTAAGTCGGGCGATATTGAATCGTTGCATCTTTGAATAAGCTGCCTTATTGTTTATATAAGTCTTTAAAACACTTTAGAAAGAAAATGCTGTCTCCACTGAACTGTAATGGCACGTGTTCATATGAAATATGTATACCCTAGTACCAAGATCACGAATAAGCCATTTTGAATATTTATTCAACAATGACATTTCTTTCGAAAAAAGAAAGAGACACAATTATTCAATTAAACTAATTATATCTGAAAATATGTAATTCTTCGATTAGCTGTTGAACGAGTAACCATGGATACTGATGTTATATGAAGTCGGCTAGAAGAAGACCAAATACGGATCAATATTACAGTATAATCAAATCTGGAAAGACAAAAGCATATTTGAGATTTTAAAACACTACACCATTAGCAATACCTTCGTTTTTATCACTATAACTTTAGTTAGATATAACCAAGGTAAAAATACTTTTAATTTCCAGTACATTTAAAGGTATATGTGGCGTATTTTTTCATGCTAAGAAATATTAGATTGATTGATTTATTTAAATATGTTATATAAAGATAGATCTTTACAATAAATTACACAGTTTAAAACAATCGGGTTAAAAATATATAGAAATTAATAAATAATTTTTATAATTATTGTGGAGTCCACAATAAATACGGCATTTGAATAAACCCCGCCTTAAATCGGTTACCTTATACCACGTTCAGTCTATCACAACAACAATGGCGACGACAATAAAGATAGGTAAACCGTTAAGTTTGACAGATTTGGCTAAGACAGAAAAAAGAGACAGACTGACAAGGATTGGAAAAAAGGGAAGATTGTCATCGGAGACCATGTAGATTGATGGAATAGAAATTAAAGCTGAATTAAACTTTTTTATAATGAAAATGTAGGGGTTTTGCTAGTCAGGTTCGTACGTGCTCCATGTGTTCCATGTCTTTACTTTATAAGTTATAAACCACAAATGGATTTTCGTTTAGGGGAATTTTTGAATAAAGAATAAAAAAAAACACTCTCAGTACATGCATCCCTCAGGAGGGGGTATTCACCCATTTTACCGTGTCGTTGATGCTAAAATCGTGTTTCATCCTTTGGAAAAGAGTACCAATTCATTTCCCATAGGGTTCAATGTTAACCTAAACCCACCTGGTTAGTTTGCTATTATACTTACAGACATACCCTTGGTCACATTTAAAGTTCATTCCCAGCACTTACAAAAAATCATTAGAAATACATAGGGTCCCATGGCGTTTATAGGTCAAAATTGAGCTTGTTTACAACTTACAGCGATCCGCAGCAAATAAATCCAAGTCTCAAAATTGACACCCACCCCGTATTTCAACCCCTCTTATTTCTTTACTTTCTGCAGCACTTCTTCCATCCATAATTTAAACCTTGATAAATTTACTTAGAAATAATCATAATTTCAGCAATTAATTCAGCAAATCACCTTAGCCATACCTTTTTTCTGCGCGGCTCCATCTTCTCTGATGTCAACATCCGGTGCATTGGTATTCTCATTCATATCAGACGTGTAGCAAAGTTAAGAGACAAATAACTAAAGAAAGAACATGTTTTACGGGCCAAGAGTTTGTAAAACGTCTAATTATAAGAAGCATGATGTATATTTTTACTCGAACTCATGTTAAAATTTTTACTCCAAATACGCCACATATACCTTTACATGCGCGGATCCAGAAAATTTTTCCAGGGGGGGTCCGAAGGATAATTGTGTTTGCCAGGGGGGGTCCGAGGCATATTTTCGTGATAATTTTACTATGTAAATTTAATAAATTTTCATTTTCCAGGGGGGGTCGGGACCCCCCCGACCCCCCCCCCCCCCTCTAGATCCACGCATGCTTTAAAATTGAAGAAAAAGAGACAATGATGTTGGTTACCTGAACGCACTTCTACTAAATGTATGTACATTATGTACTCTATATTCTTGTTAACAGTTGTTTGTTCTGTTATAGACGAGGGGTGCAAATCACACAAGTTTTTCCCCGAAGAACACGAGCTGAAGAAAGATAAGACTACTGATATACAGATTGTAGGTAATGATTTATGTAGAATTACATGAGGATGTTGATTCAAAATAACATTAATGACAACATGTAATGTTTACAAAGATTTCAAGGTCTAGCCGTAGATTTCATCATAAAAACTGCTTTTAAACCTCATTTATATTTTTATTTTTCATTTTTGTCCAATGTCGTTCAGCTGGCTTTCACAGGAAGGAACGAGATCAAAACGTCAATTTATTTTAGATGCAGTATTTGGTCTTCAAATTAAGTTTCTTGGTTGTAACAGTTTTGTTTTTAATACAATGTACATGTATGTCAATTTATGTGAAGTTGTAGGAAACGTATGTAAGAAAAATGAAATAAGCAAGTTTTATATTACTTGCTGCAAAATTTTTAACCTGTAGCTCAACCCTTATTTTTACGTAGAGCTACGATTACATATAAAGATATAGATGTTTTATCAGCCATTTTATAATAATTAGCTTAATTAAGGAAGACTATTATATAATAGAAATGATGTATTTGCGTAAACCAAGTACAACTGTAGTGAACTACCTTGAGGCACAGTTATCTTTGATCTTGTTGCTTTTAGACTACGTAAGGACGGGATCTGCCTTTGCCATAATATCTCTGTTGATTATGATGCTGGGTCACATCTTCGCTTTCTATACGCTGAGAAGGCCACGCTACATTGTCAAGCGTCTGACATCACTGATGCATTTCATGACAGGTATGAAAAACATTACGTCACAAACTATAGACCCAGAAAGAGCAACGATATGTATGCCTCGTTTAAAATAAAAATGACAATTAACACGATTTATATGGTTACAGGTATTATAAATAGAAATGAGGCGATCGTTTTCAATATACGTCATATACATTTCCGGCATTAATTGATAAAATACATACGATCATTTTGTATACTAGTACGTCACATATATTTTTTTTCATTTAAAGATATGAGTCAAATCTGGCTGATGTCATTGTGTTTCATTAAAATGCCTCTCTATTAACAAATAGCAAGAAGCTGAAAATAGAATAAAACTAATACGTATTACAAATTATCGTGTATTATACTACCACACAAACAGGCGAATATAAGGTCTAAAGAAGAAGTCCGTCTTAAAGTCATTTGAAATCTTGACTTTGATAATATTCTTAATTTCCGTGAAACATATATTTCAAAGAAAATTTAGAAGAACTGAATTTTAGAATTTTCTCGGTAATTGTAAAAACTTGTGTCAAATAATCTATGCCAATGCATAGCTTTACAAATCGATATAATGAATTTTTCATAAACATTTTTTTCCAACAATTGCAGCAGATGTCAGTTTCATCGGCAATTCTTTTTCAATCTGTTAAATACTCTAAAAATCAATTTATTTACCCATACAGTATATCAATTAACAACTTTCTAGACTATTCACTTTTGTCACTTCTGAAAATAAAACTTAATTCTAACTAACGCCATTTTCTTGCAGCTGCTTGTGTATTAGTTGAAAACGAGGTTTTCATCAGAAAAATATCATACACACAAGACAACCTTCCCGACCGCATTCCTGCAAGCGCAGAAACATCTCATGGTTATTCGTTCGTTATGTCTTGGATCTCTTTTGTGGCGTATGTTATAGCTGGTGCAGTGTTCCTGTTTACCTCGCACAAAAGAAAGGCAGACATGGCGGATGAATTTGATGAGTGTGTGGAAGAAGACGACCCTGTTGTCATTAGGCGTTGACGTCATCATAGCAACAAATACACGTCATATCCGTTTTAATCGAACAGTTCTATGTAATTGACCGATCGGATGGTACCACACTATACTTGTAAGAAAAGTAATTTGAAGACAATTCAAGCCTATGTTAAACTTGTGATAGAAAGCATAAACTGACAGCTTGTATTTTTCAAGATATCAGCTTACAGTGCATTCCACGTGACATCGGACATCCGAAGGAAATACCCGGCAATCAGAAAAAAATAACTCTAAAGAAGAATGGCAATTTGTTACTTTTGATAAATAAATGTTGTCTGCGTATTTTGTTAGCTTTCATAACTTTAATATTTGCTCACTTCTTTAATCGAATTGTTCATTGCACGGTGCATATATAGTGAAATAGTTACAGAGTTGATACTCTTACTTTGATTATAACTTACATTAAATATTGTTAATGCACGGTAAAAACCTAAAAGAATCGATTGTGCTTTATTTCAAACTTACATTTAAGATGTAGCATAGCCAACTTGTATTGAAAATTTTGGGTTTTTTTTTTATTATCAATCAGAATTTTTACTGTTTTTCAACAGAGACAAAAGTATGAGATTATACCATGATTTTTATTTGGTTGCAGAGGCCTTGTTTATATCATCGTTTGTTTATAGTAGAATGAATAGTCAGTAAGCCAACTGGTTAGAAGGTTTTTTTTGTCTTTTTTTTTTTTTTTTTTTTTTTTTTTTTTTGCAATTGTAATATAAATTTTGTACACAACCCTTCTTCCAAAATGTTCTATTCCCAAAAAATGTGTTCAATTTTTACATTTTTCATAATTATTGTCTCTATACCATTTTGTTTAATTTTATCCAATCAGTGTGAGTACACAAATGTTATTCTTTTTTTCAACCCGTAGGCCCAAACGCCTCTAATGTAGATTAATGAAAGGGTTTTGTCGTCAATGCGGAATTTCATGTAAATATAACATGATATTAATACAAGTAGACTTCGATACTGCAGTAACGTGTAGGCCTATAGTTCTTATTTTACATTAACTGAAATATATAAAGAGAAAAAAAGATAAATGAATTCCACGACATTGTCATTATAAGTGTTTTTAGCTGTATATCATAAAAAAGAAAAAAATACGCATTTTAACGAGACTATGCAAGCAAGGGCAACAACTAGCAAAATGTATTCGGCTCTAATTGAAGCTGTATGATATACTAGATGACTGTCAGGGTGCATTGAATCATCACATGATTATCAGAATCTTCCCACTGCCTTTTAAACTTTGTAGACTATAACATTTGTAAAAATAAAAATCGTTTTAGATTATTAAATGATTTAAATACCAATCAGCCAGTTAAAAACTTGTACTTCCTGTTGAAATCCGAACTGGTTTTAGCTCACCTGAGATGAAATCTGAAGTGAGCTTTTTTTATCCAAGTTTGTCCGGCGCCTGTCTGTCCGTGAGTCTGTCTGTGATTTTTTTTACATTTTCGACTTTTTCTCAACCTACTGTGCCAGCTTCAATTAAATTGGCATGATTAGGTAAAGGGAATTCAAGTTTATTAAAACAAAGGGTCACACACTCGTCCATGGGGAGATAATTAAAAACTATGAAAATTTTGTTGGTATTTTTCTAGAAATCTTTTTCTCAAAAACTGTTTGTCAAAAAAAGCTGAAACTATTGAGGAAGCATCCTCAAGTAGGGTGGATATCATGATCTCCAGGAGTAGGGTGGGATCACAACAGGGGGTCAAAATTTTACTGAAGAATATATAAAGAAATATTTTTAATAATCTTCTTCTAGGAAACCGATTGGTCAGAAAAGCTGAAACTTAATATTTGTATAAGCATCTTCAGTACGGTAGATTTAAGTTTGTTCAATAATAAACATAAGAATATCAAAGGGAAGAATAATTAATTTTTTTATACAGGACCTATTTTGCTATATAGTTCAGTTATTTTGTACATGTTTATGACTTCACAATGCTAAGATTTTACTATGTCTATTGTTGCTCAGGTGAGCGATGTGGCCCGTGGACTTCTTGTGTTTTTTTTTCTACTGTAGTGTATCTTTTTTTTTAAAACAACAGGGTATTTTTTCATACATGTGTATTATAGAATATTCCAATTTGTACATACATGTAGCTGATAGATTTTTTCACTTTTTATACTTAGATTGGTTATTCTTAATCGTGTTGTTGAAAATATGCGTACATGCATAACTGCATGAATATCTCAGGCACCTGACGTCATATAATTTTCTTATAATAAGAATATAGATAAAGGGTATTATAAATTTTATTATGAGAAAAAATATGTAACGCTAGGTGCCTGTGATAAATATGTACTTGATTTCACATGAAGCTAAAACTATAAAATGAACAATACTTAAAATAAATAAAACATATTTTCGCTCTGTCATTGAATGTCCATATGTAATAGTTACATGTACATTTTGACTATGGTTCACTTGACGATAGAAAATGAATACAATTTTTTTTTCTTTGAAAAGAATCCCAATTTTCTCATTGTTAAGATGCATTTACCTTTACCTATGTCTGGATTGAATAAACCGTCAATGAATCAAATAAAGTGTTTTTACATTGCACCAAAAAAACGGTGGACACTTCGTTGTTGTTGCTCTTTTGGTGGGTCAGTAATTTTGCATTTTGTTTGTCTTCACCGCACGTGAGATAACTAAATGTGTAATTGAACAGTCATGATCTTTTACATGAAGACATGTCGAACTAGGATCCATAACGTGGGGATATTTAAAATAATCATGTTCAAATTTTGATTTAGAATCTAAAATTTTCCCGATTAAATCAAAATCACTGCATGCAAATACATGACTGTGATTATTTCATTTCAATCCTTATTGAGAACCTAAGAACATCAACCTCAGAACGTCAATCTTATTTTCTCTATTTTTGGGAGTTGATTTTTATCAACTCTTCTAAGCAGTTACTCTGGCAAACCGAAAGTGAAACAGTGTTTGGACCTAAGCACAAATCATCACGGCTGTCTGACAAGACTAAGTTCTTGAAAATAATAGAAAAAATTCTATGTAGTGCATGCTGAAGCATTGTTTTGCAAGGAAACTTATCTGTAAACACTTTGAAAACAGTCAGATTTTATATAATACGAACAATTTAGATAATTTTGTAGTCTCATGTGTTTAATAAAGTCTCGTTCAACCAGACGCTCGGCTCTCTTGCTTGTCGGAGATTTGTTTCAATTACTAATACATAGTTTGAAATCTAAGTATCTTTAAATATTACACAACATGATTCATATGGGGTTTCTCGAAATTCTTGTCGGAAAAGTCTAAAAGTTCATATAATAAAAAAGTGCGTAAATCAAGTACAGACTAGAAACTAATTGCCATGCAAGATAAGTTGATTTTAAAATAAATGATAATCGATAAAATCAACTCACTTCAGTACTTTAATTCATTATTGTCAACTTTACGACCACAGGCGCTCCCAATCTAAACCAGACTGTTGTTTGTCAAATCAAAAAATCATTTATTGTAAATAACATCTTAATTTTGTAAAAGACAATACCAGGTATATTACACGTAACAATGATAAAGGTCTTATAAACCCCCGCTGATCCCAGACACTTGTCATTTGTATGCATTCAATGAACTGAGGTGCGGTGTTGTCGCATCATGTAATCCTTAGGGTAGTACAAAACAGATACTAGTTAGCTAAACCTTTCCCATAGTTCAATTTTTCTGAAATTTTAATTTTTTGTTGTTTGGAATGAAATCTATTTGAAGAAAAAAATCTGACCTGACAATTTTTTCCCACATCGCCTCAAACCTACCGTTTGAATCTCCTTTTAGTGGAGTTTAAATGAAATAGCCATTGTTAGAATTTGCTTGGCTTAAGTTATTTAAAAGATATAACAAATGTTTCTACTGCTATTTATACCGGGGACTTTTTGTTACTTACAGTCATTGAAATAAATTCTAACTGGTACTAAATGTATTTTCTTATGTAATATAAGGTAAATATAGCACTTGTTAATCATCTTTTGAGACGAAAATTTGCAACAATTAATGGTCTCTAAAGAAAAAGATTAATTGAGGTATAATTGAGTATATTTGATAGAGGTGAAAATTGATATAGATACAGCGTATTTTGATAATTTTGAAACCTACTTTTGATATGCTGTATCTCAATCTTGTTCTGCCTTGAGTAATTTATCTGTATGCAATGATTTATATCATTTTCCTAAGATAATGTATTAAGATTAACTTTTACACATTATTAAGTCATAACTTTGTGTAATTGAGAAAAAAATTTAGTAACTAATTTCACGGGTGTTTCGTACTACCTTAAGCTTTACAATTCGCTACATACATCAATTTTTTTGTCTACTAGTATGTACTATAACAACTATATATATATATATATATATATATATATATATATATATATATATATATATATATATATATATATATATATATATATATATATATATATATATATATATATATATATATATATATATATATATATATATATATATATATATATATATATATATATATATATATAAGTACATGTATTGTATTTATGCTTTGACTTATAATTATATGTTTTGCAAGTATGTATAATTGTATATTCTGAAATAATCCTCATATCAGATAAATAAAGAATGAATCCAATTATAGAAACCAGTTTTTATTAGTTGGAAAGGAGTATTTCAGTTGTATGAAAGAACGAAATTTCTTTCGAAAACAAACGCCCAGATTACTGTAAAAGTGGTTATTTACACTTGTGGCTTAGTAAAAAAAACAGTACGCCTTTTCTAAGGTCAGTCATTACGCGTGGGTATTAAATAAGCAGGTGAGTGATTTCCACACAAAAGGTTTGAGTTTTTTACCACGCCCAGATTACTGTAAAAGTGGTTATTTACACTTGTGGCTTAGTAAAAAAAAACAGTACACCTTTTCTGAGGTCAGTCATTACGCGTGGGTATTAAATAAGCAGGTGAGTGATTTCCACACAAAAGGTTTGAGTTTTTTACCACGCGCACGAGGGTATTTTACGTGGTCGTAAGCTTACCGCGTAAGTAGTGTAAATTTCTTCCAGGCGTAATCAACCGTTTTTTACGGCAGTTATGTCGACACGTGGAGTCATAGAACCCACGACAAGTGATTTTCTTCACTGAAAACGTTGACGCCAACTTGTTTACCAGTCACAGAAATACCACCTTCTTTCCAATATCTGTACATAAGTACTAATTATCACCTGCAATTAATACGATACACTGTGACATATAACGATGGTATTAAATAAAATAAGATTTAAGTTTGGACGACACAGCTGTTGAGAATGATCTTCAAATTAACATTACGACGTTGGCTCTTATTGTGACTTTTGAGATTTCCTCTGCTTTTGAACATCGCATACTTGGATTTAATATGTCTTTCCGGGTACCAAAAAATTCTCCAGTATGTATAGTCATGTTGTACGATTGTCAACTTAAATTTTAACGTCTGTCGTCGAGTTACTATCAATATAAAGAACTAAAATTCTTTGAAATGTAACGTCTTAATCTGAGTACAGAGTAGAAAATACCAGGTTTATAACAAATTCAAATATGACTAACACTATTGTTCTATATTTATCTTCATGACGAAAAGAAACATTCTGTTGTAACAACTTATACCATAATCAGAAGCATCTCACTGTGAAGCATTGTTAAAATCCAAATGAAGCATTGTTAACATAAGAAAGGGAAAAATGAAATTTTAAAAAGTAGCTAAAATCGAATATGAAGAGGTCTTACTCACAACATGTGAGTCACAAGTGTGTCATTGATTCTCATCAAATAAATTAATTTTCATACTAAGAAAATCAAGCGACACTCTCTAAAATATTATCTATTCGAATATCTATTATTATTATATTTAAGTTATAGTGCAAGATATTAAATTAATTTAATTTGTTCAACAAAGAATGGAGTAATCTGTCCTTATAAACATGAATATTCTTTATTAAATACAGCAGACGGCCAGATCAAGCAAACGTTTAACAGGGAAGAGTGCATTTGACCAGGAGAAACAACAATATTACAGCTCCCTTGGTATCTCAAACCCATTCCCACCGCGGACAAGGGAGCAGCAAAGTAAGATAGAGGCCGAGTGGTCAGCTAACTACAATAAAATCTAACTGTAATTTTAGAAATGAATTTTTAAGATATAAGTCATCACAAATGTATTTAGTAAGGAAAAACTTCAGATTTCAAAAACTTAAAAATTTATATAGGTTTAAAATTTAAATACTTTACTATATATTTATACCTAGATCTTATATTAATCGTTCCTGCTACATGTACGTTTGACGAGATAGAAGACTGCTTAAAATGAACTGTTGGCTAAAGCGTTGCTGGCTGTTTGCAGTAATGTATGTCAATTTTTCACAGGTAGACATGACGGACACATTGCCTTCACGTTGCCTCCCCTTACCTCCTCTCTTAGAATAACATCGTGCCATAATCATGCAGAAAAAAGAAGGGTATCCATCGCAACAGTTCCCCAAGAACCAGAAGGTGTTCTGAAGAAACACTCGACTGAAACTAAACAGATGCTGCAAGAACTCGACAAAGAGGTAGGAGAGACCGAGTCGACAGAGCAAACAATAACGGAGTTACCAGATAGGACACCGGAACCGGAAATACTGCATGTCTTTCCTGAGTTGCGCAATGGAGCCGCCTCCAAACCAGAGCGTGTACGTCGTCATTCATCGTACGAGCCTCGTTACTGCTGGTGCACGCGGTGTCAGATCATGTACAGAATGTACAAAGAAAACGACCACAGCTTGGAAGGATGGGGTAAATATCCTTGTTTCCACTTGTGAAAAATGCATGAATGGGCGTTACAACGCAAGTCAAATTTCCAAAATTTAGAATTCAAGGCCGACAACTGTCTTAGGAGAAAAAAAAAATAGATGTGCATTGATAAATAATCAATATACGTGTAGAGAAATGACAGTTTAAAAAATATTAAATTCATAAAAGAAGAGAAATGCAATCCTAGAATTGGAATTTAAAAGTCAACAAATCCACGTAAAATCACCGTTTAAAATTTTCGTTGTGTATAATATTTGCGAAAGATAAAGAAAATCTCAAAAAGTTTCGATCTCATAACTAACGATCAAAAATATAGGGTTAACATGATTGTACTTGGCTGTTACTTAGCAAGGTTGTGAAAGTTCATATAATGTACACAATGTATGAAATCAATTATTGTTTATTCAGTGGTTTCTAAGGAAAACGTACTACATTGTAGACAGAGAGGATTTTTGCATAAAACTTTGCGCTGTGTAAAATTGAATCCTACATTTCATAGATTGTTATTACAAATTTATTTAATAAATAGGTTCTATTCTGATTGCCCTATTAAAGCAAGAGATTTATTATGCCATATACGCCCTCTTTTTATTAATTATATGATATATAGTTTAATTCATAGCTGTGCTTTCATCAAATGAATAAATGAGATGAAAACGTAATGGTTTTGTTGTTCTGCGAAGCAAGATCTCTCTCTCCTCTCTCTCTCTCTCTCTCTCTCTCTCTCTCTCTCTCTCTCTCTATCTCTCTCTCTCTCTCTCTCTCTCTCTCTCTCTCTCTCTCTCTCTCTCTCTCTCTCTCTCAGCATATATTGAAATACTATATAAGATGATAATATACCTACTAGGAAAATCAAGGCTTGCCTCTGAAAAAAATAATATTTTCTTTGCGCGAATCCAGAAACTTTAGATGCCTAGTTTTGGTAAATTAAACTTAAAGTTTCTGATTTTAGATTTAGTTTAAACAATATTCATTTAGTAAATTTCATCATACATATTAAAATGACAGTACACAGAAGATTGAGAAACAAGCCAAAAGGCTTATGTTAGTCTCGCTCTCGTCATTTTACAAATGAGAGGTGGGTAAAATTTTCAATTACAATAACATTGCACATAAACATTGATTGGGAAAAATGAAGGGGAAAGAAATTGTATCAAACCAATAGATAATGTCTATACTAATAGACTAAGGTTACTTAAACATGTATTAATATTGAACCATAATGTTGCTTAGTAGCTCTAAATAAGCATTAAATATCTGTGAACATACAGGTACATACAAATATGGTATTTAATGTAATACAGTAGTTATAGTAAAACAACAGGTGAACTCAGAACCTTTTACTTTCAACAAGAAATTTCTGGACAAGGTAAAAAATATTGATGTTTTCACTTTCAGATAAATTAGCGTTACCATATAACAATAATTCAACATTAAGAAAATATGGGTCAGGATTGTATTGATCCTAACTCTGGAATATGTATTACAGTGTAATAGAAAATGGTCAGTACTTTCAACTTCGCCGCAAAAACAAAGAGGCGAGTTGATTAACTTTAAAAGAAGTTTAGTAGTTTGAATTTTCCAAGAGGGGGAGGGAGGGGTCCGGGTCCTATATCTCCTCCACCTATCTTAGCAATCATTTCTGGATCTGCTTTTGGTCTTGTATATGAATGCAATGTATGCATTTCCTGCTCTTTATTGTTATCAAACAACTTAAGACTGCGAAGAAAAGATACCAGCTGTAGCATTATCATGCGATTTGTAGCAGTTTCTTTCCCCGACTCGCTATGATCTGCTTTATCCTTTTTAGAGTTTGATTGAAATCCTTTGTGTATAAATGTGCACGTGAAAAAGAAAACAAGAAGGAACTAATATTGTGAAAATAATATAATATTCAATTTGAACGTTTCACAATACTTTAGAAAGATATGTTTTGTAATATATGTGAATGATACATTGTAATGTAGATTCATAATATCATATATATACACATACAAATGTCTATATATATATAAATTTATAAACGACTCCAATCGATAGGATATAAAGCAAAAAGATCTTTTCAAATATCATATACATGTAACAACACATGAAATACACAAAGATTACTTCTCATACAATGCGCTCTTTCGTACAAATGTACAATGGTTATCAAATGTTTCGTGATGAAGTTATATCAACTATACCTAAACAAGTAATTGTTAAATTCTACAATCTTTGATCCAACAATTAATAAAATTTCAATCTTCCCAATGATATCTTCGACTTTAAAAAAAATCATGGAGTGAATCTTTAGTGCGTATTTCCCTTTCAAAACTTATGAAAGCATCAAGATGGAATGTATTTTTCTTCGATAGCCTATTGTTCTCTTTCATACACCTGGCAGTAGAGAGTTCCAACCATTCAAGTCCTTGTGTCTTTTACACAAACAAGCAAGTAATATGTCAAAATCCATTCCTTTACTATAATTATAACGTTAGGAACATATTGAAGGTTTTGAGATGCCTAGGACGTTTACTTTTTAGCTCCATGAAACATACGGGTCTCCGTATCCGATGGCCGGCAGCTGACGTCTTGTTTCCATGTCATAAACATAGGGTCCGATCATAGCGGGTTGTGGGTAGGGTCTGCCGTAATAGTAGTCGGGTCCCATCTGCGTCTCCATGTATTCCCGCCTTTTGTCGAGATATTCTTTGTCATCATAACGCTCTCCTCCAATGTAGCATCCAGCCACCGAGTAAAACGTTGCAGAGAGTGCGGCGAGGATCATGCCGA
The DNA here is from genome assembly GCF_025612915.1 of Magallana angulata. Taxonomy (NCBI): domain Eukaryota; kingdom Metazoa; phylum Mollusca; class Bivalvia; order Ostreida; family Ostreidae; genus Magallana; species Magallana angulata. The sequence goes on along the minus strand of NC_069120.1, from coordinate 20,211,197 downwards.
CCCATCCCAGGACGTACGACCAGCCGTAAGATCGAGTTGTAGCGTTTTGCAAACCCTGGAAATAAAAGTCAAAGGTCATTTATTCACTCATCAACGAAAAACAAAACAAAACAACCATGATATCATTTGGAACTAAAATAATTAGCACCCTTGGATACATAAGGCACTATGTTACATTTAAATACACATAACACATTTACATGTAAATAGCTTCTTTAAATAACAAGGCCTAAATCAAATAATAAATGATATGTTTATAAGGACAAACCTTTGGAATGATATCTGAATGACCTTTACAGAAAAACGAATATCTTCTACATTCATATTTTATATTCAAAACATGTTTGCCAAGACATCGGTATAAACAAACAAACCCCCGCAAAAACTTAAAACTCTAGAGAGTAGACTAATTTGGGCGGCTTTTTGATAGACGGGCCTTTGAAACATGTCATAAAAGTGCAGAGTATAAGAAAAGAAACCGGTTTGCAGACAGAAGCCTATCAAAAGTTTAAAATGCAATGAGGAACAAAACCAGAAGAACCAGAATTACTGGCCATGAATGATACTTTAGGTTCACGCACGTGCATGCATGAAATAAAGTGAGAATTAAGCCCAGATCATTAATTTATTTTATGAAAGACACCTTGGTGGCTTTATATTTTACGTTTTCATTTTTTGAAAGTTCGAAATCTTTCAAATCTTTGTACAGGTAGATGATTCTAAGAGAGGAACATTATCTAAGATATTGTGAAATAACAATCTTAATATTGTGCACATATTGTTTCATTCAGAAGAGGAATTTTTGCATTTGAATAAAAATTATGATTTCATACAAAGTGTCTGAAAAATACGAATTTATTTTAAAAAAATCTTCTGCAAAGTCTAGTAGTATTAATGTTTTATAAATTTGATTTTTGACACAGTATCCTGTAGATGAAAATTGCATAGAATATTAGAAAGCTGTTTGATAAATACTGTAATACAACAAAGAATGGGTCAATCAAATTGAATCAAGTTCAGGTAAAACAACTTTAAAGGTTAATAAAAAGAAAAACATTTAAGGTGGTATATGGGACAACTGTCCATATTAATTTGGATAAAAGTAAAAAAAATACTTTTACCGGTTTCGAATTCTCAATTTTTACATTAATTGACCAAAATATGTTTTAAATTTTGTGTAGAAATGTAAAAAAAATAAAATAATAGCCCCAGCGGGATTCGAACTTATGACTTACAGATTTATAGTTCACGCTTGAACCAATTGCACTACGCTGTTAGGTAACAATTTTGGGAAAGAAAACATTTATAAAATTATATTTACATTCTACTGTGTTTTTTCATTAAATTCTGTGATGTTTAAATGCCTCTAAATGCAACACCTATTCACTGCGTATGAATATACGAGTAATTTACATAAGTAGTTCTCAAACAGTGATTTCTATGTTATCGGTTAAAAATGTATTTCATGAATGTTGTCAAAACACCATGTTTTATAATTATTCAACAAAAAAATTTGACTTTATTGTTAAAAGCAACATTTCAAGAGTTATTTATCGTGGATTATATTTTCATGCTCGTGGATCTCATCTCAACAGTCTATGTGAAAACCAGTTTAAACCGGTTTTACAAAACAGCTGTTCTTGCTGTTACTTATTCACTCCCTCCGTGATCTGCACTTTATATCGATTTATTTAAGTAAATAATTGATTTATTCAGTAAGGGAATGTAAATATAAGCATTAAATGATTTATTTTTGACGTCGTCGTGTCAATAACTGCCGTCAGGTGAGCAGACAAATTATCATAACGCGCTAACGCGCGTTATTCAATTTGTCTGCTCACCTGACGGCAGTTATTGACACGACGACGTCAAAAATAAATCATTCAATGCTATAGTAACTAATTTTATTTTCTATTTCGATCGAAAGTAGTCACAATATGGAAGCCCCATACCACCTCAACATGGTTGTTTTGGGGGGTTTTTTTGTCCACTATCACACTTACTGCAGTCCACTTGGAGTAGAATTCCGTGGTATCTTCAATCTTGTTCCTCTCGAGGTACTCTGCTCCATGGAAAAAAGCGATGGCCGCCGCAGTCGCAAATGCTATGGAGGAAAAAAGAAGAAAAGAAGTTAAGCTGGGTTTTTGTAACGTACAAAAAGAAAGCTCAAACGTTATGATTTTTCTTTCTTTGAAAGTTACACATCCTTCTTCAAAACCATTTTCCATACGTGGGGTCAGTATTTTATTAAAGGTTCGTATAGCGTATAATAAACGCTGTTTTTGATAATGAATAAATGCTATTTTTGATAATTCTTAGATGTCAATTCTTGAGGAATGCCTACGAAATTTACGAAAGATCGAACCATCCAAGATTTGTAATATTTCTGCAAAACTAGTAAATAGCAACTAGAGACTATTCATTCGTTCGATAAAAAACAGGCAATAAATAATCTCGATCTTAGTGACACTAAGATAAAAGATGGGAGCATGCCTGACGGTATCGTTACCTGCAATGTAGGCGCACAGGCCGGCGATGTACGCCCATTTAGACCTTCTCCAGCAGCATACGACCAGACCAAATATGAATGCTAGCAGGAAAACCACTAGCGCCACCACGTAGAAGGCCAGGAAACAACGGGAGAGATCTGAAACACGAGATAATTCAAATCATTTAGAATTAAAAAAAAAACAAAAAAAAAAAAAACAATTTTTAAACAGTTTTTACTCATTAATGTCTGGAAATCTTCTAAGCAGCACGAGCGGTCACAACAACTTAGATGTAAATTTGTAATATTATAGTTTGTATCTTTAGATTGAAATCATTTGTGTGGTGAGGTACTTTTTCCTCCGACTTACGGATTCTGGCCATGAACTCAGTACTGAGTGTGATGGTGCTGGACTCGGGAACCTCATAGTCGATGTTGAAACAGTAGTTGTCAACTACATCCTTGGCCGTCAGTAAAACTGTCAACAAATTAAAACATTTTATCAGAGTTACACATAATGTTGGTTTGAAGTTATTATACATGTATCTCAACTTGTGATTATTTGCAGCTAAGTTCTTGGATATAAATGATACAGATAGTCCCCAATTTCTTGCTGTCTAAAATAATCTAATTTAATTTAATAAGAATTTTATTCAAGTTTATATGAATACATGAAATTAACTGTATCAAATTTGCAGGCACAATGCCTATATATGTTCTCTCCTAAACGTTCTAACACAAACTAAGATGCATACAGCATAAACATTGATTATAATACACAAATAAATATGCCGTATTTACTCAAGCAAATGAAAATTTAAAATGACCAATGGATTAAAAAGCACTTTTAGACTCTGTGATAGAAATTTAACCCGTAACCCGTAAGATTTGTCTTAAGTGTATTGGGATCGATGGCCGACAGTGATCGTGTTCCTAGAGACTGGGAATATTCTGTCAATAATTGATAGCTTACGTCCACCAAGGTGATAAAGCCCGAGAATACTTATAAATTAGGGACAGGTTACAAGATTCTTGCATAAACATGTACGTGAACTGTGCACGATATGGCCCTCTCGCCTATAAACTAGCAAATATATATATTCTTTACTCGATGTATATTCAACAGTTCACGAAGCAATCCTTTAAGTTATCATGTATTATATGTATTGTGCACCACTAAGTTTGATAGATAAAATAACCTTGGTGACAATACTTTCATTCAACAACAACAAAACCAACCAAACAAACAAACAATTCATTGTGTAAATTCCAAAATGTCAGTTTGAATAAAAAATATCTGAAATTCAGCGAGCTCAATGCAGTTATTATTTTTCTTCAAATGAATACACCACAAAAGCTATTGAATGCGTGTCAAATTTCAACTGGTTACACTGTAAATAGAGGAAAATTACCCATATTCCCAATTAGATATATTCAAGCACCATTTAAAATGGAGTTCTTAAAACTTCGTCACATGTTAAGAAAGATGTTTTATTTGAAACGTAAAATCAAAAAATATTTTATGTACATTTTGCAAGGATATCACACCCATGCTGCTGTCATTGGGGATAATTATGTACACGTTTGCATTTGGTGCAACAGAACTGTTTAAAGCGTCTAGTTAAACTGATAAACACATATTTTAACCAATCTATAAAAATACTTCAACATATTTCTATTAGAAAATATATTGTTGCAAGGAAAACAGTTTGCAATAATGAATTTAAAAATTATTCACCATGTAATGATATCATAATACACTTTAAGGCCTAGATTTACACAAAAACATTGTTTTTCATCCCTAAAGTAGTGTCCAATGCAGAAAAGAAGGAAGAGAAATCACAACGACTGGCCAGGTAAAACTTCAGGAAATCTGAATAAGGAAGTAATACAGGTAAATACATACGGCCTAGAATTTCTTAAACCGATTTACTTTAAACCAGGATCGGCCTTTATTTTAATCCAAAGAATGTACAGATATTCGTGTTAGTGTTGTTGTTGTTTTTAAATAAATGCAAATGTTGGTAGGCCTATATCAAGATTTCAAAATACTTAAAGGGACTTGGACACGATTTGAGATCAAAAATTTTATTTTCATTTTTTATGTATAAAATGATTTACTTGTGCATTTTAAATGATTGACCAAAATAATAAATGTTAAAGTCAAGTTACAAGCGAGATACAGAGGTAAGAATTGATAGTTTAGTAAACAAAGCTCGAGTCTTATAGTTGTTTACAAAAAATGTAATGTAGAATTTTACCATTTCTTAGACAAAGTGACATGTAAAAAACAATTTAAACTAATTCAATATCTTCATAAATGCTATTATCAACAAAAGAAAGTTACATTTGATCAAAACTTACATCAATACAACACATATGTAAAAATGACAATGTTCGAGCTTTGTTTACAAAACAAAGAATTATGAACTCTGTATCTTGCTTATAACTTGATATTTGAGTTTCAAATTTTGACATAGTATTATTAACTTCTATATTTATCAGTATAAACATTGAAAATGGAAAAACAAAATTTGAAAATTTTAAGTCAAATCGTGTCCAAGTCCCTTTAACTCACGAATGGGTATAGGTCGAAAATGGTATGGGCGCGGTTGTTAAGGAAATATGACTAATTTTGCAAGAAAGCGTTAAAATGTTAATGTCTCTTTCTCACTTTTGAAACTACATGTACATGTACATGTGCCTTAAAAACTTCTCTTTGACTTTCTCTGTATTAAATAGGTCAAACTAGCATTGCCCGTTTCGTTTTTATTTACATGTATCCTGAGTAGCTTCATCCATTAAGGGAAATTGTAGACTAGCGAGGTACTGAAGCATGACTTATTGACAGTAAATATACGGGTCCACGGGAAGGCAATACAATGCGCTTCAGAATTTTCTGTAACATATCTACCCGATTTAGTGTGTGAGTGTTATGCCTTGGGGTATCACATTCATATTCTATCCGCTAACTTCATCACTTTTAGAATTACACATACCTACACCTGAACGCTACAAAAAGGACCATATACGCGCTTTAAGAACTTTGCTTGTGTTTCTGATGTTTTCAAACTCGTATCAACATTAGTGTTTTGTTAGAGTCTTATATTATTTTTTGCAACATATTGTGAGTGTTGAAGTCCTTAAAAACGCACATTTCATTTGTTCAAGCACAAAGAGAAAGAGTCGTTCACATAAAAATAATGAAATACCTAACTGACGGTATGTAATGGAGGAAGTGTATCTACGATTTAATTGTGTAAATGTGAAGTTAATTTATGCAAATTTCTGTCGTCCAACATTTTCAAACCAAGCGTGAGTAATTAGAAACACGTCACATGTCGCTCTGTAAAAGTAAATACGTTATAAACCTCCTGGTAAAGTTTTACAGGCCAAAAAATAAAATCTTGTTTGAAAAATACATGAAGTTCTTAATACAGGGTGTTAGGGTTAAGGGGTTAAAAGGAGGAGAGACATATCTTTTTTTCAAAACTGAGATTTTGCAAAAATCAAATCTTCTCTCTAAGTTAATATAAGTTGATTGTTGTTGTTTAATTGTTAAAATCGTATATTGGTGATTAACCCCCCTCCGTTATGAGGGATAACCACGTTTTAATGTAATTTGTTAACATTTGCCACAGAGAAACCTAAAACCTCGCCTAGAATCGGCAACAGTTTGAATAGCTTTGTATAAAAATCACTCATCTTTGACATTCCACAAGCACACCCCGAAATTTGATCCTACAATGAAGATGGCTTTGTAGGTCATGCGGTCATTTTCTCCTCCTCATCAATAAAATGTTGAAATTTTCTTTTAAACTTTTGAAGAATACTGAATAAAACTTTCTAAAGCGTAAGGTTTGGATGCTGTTAGTTTTTATTTCTCAACAGTTTATCAATATTTAAGAAACACTATATGTTTATCCATTAAATCCACTTTTTATTTTAATAATGAAATTTCTTAAATGAATAGATGTCAGAAACCACACGCTGAATAATGATGTATAACCTGATTGATATGGAAATGACGCGAAATGTCACATGTGTTGTCACACAAACAATTCACCGTCCTACGGCCAGAACTATTGGTCTATACAGGTAGGATCAGGTATTCAATCAATAAAAGTGGTTTGGAATAACACTGAGAGTCTTTTTCTTATTTATTTTCAAGCAAATTTGGAAAATTCCACCCTTGGACGCATCGTGATTTTGATTTTGAGTCGGCCATTTAAAGGGTGGGGCCTCTGCCAAATACCTGTTACAGGTACGCATTGTGATCAACCTTAGATTTAGATTCCGCTAAATAGATACTCACATGCTGTGTCGTTCCCGGGGTAACATTCCCGGAATATCCCTCTGTGTCGGGTGTGGGACACCCGGTCCCTATCCGACGACGATCGCGTGTAACCGGGGTCCACCTTAAATTCCAGCCAGTGGTCTGTCGCAAACGAAACTGCTAGAAAGACGATGGTGATGGGCCCCAGAATGGTGGCACACACCAGCATCACTGTCCCACAAGTACTGGTCCTCATGGCTGTCCCTCCTCTGTATCTCGCTCCCGGTAACCTGACAAAGTACCTACCCTCTGGTCCGAAAGAAGAAAAAAACAACACAACAGGGCAGGGACCCACGAAACAGAGCCGTTTAGAGCAAGCTCACCGACTGTGAAGAAAATCCATATATTGTTTGCTCACTGATCAGTTTACACTGAGGCCCTTGCAAAAGTTCCGGACCAATGATTTCACATAAAGGAGAGCCCTATTAATATGTTCGCCGTATTCTGTAAAGGTAATTTCTAACTTGAGGAGGCACTTGCAGTGCGAAAAAAGTTCGCGTTTTGAAGAAACGTAACCAATTTGAAGTCAAGCGTTCTTTAATTTGAAAATAAAAGTATTCTATATGAGAAAATTTAGCCTAGGAGTAATTGCAAATAAATTTTTAAATAAAGTATATGTTCGGTATGTATTATTGTGTCCCAAGTTTTCCATAATGAAAACACGTTGACTTCGCCGACCGCTTTCGTTTGTTGGTACATACCTTTAAACAATTATTATTTTCGAATTGAATATATTTACATGAATATACATGTGTAACTTGCTCCGTTTTGGAAATACAAGCGTTCGCGCTCAAGCTACTTGTAAAAGTGTTACACCAACTGGCGCACCGTGTCTTTTCCCTAAATTACACCTCTTATTATCAAGTTTTTTGCAGTTATATGTCGAAATGAACTATTTTTTTGACCAGGCATTTTAAAAAACATGCTGACGGAGCATATAGTACCAGTAACCGTTTAGATTCTCAACTCTTTGCACCCCCCCCTTCACTACTAAACATGTGCAATTTTTAGGCTCCATGTACAACATGCATTTTAAATCGATTTCTTAATTTCATGTTATTTGTAAAAATGGTTTACAGTCAGCAGGAGACTTAAAGCAGGTTAAATACTCATATACTTTGAATTTTATGATAAAAATCTTGAGAATGTTAATACATACTAGTATATTATGGCAAACATCTTATTTACATGTCTTTGTTTTGAAAAAAATATGTGCATTTTATCATTAACAAGGCTTTTCGTTTTTCGACGCCCCTGTTTCTGCATGTTGTTTATGGCCAGTTAGGCAAATTTGGAACGTTATGAATACGTAGTTAAATAGATAATACATGTCTGAGCTTTGTTGTTGCTGGCAGCACTTCGGCACATTTTGTCATTCATTGGTACCTTGAGTACTTGAATAAATCTTCTCCGGCTAAAAGTCCTGTCACTGGCGATGAACTGTTCAAACTAATATGGTACATGAATAAATGTAACATAAAGATGCATATTAGTTGTTCTGGTTATGTAATCGATATCGAACTTTTCCGTGAGAGTGAATCATCGATCAAATATCTGCAGACCAAAATACCAAATTGCATTTCGTAAGACAACTTTTCGATTGAATGGCGCCAGTGACAAACTGATATACATTAAAGACGAACCACTTGCCCAATGCTCTGATGTTACCATAGAGGAACCTAATAAGATGGGTGAATGGGTTGTGGGGGCTTATGCAATACCTAGGTTGGTTTTTGAGCAAATCTCATGTCTATAATTAAGTTTACTAAACTTTCTTGGATGGTGCAAATGATGTTACACTAGACTTGGATGCTGTGAGCCAAAAATTTCAGATGTTGGAAGAGGTTACAGTTTTAAAAGCAGCGGCGTTGATGTCCATATGGGAAAAGAGTACCAATTCATTTTCCATAGGGCTCAATGTTAACCTAAACACACCTGGCTAGTTTGCTATTTTACTTAAAGACATATCCTTGGTCACATTTGAAAGTTCATTCCAAGCACTAACAAAAACTCACTAGAAACATACATGTATAGGGACCCATTGCGTTTATGGGTCAAAATTGAGCTTGTTTACAACTTATAGCGACCCGCAGCAAATAAATCCAAGTCTCAAAATATCAATGACACCCACCCCGTATTTCAACCCCTCTTATTTCTTTAATTTCTACAGCACTTCTTTAATCTATCATTGAATTTTAACAGTGATAAATTTACTTAGAAATAATCATTATTTCAGCAATTAATTCAGCCAATCACAATAACTATACCTTTTTCTGCGCGGCCAATCTTGTATTTTTTAACACTTCTCTGATGTCAACATCCGGTGCATTGGTACTCTCATTCCATATATACAAGCTTATGTAATAGTACTATATTAAAATAATAGACTCGAAATTTTGGGATTTAATACCGAGAAATCAGAGGAGTACTGTCTTTTGTTTTATATACTTTAAACATCATTGGTACTTGAAGATTACCAATTTGCTCTTATTTTTTAAAACGTTAGTGAAAAAGTGTTGAATTCTTCATTAATATGAATAAAATTTTAGAAAAAAATGTATTCACAGCATCAAAATGGTTTGTTATGAATACTTTGTTATTTATACTTTGACTTTTTTTTCAATGTAGCTTCATTAATTTTCTCCATAATCGTTTCGGAGGCATTTTAACTGTGGTGAAGGCCTGTCCCGAGACACAGTTAGTTTATTTTAACTAAACAGAGTGTAGTGAAATTAATAGCATTATTATGTAAATGTCAACAACACGGTGTGTTGATGTATCTATTTTGTAAATATCCGATATCATATGCAATGTCAACCCGTGCACACACGGGGCAAAGTCTAGTCTTTTAAAAACATTGGTGAGCTAGCGCTATAGCCATCATAAAACACAGAATTAAGCAGATTTATAAAACATTTGTTTAAAGGACTATATATGATAAGGGCCTAAAATGGCCCCCTAAAATGAACATCATCATTTTACTATCATTCTTTGTTTTCTTAGTACAGATATGTATTTGATGTGTTTACGTAATATTCATTTTGATTCAAGTGCCCACAATTTAGAAATATGACATTGTAAAAACAACCTTTTCCCGCCATTTTTGCATTTTTAGCGTAAAACAGCTTGTTTTCAAGCAGTTTTTCCTTCCGAAAACAAAGAGCGCATTCTTGAACAAATGAAATATTTTAATCAGAGATGTATCTAGCCAAGACTAATAAGTGACAAAAAAAAATTTCTTGTTCAAGCATGCGCTCTATATTTCCCATTCGTAAGTAGATAAGAAAAATGTCAATTTTTGGCTGATATTGATTGAATTATAGAAATGGCGTCACTTCTGACGTCATATACTGCCAGTGAGTGCAAATAAATCAAATAAATAGATGAAAAATAAAAAAAATATCAACTCTTCTAAAAAATTAGTTAACATTTTATTGTATCTGAAACACTTAAAAAATGGCGAATTGTGGGGGCCAAATTTAACTCTTATCATATATAGTTCTCTCTGAATCGATTAATTAACGATAGGAAGGCACAGTGGTGAAGTGGAATTGTGTTGGAGTGGGGTTTCATTTTAGAATTGTGAATCCAGAGTGGGCTTCATAACGGCAATGGCATAGCTCATGGACTATGCCTTAATCATTATGTATGTATTGTAATTTCAATTTCGATATGAAAATTTTCAAGAACCATTGGTACTGATTTTTCGCAATCGTATCTTCTCGGGCCTTTCCGGCAAGCTCGGAAAACATATCAGAAATTGTTTTTCGAGCTTGGAGGAATTTTAGATAGAGCTAGGTATCTATTATAAAATTTGAAATAACTTTGCATTATAAGACCCAAGCTACTGTTACTTTTTGACATTTGCAATAAAACACAAAACTCCATGTGAAGATGATAAAATGAAATTCAAATGGTACAATTTACAATATGTACATCTACAGTAGAACAGTATTCCCAGAATCCCCGACTATGGAGTCGAGCGTGCGTATTCCAGTGAAAAAGACTAACGGCGTTGCTAGCGCTCGAGAGAGCGCTAGCAATAAGTTTTTTGCCACTTTTATCTTTACCAATTTTTGTACATTGCAATTGATTTAAGTTACATTGTAAAGGAAGGTAGCTGTAGAACTGTACTCTATAGGAAAATCTGGGTTGAAACACCGTAAGTCATATAAAGCTATACATACATGTATGTGAAAATTTTCAATTTACGACAATTAAAGCGAGCGCTAGCTAGAAATGAACTTAAATCGTATCACAGACACAGCATCGTTTTACAGGGTGTGTGTGTGGGGGAGGGGGGGGGGTGGAAGCAAAAAGCCTCAACAATACAAAATTAATAATAAAAAAAGAAAAGAAACAAAAACAAAATACAAACTTCCCCGAACCTAAAATTAACAATCCAAGGGTTTAGGGATGTAGACTTAAAGCATGCTTTATAATTACATAATAGAATCTTCAGACATATTGTGAAAAAAGCGCACGTTTTTGTGCACTCTAAATGATTTTGTGAACGAGGAACTAGTTCAACGGTCTGCCGACCCGAATTTTCCTTTAGAGCTACAAATCTGACGCTAGCAGTTAAACATGAAAATCGAGATGTGAACGACTGATAGTTCACTCAAGCAGAGAGATGGGTTCTTTTCTCTGGCAATTCCACGTTCTCCTACAGGTTGATGCGTCTGAAATCATTCATGATTCATCTAGATCTTTTAAACCATTATCATTATGATTTCACAGTTGAAAGAACGATATGATCGCATAATTATTTAATTTTATTATGGTTGTTAGTTTTTATTTATTTATTTTTTTTTTTGTAGAAAAGGTAGATTGCTTACAAATGCAAATAAGGGGCTAAAAAAGCATATGATGAATATCTAATACAACATGCCTTTGACAGTCAGATACTTTGATAATTTTCCAATCTGATTAAAATCAATTGTGCTAATACGCTACTGTATCAGAACAGCTGTCTAAACACATTACATTTTAATCAGAGGGATAAATCTCAAATATCTAGTATATAAAAGCTTTAAAACACATATAACTTTTGAATAAGTACTATTTGACTATTTTTTTTTTCTTCAAGAAATTAAATAGTAACAAAACTTGTGTGAAAATTGCTACTATATTAAATCAGCTGTACCAGTCCTGCATTGAATAATTGAACTATTTCCTGTAGGAGTTATTTAAAATAGAAGTATATCATCACTTATTAATCATAAAACATTACGTTGCTTGCGACTGCTTGTTGCAAGACTTCTTATAAAGTTATTTAAGCTGTAAAACAAGCCATTGTTCTCTGTGGTTAAATGGACAACTTATAAACTGCAGCATTTGAATGTCCACCACCACTTGACCGTCCTTGTTGTGCATTAGTACAGGTATCTGTACGGTATCGTATACCGATATCAGTCAACACGCTATTCAGAACTGGTCCACCTTCAGTGATTCGACCACGTATACTCTGTCCCGAGTTTTTGCTTCCGCCACTTTTCGCTTGATATTTCGATAATCATATATAAATACCTTTGTGCTTAAACTACGTTCATCCACTAATATGAAAAATGTCCAGATTATCTGTTTTGAAACGCCCACTCTTCCGCTTCAGGTTTCAACAAACAACCCAAAATAGAAAGTCTACGGGGATTTTGCATTGCACCAGCCCGGATGATAACGTTTAAAAATTATGCGAGGTATTCCTAAAAGTTCCGAATGGAGAAAAGATGTAAACATATTTCATTATAAATCTCTATTATAGTCTGTCCCAAGATATTTATGCTGCATATTTGAACGATTTTTAATAAAAATACACATACCTGTGACTGAAGTGCAATTAAAATCGATGAAAGGGAAAATTCCCAAGATAACTTCATTCACACATTATCATTTTTCCCTCGTAAAAATTCACAGGAACGAAAACAGATTTCCTACGGAGATTTATAATGGGGAATGTTGACATCTTTTCTCCATTTGGAAATACTCGGGACACCTCGCGCAATTTTTCAACGTTATCATCCGGGCGTCTTCATCTCCTTGGCAATGGAAAAACCTCGTAGACTTTTTATTTTTAGCCGTGTACTGATACCCGACAAGCTAGAGGGGGCGTTTCAAAGGGGAAATCTTGGGATTTTTTCATACTATTGAATGAACATCGTCTGAACCAAGAGGTATTTATAAATATTGAATAATTTAAGAAAATATGCGGCAAAAATATCTTGGGACAGACTATAGATATTTTTTTCGTTCCTGTGAACTTTCAAGAGTAAAAAAATGAAGAAGTTTCAATGAATAATTGTTGATATATTCCCTTTTTTATATCAATGTCAACTGTATTTCTTTCACAGGTATATGTAATTTTATCAAAAAATCACCAAAAAGTGATTGAAGCAATAACTTGGGACAGAATAGACTGTATTACTGTTTTGATGTAGAAGCACTCATCAGTTCTGCTTCCCGTAGTATAGTCTGGCATCTTTGGCTATATTGTCCCTGTACTATATCTCCCCTCTTGGTCAGTCTACGTCAGTTTCGGCCCATTTCTTGATTTCTGACACCCATATTTCATATCTGTCTGTGCACGTGTTGCCAAGTGTCTCTCAATCTAAGCATGCTCTCTGCTTGATCGTCTGTTGTAAACGTCATACATACGGAAGTGTATAAGTGCGACAATGTGAATTTTTTTTCTTTGAAATTTCAACTTTCACATTTGTAATATCTTGGAGAGTAACTGTTGCAAAGAAAATTCTAAAAATGACCATTTCATTTCACACTCCACTGAAAAGAGATTCAAATGGTAGGTTTGAGACGATGTGGGCAAGCACTATGAGGTCAGAATTCTTTTTCATATTTCTTTTATATCAAATTATACATATAGCTAGACAAATCGTGCCTAAAAATTCTATAGGTAAATGTGATTGTTACATTGTTGACTATGATGCCTCCTTAACCAGCATTGTGAGGTCATCACAGTTTGCAGGCCTCCTTGAATGAAGTTTTCAATCACAGCTGATTTGGGGTAATGCGGTCTGAGATGTTTTGCACTTACGTGTAAGTTCACTACGTATAGAACTTGGTAGTACTCCTAACGAAAACTGTTGGCCGTCTTCTCATAGATCAACACATCCGTCTTCGCCACCTCATAGGTTAGAGGCGTTCACATTAGCTTGGGCTGGATTCCATGGTAGACCTGTTTGGAGCTAGATATTTTGAGAAAATGCCGCATCGTGTGCCCCTTTTATGGTGTTAGCTGATGAGATAGGTAACAAATTACATTTCCGAATATTTTGTCATGAAAAATGCAAACTGATTTTTCCCCATTTTTAATCTTCAACTATCGGGATAGAGTTATTCCGCTTTGACTGTGCATTCAAGATAAATCAATTTCGTATAAAAAAAAAATCACTCAGTTCACTTCAAATTTTGCATAAACAAGCGACATTTCAAATCATCAGGAGAGGGGTTCTGTAACCCTATTCAATTTCGCTGTCGATAATTGGTAAACACTAGCTTCTCTATATGTACATAATTCTTATTTATATGCATCATTTTTTTTCTTCCTTGTATTCTTCATGATATGTTTAGACATTATTCTTTCCACCTACATGTATGTCCAAGCTTGAATTAAACTGGATCATTGAGTTTATTTAGTTCTCTCTGGACTTTGTTTTCTGAAAAATGTGAGTGCGTCATCAAACGGATTTTGTAATTGCTCTCGAAAATCAGACTACAAAAATTGCGTTACTTGTGATGCTGTTATGGTCAGTGTTATGAACATAAAATATAGATGATTGTATTGTTACAAAGTTCGGGTCAATTTCAGTATAAGTCAAGCTGTCGATAAATATCCAATTTATTCATTGTTCATCCTTTATTTGTCAAAACATTAAAAAAATACTTTTCTATCCTTTTATAACTAAAAACAACTATACCAGAATTTAATTCGCCAGAACTACCGTACCGTCAACACGCCACTAATGTCTTATTCGATTAATTATATAGATTATACATGTAATTTTGAATTTCTATGCAAAACTTATTTGACATAATAACTTCTTTTGTCTTATTCTGTACTTGAGCCCATAATTCATATGAAGTGACTTTATCTGTATAATAAAGATGCATGTAGATTTTTAGTCATTTTATATAGCCATCTTCGACTACTGCGAGCTGGTTAGAAATGTTTGTCTCATACTGACTTTTTTGAGGAATACATAAAGTTCCCATGTGAATGGATTTTCTGTTTATATCATTTAGCAGGAAATCTGAATATATCCGAAAGATTGGAAGTTGTATTTAAAGTGACTTCCCTTTAGCCATGACCTTGTTCTCAAGGAAACGACCTGACAACATATGTTCTGTACCGCATGACAGCTGCAGTCAAAAGAATCAAGTCGATTTCATCACACATCATTTTTTTAAAGTTTCAACTTATTCTAACCAGACAATATAAGATATAATTAATAGGGATGTGTCAGCTGTGGTAATTTTCCACGTTTCTCTACATGTGCTAGATTTGATTCGACCAATGCATGGTTTTCAAGACTGCTGCTTTTTATTGCAAAAATATTTCCTTTGAATTCGAATGTAACCGTACCAAATTGCGCATTTGATATTTGACCCTCTTCATTCCTATATTCTACTTGTAATTATCTTAATAAATGTTGAAATAATTAGCAATGCCCTATTTTTATTATTTTTATTATTTTATTATTTTATATCAAGTATGTATATATAATGCGTGGGTAATGCCGAGACATGAAAAATTATATTTCCTCAACCACTTGCTCTGTTGCAGCGAATCCAAAAGAAACAAATAATAAGTAAATGTTAATGATGTTAGCACCAAGACCTTGTTTCAGGTATAACGTTTGTACTTATTTAGGTCATATTAACCGTCTCAATGAAACCAAACATCGATGTTTTTTGATCGGGGGGGGGGGGGGGGGGGACAGGGACCAAAACGTTGTCTCCGTTAATTTTAATTTTACAAAGGGAATTTTCTGCGAAAGCAACAAATATACCACTAATCATACAAGTGTTTACCCGAAACAGCAAAAATAACCACATTACAATGATTATATCAAGTCTGCGTGAAAAAAAATAAATAAAATGAAACAGGTTTTTGAAAATAATTAATCGCGATCAGCTCTCCTGACACAGCTGATAAATTTCGTGTCTTTGATCACGTAACGCATTTGCACCTAAAATTTCAAATTGAGAGGGGCGCGGGGGTGAGATGGGGAGGGAGATTCGATTTAAAGTTAACTGTTAAACCTGAATTTGATGTCACTGTCGCTCATTGGCATGTTTTATTCGAAATAAATTTACATGTAGTTGGATGATATATAGTGACATTTGTAAACATCGTGGAGAATAGAAAACAAGAGGCCCATGGGGCCATATCGCTCACCTGAGCAACAACGGGCGTTCAAAAGATATTGTGCCATATGGCCCCTCGGTAGAATAAAAAAAAATGAATATTGTAAACATTTCGAATTTTACACTTTTTTTGCAAACACGTAATCTTTGACACTGCACAGTTTACCTTTATTGAATACTATTTTTTTTTACCGAGATTAAAATAATGTTACGCAAGATATAAAACTAAACATTTGGTAGGGGTACACTGTTAACTTCCAATTCCCTATATTTTCGTTCTGCCCCCCTCTCTCTCTCTCTCTCTCTCTCTCTCTCTCTCTCTCTCTCTCTCTCTCTCTCTCTCTCTCTCTCTCTCTCTCACACTTTATAAAACGATCAAACGATCATTTTCTTCCTCAACTATTTACTAGTTATTGTATTTTTGAAAAAATATGTTATTATAGTTATTGTATTTTATTTAAAAAAATTCCTTTGGACGTGAAGAAGAAAATTGTAACTCAATGCGCTCAATTCCTCAAATTAAAAACATTCAAAAATTTAATGTGTCTCCCCCATTATATGTTGTTTACCTAGCGTAAACTTTATAACCTTACTCACACTTGATTGATGAATACACAGGAATGAAAAATGTTGACATGTTAAAGAGCTATCAAAAAAAATCTATTGATTGATCAGCACATCACTCTATTTTACTATACACATCCATTATTTTGATCTTTATTCAAAAATAACAAATGGCTACAAACCAGGAGAATTTTCCGCTGTAATATTTTCTTAGGAATAGCGATAATGCCTTAATCCCCGTAACAGAAATGTGTCAGAACTATGGAAACTTTTAACGGTGTCGTTTTTATTTATTCGTATCTGAAAAACTATCAAAATTGATGTAGCATATCATCCTTTGATTTTTTTTGTACAAGTATTTGACGTTTAGCGAGACATTTCTAATAATCAACCAAAATTTCGGGGCAATCGTATAATTATAAGCAAGATACAGAGCTCACAATTCTGCTAGGTTTGAGTCATATTTTGTTCACATGAGTTTATTACATTCAGCTTAAGATTTTTAACTTGGTATTTCCTATTCGGCATTTAAAATGAAAAATGAAATGGCCTCATATCTGTATACAAGCATAGAATTGTGAGCAAAGCTCTGTATCTTGCTTATAATTCGAAGCTTAACACTCAAATATGGTTAGTAAATAGAAATTGTAAAGAAACATAAGAAACATGCACTATAATAAATAAAGAACACAATTTATTTTTCAAAATGAATCATATATATACCTACATATTTCCGTCAGGGATATTAAACTCTGTTTAAACTGAATAAACTCGAGAAAATGCTGAGCATCTCAACAAAACACATTGCATTAATCAACCATTACGCAAAAGATCATACCGAATTACCGATAGAATGAATTGTATTTTAGTACTTTGTTAATCCATCAGATTTTGCTTAATTTGCGCAGGTAAACAGTCAACTGTCTGATTTACCGAAGTGTCTGTTTAATTTAATACGTTAAAATTACAACATCCAGGCGATAGTTCCCAGGTTACAAAGCATAAATAATAAAAACAAAACGAAAATCAAAACAAGCTAACACCACCGTTAAATGTGAAAACTGTCAACGTATTGAAATATTTAAGCTCAATTTACTTCACAAAATCGGCACCAATATATTTTGCATGTTTCAAAGATCCCCTTCGCACTCGAACTGTTGCACAACATGTCAGATCGACCCGTTTATCATACATGTACGTCATGGCTGCTTTGAACAAAGAACCTTGTCTTAGAAGCATAGAATTAAACATGAATTATTAAGCTTCTTCTTAAATAAGTCCACAAACCCGTAAAATGTCTACCCAGGTTTGCCTACCCATTTTACCAACTTGGAAATCAACAATCGTCAATAAATTTCAAAATACGCATTGTTGTCTATCAATATTTACAGCGAATACAATTATACCGGTCTGTAACATATCCTGAAAATTTCAATGACATTGGTTAATTATTATCGACGTAAATTGAAAAATCTCGATCTGATACGGCTTTTATTTTGTCCTGGCCCGGGTTTGCCTACACATTTTACCAACACTGGTATGGAATACCGAACCCGAAGCTATAAACTGATTGTAATACGCCTTTCCTTTACTATTATTTTCGTAATAACTCAGATTTGAAACAGAATTAGCCCATAATTTTTGCAATTTATATTTTCCTTTCCATAAAGATTATTTTTGTTCAATTACGTTGAATTTGATTCAGTAGTTCTTGAGAAGAAGATTTTTAAAAATGCACCCCCCTTTTCTACAGTTTCGAGGTTTTCTCCGCTTTGAATTAAGATCGGTCTTTCATTTCTGCAAATTTATATTTGCCTTGCCATAAGGATGCTTTGTGCCAAAATTGGTTGAAATTGGCCAAGCGGTTTTATAGAAGTTCAAAATGTTAAAAGTTTACAGATGGACAAACAGTAGACGGACAAAATGTGATCAGAATAGGTCATTTGAGCTTTCAGCTCAAGTGAGCTAAAAAAAAACAACAATGCATTTGTTTTGTTCCTCAATCATTATGAATCTCTAATTTCACTCTTAAGCTTGTTATCCTCTGACCTAAGCGGGCTAATTTAAACTTATCAACACTCACTTTGGGAGAGTTTATCGCAAACAAATATATGTACACTCTAAATTTCCCTTTGTCGGATTTTCAAAAGAATTGCAGAGTAAAGATTCATTATTTCATCAAATGAATATGCTAGCAGATAAGTTTTTCCTTTAGACTGCGTTTACACCTCTTAAAGTAAATCCACCCTCCTGTGACGTCATACATTTTACATAAACCATGAATTCATTAAAATTCTTGCAAGTAGATTTGTAATTTCTAAGTTATTATAGGTGCACATCAAAAATTCCAATCAGTGTTTACTTGGAGATATTTTATAAGCGTTTTTCATCCTTATATTCGACATAATTCAATAATGACAAAGGCAATTAACTCTTTTCTATTTTTCTCTAAGTGATATATCTAAATGCTATAATTTTTCTTAGGTAAACAATTTTTTTCTTTTTTTTAAAATTAATTTTAGTTTTCTGGCATAGTAAGCAATAAAATTTAAATATATAAACAAGTATCCATCCACTTTTATTTAATTTTTAAACAAGAAAAAGTGTGATTTTCAGATGATAATTTCAGCCTTTGGTTTTTATTACCTTACATCTTAAACAGTATGGATACATATATATTTTTTTTATTTTTGATGAAATTCAAGTCCAATAAGTTAAAAAAAGTTAAGTTTTTTAACTTTGAACCCATAATTTTATAGGTACAGAGTTACCTTAAATTCCGTTATTCTCTCGTGGGTGTTTCATATTTGACCGCTTTCCTGTCGAAACACTACACATCAAGAGTGTTTCTTCTGATTACAAAGTATAATAATTAGGATGTTGAATCTGGAAGGAAGTCCTCTAAGTGTCCATACTTTATTCATTATAAAAAAAAAATACTTTTTCAAACAAAAAACCTGTTTTCTATTCGGGTCAAAATGCAAAAATAGATCAAAAAGTATCTTAATAAGATGATAAAATGCAATGAGTTGTTAGTACCTCCCCTCCTTGCCATTTGGAATTTTGGACCACAACAACCCAACCCCAACCCCCTCCCCAAGAAAAAGACCTCATTAATAAGTAAAACACCTTTTCTAAGTTTATGATGAAATGGTTTGAAATATCAGTTGGTGTGTTTCTGTTTGTTTTCTTTTAAGTATTAAGCGTAACTTTAGTCGGTGGAATGGGGTGGGGTGTAAGGATAATGGCGGACCCTTATGAAGTAAGTCTCGATCGACCCAGGCACCCTTGTTTAGTATCATATAGAGTTTTACTTATTTAGGACACGTATTATAGAGTTACATGTATTGTGATAACTTAGAGGGTTTGTCATCGATTTTTCTTGGAAATAAATGCGTAATAATGGAATACTAGTAAAGGTTGTTTTCCTTTAAGAAAGTTGGCAATATTATTAAATCCTTTCCTTACTGAGATTGGAATAAATAATCATTTGAAAGAAAACATCAATGAAGAATTATGAAGCGTATTTATTTTGACTTATTTATCGCATGCAGAAGACGAATAGGGCCACATAAAAAAATATTTTTATCTATTATTAAGAGAAAAAATCTCATCGCATTTGTGGTTTTTGGGAGTTGATTTTAATCAACTCTCCTATGCACTTACTCGGGCAAAGCGAAAGTAAAACAGTGTTTGGACCCAAGCACAAATCAAAACCGCTGACAACACTTAGTTCTTAAAAATAATCGATAAATTCGATGCTATGTATTCTGAAGCATTGTTTTTCAAGAAAAACTTATTTATCAATACCATGAAAATAATAAGATTTTAAATTGTACAAACAGTTTAGATATTTTTTAAAGTCGTATGTATTCCTACGCTAGAGTTCAATGTAGTCTCGTTCAACCAGACGCTTGGCTGTCTCCGTTAATATCCGACAAAACAGAGTCTCTCTTGCTTGTCGGAGATAAACGGAGACAGCCGAGCGTTTGGTTGAACAAGACAAGAGTTCAATCTTGCCTGGATCCATACAATTTCTCAGAAATATTTCGATTACTGATGCTACTTGCCATGCAAATTCACATATACTAGAAGATGATTTAGAATAAATGATAATCGATAAAATCAACTCCCGTCAGTACTTCAGTACTTTGATTTTTTTTATCATCGCGAACTTTGTAATTTTTTTGTGAATAAGTAAACATCTCAAATGAAAAACACCTCACTATGAATCCTTTAATAATCGATGATATTTACAACGAAGTGCAAATTTGTTAACCAAATCAAAAAAGATAAACTTAAAATGCAACGAATTAAAATCTTGGGTAAAATCTTTTTTCTTAAGCTTTTATAATGTGAATGGACGTGACTCTAAATAATATTTTCAGGTATTATATGATCTTTACACAGAAAGATGAATATTGTCTAAGCTAGAATTTCAACAGTTGGCATTTTCCAGTTGTCTCTGGTTTGCGACTTTTACAACTATTGATACTCGTTTAACTGGGTTATACATGTATAAAGATTTTGCTTTTATCTACGTGTTTCTCGTATATGTTTGAAGGAGGCTGGCTTTGTTGAAATTTTCAGCGTAAAAAATTCGATAGCAAAATAAAATTATTTTAAAAAATTATGCGTAACCTACACGGACTTTAAGTCTGGTTCATGAAAATCACTCGTGTATGGGTACTTAAAGGGTCCGTCTCAAAATACATATCTGTACGTTTATACTATGGATCATATTGGGGAATGAAATTTCCCTTGATTAATGCAGTTTCCTCAATCGTAAAGTGTTATGAGTAATATTATATAACATTTTAGTATTATGCATTTTTGGGGGCATTCCGAAAAAAAAAGATTAACTAGAAAAATTAAATAAACATTCCTGGTTGCATGTTTTGTACTCAGTATCGCGAAAGCATAAACCGTTCCCTATCGTAATCTTTATATATCACATTTTATTATCTTCTCTGATGATCTTTGGTTTATCATACCGGTAAAAGACGCATAATGGCAATAGGCATTTACCTATTCAACAAAAACGAATAAAAAAAGGTTTTCTTTTTTACTAAGCCGCAAAAAAGAGCGCAAGGAAAACAATGGTCGATTTTTTTAACTTGGGTGCACCATACTAGTAAGACGCACTGAAAATCCAGGTCGATTGACTGCTTAATAGATCAATGTAATCCCCAGAAATATAACATTAAGTTTTTTTTTATAATTTTTTTACTTGTAAAATATATTAACCATGTTTTCAACAGTATTGAATGATAGACATGATAACCATAAAATTAAAAAAGTATTATAAATACATGTAGCACTGTTATTGAAAAAAGAAATACCCCACATAATTATCGCGAATTTACATAATTAATTAACATAAAATGTCAAAAGGAGATATCTTATATAGAATGCAATTATAAGACATGTACATCCGCATGGCATATGATCTTCAAAAGGACCTTGACCCACATTTGATAGAGTCTTTCAACTCGTGTTGAGCGCAAAAAATTGACCAGTAAAAACGCTTTGTTTTCACCTCTCCAACCTTGCCATTGAACCACTGCAAGTCTTTATACACTTACACAATGATATGTATAATATATGAATTATGCATCCAGCCAGTATGGTTATGAGAGATTTTATTTTTTTTACTTCTTAGGAGCTCTCAAATGATTATGAGGCATGTAAATGACAGGCACGTGGTTGTAATTCACGAGGGGGGGAGGGGGGTAGCAAATTGATTATTTACATATAAATCACACTTGACAAAGAGGTGTTAGTGTACTTCACCAAACCTTCACTCGATTACAAAATAGCATGTTTACGGAGATGTGGGTTTGGTTAGGTGACATATTGTTTCTCTTTATTTAAGTAATGTGAAACTGTGAAATAGTATTGTTCATATACCTTCGTATATGCACTTGTAAATTATTAAGGACATCCCCTTAATAATTATTTTAAAATGTTTACTTTATGCTATGCTTGTGTGTTTTGAAAAGAATGAATAAATGAACGCAATCAAACTCAATCAATTATAATTATCTGGAATACCGTATGTGTTCGAGATTTCTATGATATTGAATATATCGATGAACAAGAAACTCCAGTCGAACTGTAAAATCTTTTTAAAGGGTTCGTCAAAATACATTTTCTTTAACTGTATAGGATTAAATAGCCTATGTATTTTTTTGGCTTAAATGCAGATTTCTCAAATCGTAATGTGTGATGAGTATCTTATGTAGTATCATACTATTTTGGGGAAATTTCGAAAGAAAATAAACACTAAAGAGACAGTTCAGCTGAAATTCATGTGTGTTTTACTTCAGATATTATATACCCATTGTATCGATAAGAAATAACGTTGATTACGAGGGTCCATCAAACAATACGACGACTTTTGTCATGGCTATGTTATTTAACGTCGTATAACTACTAAATTTAGTAGACATGATTAAACAATTGTTTTCAACAATTTGAAATAAAAAAAGTTGATATATTCCTTTATTTCTAAGAATTATTTAGAATCTAATCCTGCAAAAATGTGGTCACTGCGCACGGTCAAACTTAGTGTTCTGTCAACAATAAACCATATTATGTTGAACGTAATATCTCCATAAATTGGGCTTAAAACCAAATAATATTGAAATCTAAAATTAAGAATTATCATGATATTCTTTGTACCAAATAATACATATAGATATGTTGAACAGATATCAGTAACTAAAGACATTTAGTCATCCTTATAAATCGACTAAAAACGTTGACGTCGCCGGACGTCATGGCACAACGAAAAGTGTAAAGAGTATCGATTTAACTCGGAAAAGGCCGAAAAAAAACGTGAAAATGCTCAATGGTGGAAAAAATAAGTAAAAAAAAATTTCACATTTGTGTTTAACTCCTACACATTTTGCGGGGGTTGTAGTAACTGTATTTTGGACATCAAACAGAGCGGAAGAGAGTGGAATATCTGAAAATATTTTGTCAAAAGAATACATGTAAACAACGTCATCTGACATTTAGAGATTTTCTTACTGTAAACGAAGAGACATGTGGTAAAAATAAGAAAACTTCGAGGAACAAACTGTGAACAAATTAGACGTCAAGTGATATGGCGAAGAGCACAAAAGACTCGGGGTGATATTAAGGTAGCTCTATACACCACTTTTTGATGACGCAGTACGCAAAAAAGTAAATCTGGGAGCATGCAATTCCGGTACTGGCTGATTTAAACTGAGGCGAATTGTATGGGGACTGCTCTTTTGAAAAATTTGTTGCATGAATAGATTTCATTTCATAATTGGAAAATTCATAACTTACAAGTAATTGGTATGCGACACCTTCACGTTGTGTGGTATCATTTATTGAAATAAAAAATAAAATCAAGTATAATTTTGTAAATAGTTTCTTTCCCGTCATCAATATATTTCACCGTGGCGCAGTGGGTTAGTAGGTTCACCACAAATAAAAGATAAAAAAACAAAAGTAGGTTCACCACAAACCTGTAGGTCATGAGTTCGAATCCCTTTGAGAACAATAAATTTTTTAACTTTCCAAAATTTTCTAAAACGTATTTTTTGGTTGAATACTGTGAAAGAAAATTCTAAACCGGTGGAAATATTTCAATTATAATATACTTTAATGCACATTAATACCTTAAGGGGATGGAAGGGTTGCTTTGAATTTCTCTCAGGTTGGGATACATAAATCCTCTTAGCCTTGTTAATTTTCCCCTTTACTTATGACTTAGCTATAGTTTTGCATTAAAGCGAATATATTCACTTATATAGGCATATAATGGAATATGTATGTCTTTATCATTCCAACATCATATTTAGGAAATTTTCTTCAACTCAGAAATGAAAAGTCCACAAGGTGTTTGGGCCTTGGGACTTAGGAACGATAACCCTTACCTGAGGAACTTTCATACCAAATAAAATTCAAAATGTTTTTTGTGTTTATTTGCAATGATTCTCATTCAATTTTTTATGTCACATTTATTAAAATACATTTTCTTATAACATCAAGCAACTTTTTCAGATGATTTGTCAACAGAGTAAGAAAATATTTAAAAATATGTTTTGGGGAAATACTAAAAAAAATTGCAATAATAACATTTTTGAATGTTAAGTAGTGTTATATTTTTTTTCATGTGTCCGAAGGAAATATCCATCATATGGCAAAAAAATTTCTCTCAATTTGTTGATAGCTGTCTTTTTAAAAAATATTTTACAAAACATTAAAAAATTCTTTAAAAATACCTAGTATCCCTATCATTATTTTGATATTTGATAAGTATATGTTTTGTTGTCTTCTATTGAAAATTGGAATAAACTGTGGGTGTATAGAGCCACCTTAATTAAGGATTGGATATTTCTGTTCACTGTAAGTGCGTGATTTTCAACGTTACCGTGCGCCGTGGTGACAAAACATGTTGATTTTAAAATCGTTTAACTAAAATACCCTTTTATCAAATGGAATGAAACTTCGTATATCAATAAATATGTGTATTTGCGTAACATAATCCGTAAGTAATGACTTTTATGAAAAATTTATGATAGACAGCCCAATTGTCTTCGTATTTTTTTATTGACCTTCGTAGAATCCATGCACACTTAATACACAATGGTTTAAACAGTATCATCCACGACAGACGTGATAATAGATTTATTACTGTTATTGAAAAAGAAATACCCCAAATAATTATTTTCATTTAATTTAGCAGTACAGTAGGAGGTATCTTAAACAGAATAAAACACCCGCGTGACATTAGATCTTCGAAACGACCTTGATTCAAATTTCAAATAGCCTTTCAACTCGTGTTGAGCGCAAAAAGTGACCATAAAAAGCGTTTTGATTCTCCTCTCCAACCTTGCAACTTTACTATTGATTATCTTTAAATATTGACACAGTGCGCCGTATCTATAATATATGAAGTATGTATCCAGGCAGTATAAGTGTGATTATTACACTTGTTTTAAGTTACCTTGAAGATGATCATGATGCATGTAAACTACTGGAAGTGTTAACCAATCAATTTAATTACGAAAACAATCTTGACAAGCTGAAAAAACGAGCCTTCAATTTTTTCCAAATGAATTTGCAGGGGAGATTGGGAAGTTGGGGCGGATCGTGTCTTTATATATGGTAACTATGGTAACAAGAAACTCGAAATAGAAATTTTTCATATACCTTTGTTACTGAACTTGTATATCAATAACATAATACAATTCTAAAAGGTCATCTCCTTCGTCATATCTTGAATATATTATATGATATTACTGAACTTGTATATCAATAACATAATACTAATTCTAAAAGGCCATCTCCTTCGTCATATCTTGAATATATTATATGATATGTTTTTCTTACAAATGAACTAGCTACATTAAAATTTCAATATCTGGAATATGAGTTCGAGAAATCTATAATATTCAATATATCGGTGGTCATGGTATTCAAGTCCAACTGTCAATGTGACAATGGAATATCCGAGGCTTGTCAGCATATCCCAGACAACAACTTTCTCAACCCAGGAGTACTATCATAGCTTATATCACCTACTAACTTAAATATAAAATAAATTCAGTGTGATATTATGTAAGAAAAACTATATTTTCATTAATTCCTATTTAATTTTAAGCAAAATAATAAAAAAAAATTCCAATTGACACTCAGACTGAAAAATATAACAAGGAAGAGTTAGTACTAAAACGGTTTAAATTTATAGTTACGTGAACCCTCTTCTGTTCCCTCCAGGGATAAAATTGTGATTAATCAAATCAGGAGATATTCATTTTAAATAAGAGAGAAACTATCAATTCGCAAAATGGGATTAGATCTAATGAAATGATTCTACACTCCTTGCAACTATTGGTGTTTGGCGCTCCTTGTTTTCTGCCCCCTAAATTAATTAATAGGTGACATCTTTGCTCGCAATGTAAGGGATATTATAGTTAATGTGAAAATAATTTAATTTATCAAACATGCGGGGAAAAAATCGACGTTTTCATAGTTTTTTTTTATGTGATTTGGTGAATGTAAGCGCTGGAAACTGTAAAAACTCTGAGTTTCATCCAAAGGCCTGACAGATCGGAGCTAAGGGAGTGTAATTCTGGCATATTGAATATTTCAAAATTATTCCAAAAAATCGATTTCAATAAAAAAAAGTATAAAATTTGGGCTCTAAGTATGTTACAATAATTAACAGTTTAATATTGTTCAATTTAAACTTTTAATGTAAGACATATACAGGATTAATTCCATGATGTTCATATAAGAAGTTTTGTACACGAACCACAGTCTCTTCTCAAATGAAATACAAAAATGTACATAATGTAGTCACAATTAGTTGTCATACCAGTACTATTAGCTTCACTTCAATACCATTGTGAACAAGTTCAAAATTAGATGATGTTCATATAAGAAGTTTTGTACACGAACCACAGTCTCTTCTCAAATGAAATACAAACATGTACATAATGTAGTCACAATTAGTTGTCATACCAGTACAATTAGCTTCACTTCAATACCATTGTGAACAAGTTCAAAATTAGTAAGTTGCATTTGTTCTTGCTTTTGGTTAGGTATTTTCATGAAATGTGCGAATAGATCTAATAAAATCGTTCGTGCTACTGTTTCTTTAAAAGGACTCTTTGGGTTACGGGCCTTTTGCCCTTCTACTCGCCATGGAGTAAAACAAAATCAATATACACAAACAATAAATACGCTCCACTGTTTGTATAGTTACATGTAGGAGTATCAAAATACTACTGGCGCCAAGCTGGTTTCTCAGAAAAACAAAAAAGTTTTTCGGTCGGCCTGGTAGCACGGCCTTCTATTGGAGGATGCGTCATTAAATATAGCCGATGCTGACGTCATCCAACATGAGAGTATACACACTATTGTTAGAACGGTCGTCACGGTGAAAATTCAGAACAACAGATGAAAACAGCATGCCAATAGTTTGTGTATCATCATTTATTAAACAAGTTCAAACCATACAATTCTTAAAACAGTATAACTCGGTCCAGATAAAGAGAAAACTCGGAACCTGGAATTGTTTGAATACTGGAAATTATGAGAGAGATAAAAAGTTATGAAAGACCTTCGTCAGCTGCTTGCTACCAGTATATAGATATATCACATGTATATAAATTCTTGGTCAAATCGTCTTCTTTAAGGAACCGACCATCGTCGACAGGAAACTCTTTTAATGTAAAAATAAAACATTCCATGAACCTTTACTTTTTTTTTTTGAAAATCGCTTAGTCCGTCAATGTCTCACAACACTTAGTATAGCAATTAGTTGTAAATAAAGTTGGTAATGAAAGGCTCATAAACGGAGCGACAAATCTTAATTGTTTATTATAATGTACGAACATTGGGCTTTAAAACATGTGTTTCGTGTATAACTTTCATTGATTAATACCACTTTTCTGATCTTTCGGCAAAACTTGTACCATTATGTGTGTTTTGTGCAGATGTTACTAAGTGGCAGATTGTAGAGGTTTTTCCACAAATAGCTCAGAAGCTGATGTTCAGTGGGTGTATCAAGGATTGCTCCATGTCGATGCAGATGATTAATCCAATTTGAAAAAGCCTTTTTTCGTTGGACTTTCAACGACCGTTATTGTGATGGAATTGCACGTGACGTCAGTGACCAACAAGCTATCTGGGTCATTTTGTTCACTTGACACTTGTACATTATCACGGCCATCATCGTCATCCATGTCAAAACTCGTGCACGTACAGGAGGATTCTGCGCAGTAAGACTCCGTATCTTCGGACAAATACCGAGGAGAAAATCGTACAGAAGTATGTTCTTTTTCACAGCTATTATCCGTCGTGTCCGCAGAAGTCTCGTGCTGTGCATGTGTCCCCTCCATCCAATCAAAACACTTCTGGTCGTTTTCAGTCATTTGCACACAACAGCAGTCGGACGTCGCATTACCCGTGTTGTTATTGTCCTCACGCACCCACTCCTGTTTCGCACGCTCCAAAAGCGTGTTTGTCTTGTCACTGAGGTCGATTTCTTTGTCAAATTGTCCACGACCCGTTTCAGAGGGCAACAATAGCCCTCCCCGGGTACCATCTGTCTGTTCCAGTGAATTGATATATTCGGCCGCCTCCGCCAGAGCCCCGATTCCATTGTCGTAGGTTCGCAGACGACACACGGAGCGCGTCTCACCTTTGTCCCGTTTTCTTTTCTCTTTGTTGTCATGGAGACCATAAACACCATACGGATGAAAATTCTCCACCTGCAAAATAGGGAACAAAACAGTTGCTGTGATTAAGCTGATGCAAATTTCAACGCAATGGACCGTATGGTTTGAGCGAATACCGCGTTACTTTTTTAATGTTTGAATATCTTGATCATTAAACTCTTAAAATGGCCCCTTGTCGGTGGGCAAGCTGTTTCCACATTAATTTCAGCATCCATTAAGTATAATTAGAAACGGGTATACATACCTCACTTTTTCGTCGCCTGCCAACCCGTTTTGTATTTGGTCTATAAATTAAAACAGAGGAAAATTAGTTGAACCTTGCGAGGTAATAAAATTATTATTCTTGCTTATTTTTAACCATATTTCTTCATATTCACGCTGTTTTGAGAAACAAGTGAAATTACTTTATATATTTTTTATTGTTTCTTCTTATGGTTGAGTCGTGGGACCAAAGAGATTAAATCAGATATTACTAGACCAGTTATGGAACTTTCTGTCGTGGAATGACGTAAAAAATAATCATATCGCCTACTCGGTAACGTTTAAAACTGAAACCAAAACTAGTATCAGTATTCACCCCTCCTTTCTGTCAAGAAATTCCAACTTTATTGCAGTTTCGTTTGAACCGGTTTATCGTTTTATTATTCCCAGTTGTGCTTTTATTTGACTAATTGCTACTGTCGTTTTGGGTTCATCATAACTTTAAGATCACGTAAACCCATTTACCGTGTCTAAAGGGTAAAACATCTAAATTTAGTTGGGCTAGTAACGTCTTTTAAACACTGAAACTATGATTCCAAAAGTTTGAAGAAGGCTTATGAAGTTTAATTTATAATGTGACTTAAGGTCGCACCTCCACAACACGGAAACGCGTGTTGTATTTTGGCTTCGATCGTGCACCTATCAATGGTGTGTTAACGTTTCCTCGCTGATTAAGTCAAGTTTTTGTGGTATCTTAACACCCACCACGAGGGTTTTTTAATCTTTGTACATTGTTACTAAATCACGATTATATTTAAGGGATGTGTTCACACTAGCATTATAACTAAGGTAAAAATTGTCTCGTAGGTGTGAATTACAGCGCTTATTATTGCTTTTAATGTAAAAACTAGGGTACAACTGCACGTGAAGTGAAATTGAAACTAATTTTTCCCAGTTTTATCATAATTCCCCAAAACCTCTCTCAAACTGCAATTTTTGTTTTAAGCCTTGGAAATTTCGATTTATCGCCAAATGACTGAAAATAATAATTCATATACTTTAATAATTAATCATCATTTTGTCAAGAGCACCATAAAGCGAACTAGCGAGACGACAGTTTAGTGTCTGGCGAAAGAACAACAATATACGATTTGACAATATACATACAGTTACCGAGGTACTTTTTTTGGTACAACACACCTTTTACACCACCCCGGGGGCCAAGTCGAGGAGATCGATTACTTCACCTAAACACCTATACATGATCTCTACCATTAGAGGATTGGGAACACGTTTCTTCCGTCTATGTGTCATGTGCATGTACATATGTGTACATTTATAATCAATACAAAAAGTCCGTTAATACTGAACAAATTCGTGATGCATTACACCTACACAGCACACCATTTTATTGAGTGTAACTGTTCGATTTTGGTTGGAAAATAAAACGACGAGAAAAGTATCAAATAATTGTGTGTGTTGTTTACAATGTACTTATATATAGATACCTACCTAGAATTGAAGTCGAATAACAGATAGGGATCTAGGATGTTTTCCTCTGGTTCCCACGTACATTGCCTAAAAAGAAGCAGAGTCCATGTTTAACAATTTGGCACTACGTCAATGTATCGACGATGCTAATTGTAAAATGTAAATTAATCTACATTTCTTTTTCGTATATAAAGAGGCCAATAAATTGTCTTCCATCATTTCTTAACCTAAAATGTATTATCCGGTTTAAATATGAATCTCAAAATCATGATAGCACGTTTTGCTCCATCAACAATCTGCATCTTTCTTTTTAATTCATTCATGGTATGGTTTTCGCCAATAAATTAGTTCTGATAACAGATCGTTCTCTTTCCATGAATGGTGGTACTGTATCGCTATTAATGGAGGAAATACCATCGCCAGTGTGACATGCAATAAATGGGTAATATCATTTAAATGTTCGAGACTAGAAAGGGGAATTCTAAATAAAAATATGAAGGAAGACTTTCGCGAATGCTTATCTTTTCATAGATAACGTAACAAAACACTTCGTTTTGGCACATTTTTTCTTCCTTGTTACTTAACAATGGGCCCTACATCCTATACATTTGAGTTACGTGTACACCGAGTTCACATGTATTATTCCATACATAATCTCCAAGTATGCAAACACTGTAGTAACAAGGTTTGATATTTTATTCACTCAAAAAAAAAAAACAGAGGGGAAACTTCGAGATAATTTTAGCTCAGCATCCCATGTAAACAACACATTGCCTTGAACCCAATATTGATTGGGGTTAGAGCCAGGATCGAGGGAATAAATAAGAAGTTGTTACTTACTTTGTTGAATATCCTTTCCATTTCACTAGATACTGAACTTTGCCCTATTGCACAACGACAAAAAAATAAATATTTATACATTTATCGATCTATTGAAAATAAAAGATTATTCTCGAATAAAAGGAAAATAACAAAATGTCATGCAAAACTCAGGAAATATTTTCAAATAACTTTCGTAAATATTGCTAAATTTATAAAGTTTACCTTTCTAATCCGTTTCTTTTTAATGTAATCTGCCCTGAATATCCGCTCGCCGGTTAAAATGCTCGTCTCCATTGCACTGTGTTTCTCGTAACAGCCAACTGTTTACTTCGGCGAGGTAAACACGTTTACTGCGCAGACTTCAAATAAACGACCTTTGACGTCACGGGTCAATAAGCGAAAGGAAAAAAATACGTCATTCTCTTTGCATTAAACAAGCACGAAATGAAGGTTCCAGGTAATAAACGCGTTTTATACTAAGCAGTCAATAACGATTCGCAATGTCCCTTTAAAGCTCGCGATATGACTGGTGCAAGGACATACATTGTATCTCCCAGATATATATAGATGTTTGGTAATTCAGGTGGCTTAAAATAGATGTAAATAAAATTTTCGCAATATACTTGAGTCAGCTATCTTGATTTGAATATTTCATAATTAAATATAGGACACTTGAATCATTCGTCTGATGTTATGAAATGGAGAAATTCGATTTTTTATAATTATTCATATAATAAATTTTGGGGTATTTTAATCGTCAACTACTTGAATGTCGAGTCAGTTGTTGAATTCTTACCTTGTGTATAGCTTGAAATAAAAGATGGGTAGAATATTTATTGGGTGTAAATATCAAACAAAAAAGTAAATTCATTATTAGTCATTAACAAAGTAAAAATTTATAACGTCGGGTGCCTATGTTTCGTCGCATTATTCATGTATACATGTATGGTAGTGTACATCTCTCATGGTAGGGTACATCTCCCATATTTCAATATTTCATGACATTGTGTAATGCATACAACTGATAAAGGTGTATGTCTAGTAAAAAAACAACCAAATAATTCCTGCAAATGATTAGAAAAATGGTGAGGGAATATCGATATTTCATAATCTATTTCAACAGAAATCGTGTACCGTAGTCTCAAAACTGGTTTTATGACAAATAATTAACATTTAACTCCAAGAATAAAGTATGCGTATTATTACGATCAAATATCCCTATTGACGTCTTAATACCAATCTCTTTAACGACCATTCGAGGTAGATAGACACAGTATGTATATGTAAAAACTTCCTTCTTTGTCCATTGTTTGATTTTTTGTATTTCTCTAATGATGTAGAGATCGAGTCCTTCACTTTATTAAAAAAACACATGAAGAAGCAGGTGCCCGCGCTGCTTGTTTACAGTCCGGGGGGCCGGGTCCCGGGACCGAGGACGGTTCTTGGATTCTTGGTCGTCCGTGTCTGGGTTGTATACCAATTTCAGTGATATGAATGACAGCTCTAAGCCGTCATATAACGCCCTTCACCGGGGACGGTGACGTTTCAGTTTGAATAAAAGTTCTCACAATGACGTTCAACAGCACGGATTGCGTCATTTGACGTTGATAAATGTTTTAGAAATTTCTCGAACAGTCATCTTTGGATTTTATGCATTGTTTTTTATTCATTTTTGACTTCTATGTTATATAATTATTCAATAACTATCACAAATAAACCTACCTGCTTGTCACGTATTCATGTATTCTTTCAGTTAAGCTAAGCGAAAAACATGTTACATAATTTATCATTGTCAACATGTCGTTTAAGCAAAGTATATTTAAGTTCGCGAAAAGTATTTTTTAACACGCTTTACTTCAAAATCTACCAGTTGGCACTGAATTAATATTTGAAAGGTTTCAACCAAAAAAAAAAACCAAAAAAACAACAAAACAGGTCACCTGGAACAAAAAGCATGCGAGGTCGTACTTTATGGATTTTTAGATTTGACATATACTGATTGATAGCATGTTCAGATCCTTGGATAGAGTGCAAAATGTTTCCTGCCATGATTTTGTGGTTCTTGCTGCAAGGTCGCGATCTCATCTCATTGACACTATTACACTGTGCCTACAGCATGGAATATTTCTAAATTTGTGGTTTCCTCAAAATTCTAAGATACATCCCGACTTTTCTCGAACCATGAAAATGTCATCTAAATATAAATTGTTCAGAACTCTCTGACATTAATGTCTGTAAGATTTGAATCAAAATTGACAATCGGTGATAATTGTTGCTTATTTTCGCAACATTTAGTAATTTCTAAAAACACGTGGCGCAAAGGCCATCAACGGAAGAAACATTAAATATTCGTCGCTAAATATTGTTTAAAACAGGAAAACTGTGAAGACGGGATAAGTTTTTTTAATGCAACGGATGTCGTTCACTTAGCGACAAGGAATTTTATTAGGCAATGCAAATTTGGCGAACATTTCTGAAACATATTTGATAAAACAAACTGTTTGTATAAGGCTTTCGTACATGTAATGTAATGAACTTTTTAAAAAATTGAAAAAAATGTATTTACGATGTACATGTATTTTATAAATTAAGAAAAATGTATCTTTATTAAAATAGAATGACAAAAATGTTATTTTCCATCTTTTTTGAAATGGATTTATTTTATCAAAAATATCTACCACTGACATTTCAATTTTGAAATTAAATTTCCGCTTTATTGCATTTTTTATATTGATGATAGGAACGCATTTTCATACCCTAAAATCCTGTCAGGAATGTATTTTTTCATGAATGCAAAGAATTTTTTTTTCCAAATCCGTGATTATACTGATATGAACTGACAATGGCTGTATAGTTTATGGTGATATTCCATTACATACAGGAATCAGAAATGTCAAACGGAAATAAAATAACAAAAGAGATAGGTACTTAGATAGTTATTATTTGCTATAAAACATCTTTAAAAAGGGGGATTATATTATATATATAAATTTATTTTTTGCAACAAGGAAAGGTTGCAGGTATAAAAAATGTTAAATCTTTTGTATCTCGCCGTTGAATGGTTGTTACGTGTAGTACCGGAACAAGTGATCATGATACAGTTGATAGTGTATCGCCCTATGAACGACACACAGGTACAGTTTTTACTTAGATCTAATGGACACATCCTTAAACAACAGATGAAAGGGTAATGGTTGTATCCTTATTCAATATCTCCTAAACTGGGCCCCAGACAGCGATGACTTTGATATTAAAGATGAAACGATTGTTACAAAGGTACATGTACATGTAACTATTCCTAATATACTCAATAATAATCGTCCCAAGTTCTGCTTTACATGGAGTATACTATATAGTTCTATATATAGGTTTGTTATTAAGACAATTGTTGCTAAAGTAGCATAATCTTTTCTTTAAAATTAATTTTTCTAATGAGTCATTTTATATATTTTTATTTCAGCAAATTTATCAATTTTTTAAAATTTTTAAATATAACTCCCTGCTGATATGCCATTGAACATTCATTAAAAACAAACACGTTACTAGTGTTCCAAAACTTAAACTCACGGAAACTTTACAGAAATATGCCATTGGATATTTACAATCAGTTCGATACTATAAAAGGTTTTCAAAAAAGTCGTCTGCTTGAAGGCCAAATGGCGTAATTCAATACTCTCAAAATTTGGTATTACCCAACTTGATACCTAGAAATTGTGCGGTTTGCTTCAAAACAAGTTGTTCTGGGAATCCCCTAGGTTACTACACATACAAACATATATCAATGGTGTTTCGTAGTGACCCAGATCCTCCATACTAGCTGCTTGTGTGCTGAGATACCGGGTTGTTTTGGAGTTGTTCTAGGTCGATTATCGATTTGATATAACGTGCACATGGAGAGGTGTTTGTTATTGTTTAAGTGCAGTAGATTGCCTTCTTACATAATCAGCGGGGTTTTCCATAGAAAAGTTTCGTATCCTCCACTCGTCTTAATATAAAATTTTTAAAGAGGTTAACGAAAATAATGCATGGTGTTTCTAGTTGGTGGGTGGGGTGTTATTGTTTTGAATTAGACTTACACAAGTACTACATGTAGTATCTATGATTAATAATTAGTGCTATCTTTAATTAACTTAATTAATGCCAAACATTTTTGGTTAATTACATTTAATAATAGTAGAGAACAGATATCAACATTTCCGAAACACAGTAAAATTTGAAAGAAATTGAAAAAAAATTAAAACAACTTAAAGACTTTCACGAGACTATTAAATAAAAATGAACTTTCCATAATTGTGAAATTTGAGCACATATTCCACTCATTTTCAGTTTTTACATAGTTTGATTCCTAGTATCATTTATATCAATGATTTCAAAATATAAGTAAGAAAACAAAAATTTTAGATAAACATATCTTTAAACACAATATCATTAAACTGATTAGCAAATTATTAACCAAATTCATTAGTATTTCGCACATACATGTATTAAGAAGGATTCTTATATTGGATATGCTCGTGTTGTTGTTGTTTCATAATAATCGAATGTACCAAGGAAAATTGCGATTGGCCGAGTATTCGATTGCCTGTTTAATCTGTGATGGAATAGCTGATATATCAAAATCCGTTTTAAATTTAATTCAGACTTCCTTCCGGTAAAGGCCAGGCAAACAAGCCTTTGATTGGGAGTTATCTCTATTGTTCGGGGGTGCGACTCTTCGCTGTCGACTTCCTCTCTTAATAAATGCTATCAAATACACGAATTACAACGTGTCCAATTCCAAACGCCCGATAATGAGATCGCATATGCAGTTTCCTGTTTTTTGTTCATAATTCAGAAAGTCTTCGGTTGGTTCCAGAATATTACAATGGACTATGAAACTCATACTGATCCTTATAATTATACCTGCTTTAGACTTTAAAAATTTAGGGTATTTTTTTTTTCTCATTGCAAGATCTTGTTTCATTAATCATAGCTTGAATCTCTATATAATACAGTGTAAATTGCAAGGAAGTAATATTGCTCTGAAACAGAAATTATCACATGTTTAGTACATCATATCTCAGCAAATTTTGAAATGCTTGTATTTATTTTGCAAACTAAAGAAGAAATGAACAACGGTTTTTCTGAAAAAGAATACTTACACATATACATATAAAGTTTTAAGATACATGTATGTCATGTTATTTTTTCTTTTTATTGTTCTAGATAAATTGCGCGATTGCTAAATTAAATATTTACTAAAAGAGAGATACCAAATTTAGAGCGACAACCGGCCAAACTAGTCAAACATTCCACAAACTTTGGTTTTGACTAGTCAGCTCGAATTTTGAAATGACGTTTAATCGAAAAATTAATTAATATGCACGCCAAATTAGACAGGTGTTAGTTTTAGGGAAAATGATTGAAATAAGACACGGTAGGTGGTATAATTTACGATAAATTTCACGGGGACAAGAGTACTATAGAAACCTATCAATTTAACCTCAATTCAAATAAACCTGTCAACTGTCAACTCTCTACGGAGTTTAGCTGACCATAAACAGGCTAACACAAGCTAATAAAAATCTAAAATCACTATGCATGATGATATTTTTGCGTAATATGTTAATCCAGTTTAGGATTTCGCAAGGGGGGATTGACAAATAAAATGGTATATGTTTGGTATCAGTAATTCAAGCTACTATAGCCTGTGTCTTTTGATTAAAAATACCCCAAAAAATATCTGCAGATGTACAAATTTGACTTTTCTTGTGATGAATATGCATATTCGTTTTACCACATTTTAATTTACCCGAGAATCTCGTGGAAAAAATTGCGTATTTCCTTTTATAAGAACTAAAGGTGTTTGTCAAATCTGGCTCGGTGTCACTTCAGAATGATTTATCATCCCTCGTTATAATGATCTACAGTCATGTTGAACATCTAATATGTATCACTCAAAATCTATTCTTCATTGTATCTAGAACAAGGACATAATGATTTATTGTTTTGTAATCACGCCTAATTAAATGCATGTCTTCGCTAATCCGCCCGTATTAACCCCCGTTTTTTTTTTTGTTCCCATGTTCAGGTCGACATGGAATCTCAGTGGTTGGACCAGGAAGTCCATACAATGTATATAAATCATA
Organism: Magallana angulata; assembly: GCF_025612915.1. Classification (NCBI taxonomy): domain Eukaryota; kingdom Metazoa; phylum Mollusca; class Bivalvia; order Ostreida; family Ostreidae; genus Magallana; species Magallana angulata. The sequence goes on along the minus strand of NC_069120.1, from coordinate 20,173,559 downwards.
AATTAAATAGGTCGTTAAAATATTAAAACGCCTATTTCATTGGAGCAATTTACATATTTTCCATACTGTGGTGATTATTAAAGCATTTTGGGTCATAACGTTATTAGCAAAGGCATACAATGAAAGGCATTGTTTTGAAGGGAAAATGAAGGTTAGCAGGCAGTCATTACCAAGAAATTCCAAGCTAAGCCTTTTAGATTACTTTCTCTGTACCTTGGTTCCTGGGGCAAGCATGTGTCGTTTATTTCGAATTCTGTTGGGTTCATCCAACTAGACGAGACCAATAGGGTTTGGAGTAAACTTTTATCTGGAACAGACACAAACTTTTTCAGGACTACGGGATTATAATTTCTTTTCAGATATAATTTGAGATGTAATAAAGCTTTAATATACATTTATATATAAACAGTAGAGTAGCAAGACGTGTACATATGTACTAGAGAACTATATACATTTATACCATTGATCATAAGTTGATTTGATTGTGTTATAAATGTAAGAATCTGTATTAGTTTTGTTCAAGTTTAAAAATACATCATCCTCAGTGTACAAACTTCTTGTGAAAGTAGGTCTTAACATTGCAATCGCTATCATGTGATAACAATTGTTTTCCAATCAGTCTAGACTTATGAACCATTCAAATACTAAAGTATTCATTGCATTACCTATGTTTCAGATGCTTTAGACTACAGAATATAGTTGTCGAGTATTTTTCTGTACTTTTCGGTATTAGAATCCCTAATTTATATATGATTAAATACCAATATATGTTTATTGTGTTCATTCATTTTAAAAATATTAGCTTTTTTTCATTGGGGTGTTGCACATGCACGATGGTTTTGTTGTCTTTTTTATCCATAGTACACAACCCAACATTCTTCAGTTGTTCTACAAGCAAATCTTCATCTTTTGTTCTTATATAGCAATCTATATAGAGTAGAATTTTGCACTCGGTATAAACTAATTTGAGTTTATTTAGTACTGTTTTATCAATATTTTTAACACTACATTCTTTCCCCAAGAGCGCAGAAAAGATTAAGTGATTTCTTTATTATTGCATTTGCGTTAACGCGACTTCACGATATTGGAGCTTACCACATCCATTAACTGTCTTTTTGGACTTCGCGACTTCTGTGTTTCTCTAAAACTGTTGTAACATAAAAAAAACAGGTCTTGACCTATGAAGGCCATGATGGGAAAAAGTTCGAGAAATGTAAAGTCTGAGGAAGACAGTCCGTCGTGTGACGGACACATTTTATACACCTGTGTATAGTACAATATTAATACCGGTAACCCAATTCCTCTTTCAGGGAGATATCATATTGTTATTTTCGCTACATTTATACAATTCGGAGATTTGTATAGGTTATTTTTTTTTTTTTGCTTAATTTAACAGGAAGTTCTATGTTGCGTTTCATGACGATGCACAAGTAGTGCACATTTTGGGGGAATTTGATTTGTAATTTACATGTTTAAAATTCTCTCTACCCAGATCGATCAGCAGGCGATTCAAAAATAAATACGGAAGTTTAAATCCGCTTGGCCAATCTTTGAACAATATTCAAGTGCAATAAGACAATATTTACAAAATATCTAACGTGTATTATCAACTGAGAGGTTGGCCTATTTGAGTATTATCAAAACGTTGAAGTTTTGTTTTAATGTTGGCGTGATTAAAATTTCTTGCTGAGGTCAAAATACTTAAGATACTTATGACTTTATGGGTTTTCATGTATTGATTTCGTCAAAGTTTCTTTTTGTTTTTGCAAACATTTTGCTCGGTCGTCATATTCGATGTTAATCAGATTATGTGACGTCATGTGCCACACGTGCATGATATTATACGTGACAGAGCACACAAATATATGGTAATAATTATGTCAAGGCGCAGCATGAATGATAACATATTATCAAAAGCCATGCCTCAACAATTTTATAAATGCCTGCATGGTTAAAATGATTCAGTGATATTATACCTAGGGAAACAAGTAATATTTACATAACTCATTGAGGTTTTTTTGTTTTTGTAGGGGTTTTTGGGGGGGAGGGGGTGTTCTGTTTTCTGGGTTATTTTTCATTTTTTTTGGTACATTCATGTAATTCTGTGATCAAAAATCGTTTTTAGGGTTTTCTGTCATAGATAAATTGTATACAGAGAAATTTAAAATAGGAAAGCAGGACAACAGTATAATATAACAGATGTGTATATCATTTCATGCTCACGAGTATTCTTAATTTTTTAATATCTTTTTACCTGGAAAACTATTTTCAGACGCCGACCTACAAAATGTACGCTAGTTGTGTGGTATCGCGTGTTATACCGGGTAATATTGCGCGACCCTCTTTCATCACGCTTGCGTAGCAAGTTACGACCCTGCTCGATTTCGTCAGAACTCTTTCTTGACCTTCTGACCCTCTTCAATGTGATTGGTTTCGTCAGTGTTTACTGCGCGAATGTGTAATACACTACTTCTTAGAATTGCGTTCTACTACAAAATTAGTATTTCAATTTAGTCCTCCTAGACTACTCGCATTAAATGAATCATATGATAAGTAATGGCTATATTTGACACCCGGTCGATCTATTTCAGTGGATTACCTAATCCCCAGTAGACTTTTACAAATACTGTATATTTCAATCAAAAAAAATGAAAAAAAGACATGATTTGTTCTAGATCAAAACGAATTTTTATGTACATTTAAATAGAATGTTATTTGGGCGTACAAAGTTATGCCTCTCTTAGGGTGCCCATCTGTAATTATTTATTATCAAAGAGAGAAAAATCATGATGAAAAAGCAGTTATTCTTATGCATACACATATATGTAGATGTATAATTATACATGTAATCTGACTTGTACACAAAAAATGTTTTCGATTTTACAGTGTAGCTTTCAGGTATATTTATAGATATTTTTTAGCATAAAAAAAGCACATTAAGGAGGGAAGGCGTTTTCACATGTAAAATCCATAAATCTTACTTTCATTTCTAGGATTTTATCCAAACGTTTGGAAACTCTAATTTCTAAGTATTTATGTCTAAATTTAGTATTTTAATATTACCTGGAATTTTTCATATTTTAAATTATTATGTACTTTTCTCTTTACTCATAATATATGTATAACATTGTATACAGTGAACATTAAATCAAAACTTAAAATTGATAGTGTAAACGCTTGTGATATAAGCAGGAATGCCTATCGGTAAGAATAAAAAGGGAGGAAAGATGATGATAAACATTCTGGGAAGGCTCAGAATTGAAATTCGTTGAATTCACTGATGACGTCAATAATCCGGTTCTCAAGGGCGTGACGTGGGTTCATTCCTACATTCAACAATCTTTGTGAATCAATTTCATTATTTGCTTCAAGCACGCGACGTAAATGTGATATTTGACGTGACCAATAAATAATGCATGCACAATTTGGCAACCATATCCTGACACACAAACAAAATAACACGGTTATTAATTTGATTTGTATCAAAATGTTGTATGATAAGTGATTGTACAAATCATTTGTAAGGAAAACAGAATAATAGACATTGTTAAAGATGACGAATAGAGATTATTTAAATAGTTCAAATCCATATATTTGCATTGACAATTTTTTTTTACACATACATGATTCATTGCAGTCTGTTACAATTGTAATTTGTATTTTGATTTTTGTAATCATAATCATATCTATTTATCATTAAAGTATGAAACACGATGAAAATATATTTATTAAAAAAACAACAAACAAAACCTTTATATTCCTACCTGAAAAAACAGCGTAAGGACAATATTTATGTACAATGTGTACAAATTATATATTATAGATGGAAATTATTGCTACATGCATGAATAGAATATAGTTGTAACAGGCTAATTTCAAATAACTTAGAAATCTTGTTAAGTTATTTTTAGTGAAATTGTAATGTGTATTGAATTTTAAACCCACGAATTTGACAGGAATTACACCTACAGATGTGCATCTGGTAATCTTTATATAATTGATTAATTATAAAACTAATTGATTCGTACATCCTCCTACTCTGTTAGGGATTGACGCTAAAACTCGGCCATAACTCTCGTTGATATGATACAGGCTTGTAAAGTCAACCTCGTTTTTTGTTTTAAGGTGGGGAAAATAAAAATGCGAGCAGTTATTTCAAAATAGCTTCTTTTTAAACACTGGAATTGTAACAGAATGACAACGTTAACATTTCTGGCGGAGCAACTATAATTTGATATCATGCTACAATTGCAGACAATCCCATCATTTCGTTCTCATTAGATCGATGCTCTTTTTAAAACGAACACTGACTTCCTCACTCCGTGGTCTATAAATATATTACTTGACAATTACCATTCAAGACTTAAAAGCAAGAATCTGTGGATTATATACTAGTACTGTTATTTTTTTATGTTCAACATCAAGCAGTTTACCGTTATATACATGTATAAACAGAGTATCGAATACCGTAACTGCCCCCAAAGCTCCCATATTGAATCTCTATTGTCAGATAATCGTTATTTTCTGTAGTGTGACAACACTGACAATTATCCCAAAGACTATAAATATTACGCTACCATTGAGTGCACACGAAGAAATTGCACCGCATACACCTTCTTCAAGTACTTGATGTGGCTATATGTACGGCTTCCGTCGTTTGTAGAGTGTTTATATAAGACAAATGTAAAATTTGGGGTTTTTTATCTTTAAGAATTTAACACCTGAAGGTCTCATTGATGACAATGTCTCAGCACAGGATGAGTTTCACGTACAGATTAACGATCCTGTAGATAAACATCAGACAAGTTTTATTTTCAATCACACGATCGACTTACTCATTGAACGTCTTCTATTTCTCGCTCGCTGTTTTTGTCTATTACTCATTCGATCACCAGCATCAGCTGATGTTTCATCACTCTGTTCTGGTACATTCAAGGTCGAACGCACTCGGTACAAAATTTACAATTCTGTTGACATTTTCCACTAGAGGGCGTAACAAAGTCTGTTTATTATTATTTGCTAGATCCGATCCGTCATTTTTAAAGTACTTCTAAGCTTAATTTAACAAAGTATATAATCTTATTTGAATTCTCTTGTGCGATCAGTGCTTGAAAAGAAATTAATGTCGCGAGAGCTAATTCAAGATCTAAAGAGTAATTTTATTTCCATATTTGCATGCAATTAGAGTTGCAATTTAATTAGACCTAACCATGAGGAAAATGTATATGAAAGAGACGGTGTATGCTTATTCTTATATATACAAGAGGTGTCATAGAAATACACATATCTTATTGTCTATATAGGAAGAAATACTGATACAGAGCCCATCAGAATGTGAATGTACATGTAATAAGCACCTGACTGCGTATTTAAAAACCAACCAATTATTTGATCCCCTCGAACACTCTCGGCTTCAATTTGTTGCAAATAACCACTTATCGGTTAAGAAAAATTGTCTGCCTCTTCGCGTGTTACTGACAGCGATCTTACGATCATCATTAATAATATAATAGGCAAAGGCGGTGAAGATCTTCAACTTCCTTTGCCGACCTTGACAGTAATACGATCCCAGATAAACATGTTATTATTTTTTTTTTCTTAACGCTCATAAAATGAGCTCATCAGATTTCTATATTATCTGAACAAGTGAAAGATAATCACGTGTGGCTGCCAAAATCGATACGTTATTTATTAGGAATTATTTATAGAAATAACCGTTCGATAACCCGTAACTTTTTGACCATTTTTTAAAAAAAAGTAATGGATCGCAACAGTAGACTGTGTAAAATAAATAAATGGTTACTCTTGATTGAGCTGCTCGATTATTATTTATCATTTGAACAATTGTTGGAGAGGGAAGTTAGGTTCGTTTGACTTGTTAGAATGCTCACCCTCCTACCATATTCAAACATGCTTACGTTTTCATTACACAACAAATGTACAAGGCTCGTTCACAAGAACTTGAAGCTATGTTGCAATTCAAGATACCACAAGACTCACCGCAAACCTAATTGTCTGGAAGTTGGTTAAATATGCACCATGACAGTTTTTGAGAAAATTACATAACTTGGATGTGGTAGAGAGGGAAAAATTTACTGTGGTGCTTTAGTAATTGATTAATGGGTTCAATTTTGCTTGCTTAAATTATCAAGATTCGAAAAATTGACCACAAACGTATTGAGGTTGCAAATTCTATACCCAGTTTACATCTAACGATGATTACAAGGCAAGAATGTTCATGATTAAAACATGGATATTATAAAAATTTGAAAGAAAGGATAGATCTGAAACAGAACGCAGCTGTGTTACTCGACAATAGTATACAAATCGACATTCTAGATATTCCTGTTTTTGTTGTTTTACTCACTTCAAGTTTTTTTCAACCATTTTGATACGTCACCAGGATTCAAGTTTGATAATTTGCAGTGACGTATCGGTCACAGTGACTGACATTTGAGGACTTTTATCGTGCCAGTGCCTACCCAACACGATAAACAGGCTCTGTTTGTAAATTGTAATCATTGTCATGTTGTAATTTTTGAATATACATGTACTCGGTGGTTGTAAATACAAAATTTTCAACTTAACAACTCATGTTGTAAATTTTGTTTTTACACCCACCCAATAAATTAAAAATTTACAACATGACAGGATATTCATATATGCTGAAATTGAGCTTTGCAAGAGGTCCTCGTATAATATGAGCTGACTGAATGGACATTCTTTTTCTGGGTTCTCATCGACAAACGAAAAGGTTTTCTACTCAATGTTTCAACATTTCAGATACATGTACATTTCAGATTTACTCGCCGTGTATAATACATTATGTTATTTTACTTTCTTCTAACAATTCAGTTTATTTCACCAATTTAGCTTTGAAGAAGTACATGTAGTAAAATACTTTACGTTAAGAAGATAGCGTTGAGAAAAGAAACATTATCATTTTAAAACAAGAAATAGAGTATGTATTAAAAAATAATGGAATTCCTTGGTTCAAAATTTTCAGTTAAAATGTTGGGCTTTTTTTAATATAAAACTTTTTATCATATTGACCAACTTTGATTTTTAATATCTGGTATTAAAATTTTGCCTCTCGTAAATTTTTTTTTTGTTTCACACACAAACAAATAAAAAAAAACTTCGTGACACAGAATACAAAACAGAACAAATCTGGAAATGAAAACCTCTGCTTTTTTGCACGAATGCAATTATAACTTGGTGGTTATTCAAACGAAACATACGAAGGAAGTGGGTTGATATAAGCAAGATATCTGACACTAATGGATCAAATAGCTTCTTTTTTATCTATATTCCTGACTTCAAATCGTGATTGTCAACTTGATTCAACAAGATTTAGTACACACGAACTCTACAATTATAATTAAAATATTTTCAAAAATTACTTGCCGCTGTTATTACTAAGACACTTTTGTTATTTTCGTTCATTTATGTTTCCGGGAGAAAGTCATGTTATGTAACCCAAGGACTTTCTAACATGTCAAAAACGCATTAAAATAGAAAGAAAAAAAATACAATATCAATAGAAGTGACCTTTTGGGGTTTTTGTGAATTAATTGAAGTATATTTATTAATAAACTTTCATCTTTAGTAACGTGACACTTCAAAAACTTACAAAATAGCCATGGGCAAAATTATTTGTCTTGTAAAATTCTAGGCCAAGATTTAGCTGCTAACAAGTGAAAAGCTGTCAATGTGACAGCAAACCGGGTTTTCTTTTATGTAAACTGTATCCATAATCCATGTCAACCCTTATCCAGTGAAATGGAGTACCTTACATGTATATGCAACATTTTGCAAAAAAATGACTAAGTTCAAAAGCTAGTATTTTTTTTTTTAAATTATTGGAAATCAAAATCCTAGCAATATGCACACCTCTGATATATGTACAATTGATCTGCAAAAGAACAACTTCCTATCTTGAGAACTGTAGGAGGAGTTATCCGTACAATGAGGGTACCCTATATGCAACATTTTGCCAAAAAATGACTAAGTTCAAAAGCTGGTATTTTTTTCGATAAATTATCGGAAATCAAAATCCTAGCAATATGCACACCTCTGATATATGTACAATTGATCTGCAAAAGAACAACTTCCTATCTTGAGAACTGTAGGAGGAGTTATCCGTACAATGAGGGTACCCTATATGCAACATTTTGCCAAAAAATGACTAAGTTCAAAAGCTGGTATTTTTTTCGATAAATTATCGGAAATCAAAATCCTAGCAATATGCACACCTCTGATATATGTACAATTGATCTGCAAAAGAACAACTTCCTATCTTGAGAACTGTAGGAGGAGTTATCCGTACAATGAGGGTACCCTTTTGGCAGCCGCCCGCCCGCCATCCGCCCGCCCGCCCGCCATTTTCACCATTTTAATAACCGGATTTTTCCGTTGGAAAACTCGGTTAAAAACTCTATCAAAAAGTAAGAATTCGGTTGCCACCTAAGTATCATGAGGGTTCAGTTGTCAACGCCCCATCGTCGGAACCCACGGGTTTTCTACCCGTTACACTGTTGAAAGCAGTGTAACGGATAGAAAACCCGTGGGTTCGGAAAGCAGTGTAACGGATAGAAAACCTATGGCATCGTCTAGACTAATTGACATATATTTCTGTCAAATAAATATATCGATAATTATTATCACAAATAAAAACCCATACTATACACTTTAATGAAAATATATTTGTTCATGTTAAGATGACATTTCTTGAAACACCGAAAAAAAACCCCACCAAATTGTTTTGTCTTATAAACAACAGATTTACCGTCTTATATTATGTGCAATCAAATTCTACAGACATCAGAGAATATTTACAATAGCGTGATTAATCAATTCGTTTGCCTGATGTTATCGCATTAAGCTGGTTGCCAAAGCAAAGCATACCAGAGCTCACTTTGTTTTTCTTTCATCGTAGGAAGAAATACGAATTAGCCATTTCAGATTGTTTACGAATTTTGCTATATTTTGCTTCTCAGTGACTTCACTGCTTAAATCCGTCCGCTTCGCTTCATCGGAAACATTATTTGCCCGACCTTTATCTACAAGCAACACATAGTTCAGGGAAGGCCCTATTTGTTCAACATGTTTATGTGAGATTTGCGGTTTCTTGTTGATAGTCTAACTGAAACGACCGACTTCTCCGCTAAGTGCAGGTTGACCTTAGGTGATTTCGGGACACCAGAGAAATTATAAACAAGGTGAAAACCTCGCTAGGATATAAACAGATTTATCAGTTGACCCTGGTAGAAATGTTAGCTAAAAACAAGGTGATTAGTAAGCAATACGGCAAAAACAATAACAGAAACGGGGGCAAATCTATAATCGTCGAGTTTTATTTTTGGAAAATGATGCATATATACAAATCGATGTTTTACAAAAAAGTAAAAAGAAAAAAATCGCAGTGTATTAAATTCAAAATTTCCACATCAGGAATTACTTGCGACGGCGTGTAAATATTGTCATGTGCATACGTACAAACGATTGATGGGGTGCAAATCTGATTGAGATTAATAGTAACAAATATATATATTCATCTTAAATCTTCAAAGTGATGACAAATCTACAGGAGGTATGAAGTAGAATACAAACTAAACAAATCTGGAAAAGTGATGTACAGATCTGAAAATGAATTTATAATTTATCCTGGACAAAGGGCATGGTCACGATTTTGGTCAGATTTTATTTTTCTATTTCTATTGTTTACAATGTAATGCATTTTAATGATCAACTAAAAAAGTAGAGTTATAAGCAAGATACAGAGCTTACAATTCTTTGTTATGTAAACAAGGCTCGTGCCTTGTTTTTGTTTACATTGGTTCACTATACCAGTTTAAGTTCTTTTTAAGCTGGTTTTTCTATCTGCTAATTTGCTTTGAACATGATAGTTTCTAGAGTTTGTTACATTTATTTTTGGTCTTAACTCGGAAATTCTAAATGTTAACAAAAACATGACCTGAGCTATGTTTACATAACAAAGAACTGTGAGCTCTCTATCTCACTGATATTAACTTGACAACTGACAATCAACTTTTGTTTGACTTTTGTTAATGCCTTACTGAAGCATTGTAAACATAAAAAAACGGGAAAAAAATTTTGACCAAAATCATGACTATGCCCCTTTAACATGTACATGCATAGGCGTCGGAACTGGGGGGGGGGGGGCAAAGGGGGGGGGGCTTAGCCCCCCCCCCCCCCCACTTTTTTTGCCAAGTTAAACATAACCATTAGTAACATAGCATGATAGAGGGTTTAGCCCCCCCCCCCTCCCCCACTTTTTCTCGCAGGAAAGACTTTTGTTCCTAAATTTACCTTGAAAGATTGAGAAGTTGGATTCAGAAGCATACTAGCCCCCCCACCCCCCCCCCCTTCCCCCGGATTAGGATTTTCATGATTTTGGAAAAAAAAATTGGGTAAGTAATTTTTTTTCTTTTCTTTTGGAAGTATAGGTTTACTCCCCCCCCCCCCCCCCCCCCCCCCCCCCCCCCGATTAGGATTTCCATGATTTTGGGAATTACTTTTTTCTCAATATTTCTGAGGATTAGTCTAGTCCCCCCACTTTCAATTTGCTTCCGACGCCAGTGACATGTATGTCTACAGTCCCTCTTCATACACTAAATTTTGTTCTAGTGTGTGACCGTGTCCTTTCAGTGAATAGTGAATAGAATGGGTGGATCTCGGTACAAATGATGATATGCGTAAGAGGAATTTAAGCAGATCGGACAAGACTCTTCTACATAACACGTGGCATTGTTTAAATGAAGGCTAATGATACACAGGTAGTCACGTCGAACACACTTACCGAAATGTATGTCACGTGACACGGGTGGAACATTGTGAAAGGTTTAACGGGTTCACACCTCGTAAACAACGTCAGTTTATGATAGGGAAGGCCAAGTGAACTTTTGTGTTTTCAAAAAGTTACATATGAGTGCGGTGTGGTTCATTTACAGATATACTAGATTTTGACAAAATACATTGACCCCTACCATAAACGATGATTTATTTCTCCTATACGATTGCCTTGGGTAAGAAAATGATTCTATTAGGGTGCGTATATCAAAGACTAGGTAAATGCTAAATTAAATAGAACTTCTTAGATTTGTTTTAAAAAAAAAAATTTAAATTTTTAAGTTTTATTTTATTCCCCCCCCCCCCAACATATTGTATTTCACTTCATCCATTGGAGATTCAGGCCATGGTAATGTTTGAACGTACAAACAATACAGTGTACAGAAACAAATATATACTGGTCAATTTCAAATCTAAAGAAAAAAGCTACCATTCCTCGCATACATGAAAAATCTACAAATTATATTTACAGCGCATAAAACCTTGCGCTAGTTGAGGGATTATTGAACAAATTTCCTGACCAGTTCTGGGCAGGGTAAGATTCGATACCAAAAATAACTCCTTAGACATTTTACTACAGATGTCGTCACTAAACTTGCTTCTGAAATCGTTTAAGCACCCTCCTCAGGTCTGTAAAGTGAAGTAATAGGCTTTTTTAACATGTAAAAATGACAGCTCTTGATCTGCGCATGAACTTTCCGATGTCGGTTAGCGTGTTTAAGATCAAATCTAAGTTAATTGAAGTAACGACAGTAGTAATAATGTCTAAAATATACAATGGTATTAAGTTTTTGCACAGAATATTAGGTTAATCTGTCTAAAACTTGTTTACATATACACAAACCACATCACTTTGAACATACTTTAGGGGTTGTTGGTTTTTTTTAAAAAGATTTCATTCAGATGCAGTGAAAGTTAACTGTAATAATACATGTATGTCTGAGAAAGAACAATATTTGGTATCGAAGTCCTAAATTAGACCAAGTATTGTGCGTATATAGAACCATTTAAACAAGGCCTTGGACTTTCAGTAGGACGTTACTATCAATTTCTTGTGTCAAAACAAGTTAAAAATGACGCTGGTTTCAAGCGTAATATACACCGATTGCGTAGTCCTAGCTCAAAAGCCAGACAAATCTTGTTGATTTCAAAGAGCAATGGCTAAGTGGCCTACAGTGAAATAGACAGGCCTGCGTCACATTGTTGTTTGACACCAACTACCCAAAGTCCAATCTCTTGTAAAAATGGTTCTATTGCAAGTGTTTGCATGTGAGACACTGTAGCTCTATAGGATGTCAACCCAGCATCTTCTGTAGAGCTACAGATCTGCAGCTAGGTGTTCATCCACAGAGTTCAATGGGATTCAAACAATGCTTTGATATGTACATACAACGTAGTTTTCTTCCTTTTGACCCTTTATTGTACAAAGTTTCCGTTTGAAAATTAAACGTCTTCCTCGGTCATGATACACATTTTAAACGTGTTGTTTGTAATCTACTTTTTGGTTTGGATTTGTATCCAGTTTATTTTAGAACGTGCATAATTTGAAATTACAGTCCCACGAAATTTAAAATAGAATTGTTTTGCGATGATATAAAAATTATTTATTTTAGTTTCATTAAATGCATAGGGAGAGAAAAAAAACGCAGCGAAGAACACAAAAAATTACAGTCTCAATTTCTTCAGGCAAAACTTTAAAATTCTGATTTATGTTCAATGAATGCTGTAGAAGAAATCTTTTAAAATCATTCATGTTTCAGTCGGATGTTTCTCAACGCATGATGAGAATCGTTTCAGCTCACTTTGTCCTATTTTCCGCGTTATCAACATACTGAATCCTTCATATTTTTTTCCTGTATGAGTTTGCATACATTTTACCCAAAAAAAAATCGATTTGAATTGTAGATATTTTAAAAGTACATAACATTTGTGTGCAATAATCAATTTCTGATCTTTATAGGTGACGACTGAAAAAGCTCATACTTTGTTATTTTCCGAGCAAAAAAAAAAAATATTAGATAGTTAAAAACACTAATTGCTGCATTAAAAAATAAAGTCATACACCGTTCCATTAAATCATGGCCTTAGTAAAAAAACAGTATATGTTCCATAAATATGTTACAGCTTTTACACGTTACAGGATGTTGAATTACCGGTATGACATAGTTATTGGACAGAAAGAACACCTTTATGTATGTATCAACGATTTTCTTCATTAAAGCAAGTTATTTAGATATAGAAAATAAAGGCTTAACTTTACAAGGTGATGCTTTATAACGATAGCTTGGTCAAATGAGGCGTATCGGGGCAGTAGTTTTAGGTAAACAGGATGAAAAATTGGGTTTTAAAATGTACGTATTTTCAAACATCAGTATTTAACCTCGGAGCTATCCCTACATTCTCAAAGAAAATGGTAATAAAATTGTTCTTGACCTCTTCTTTATAGAATATTCAATTAAATAGCTATACTTATTAATTTTCTCATGTTTTTAAAAGGAATGAAGATTTGAATCGATAAACGGCAATATTGAGTCATATGGGTGTTTTTTATATTTATATCTTATCATATCGATTTAGTACACTTATTTCATTAAATTTTCTCTCACAGGAAAACGTGTAATATAAATAACTTCCTCTGTCCTACGCGTAGTTTAAAATTCACTGACAGTTTGGAAATTTTCCTGCTGTGGGCGATTCTCAGACTTTAAAAAGATAACTCCTACCGCTAATCAACAATCTCAAATGACGATCAAAATATGCATGAATTCATAACCCGAAACAATTGACTTAGTGAAGTAGTTCATGTCTTCAGTTGGTCAGAGTTATTATCATAGACAGAATTTAATGTGGGTGTTAGATGAATACACAGGAAACAAAATTAAAACCCCAACGACTACAGTTTTTGTCAAGTGTTCCCACAAGTGCTTGAGGACAGGACCTACCCCCACCCCCTTTCATCTTCCCACCCCCAAGTTTAGAACCCCAGGTCTTTACTCCTTTCATTCCTTAAATTATCTACGACATATTTCTGAATTTATACCTTCATTGGGAAGACTGAAACTTATCTTCACCTTCTGAGATTCAGTTTTCTTTAAGAATACACATGACATGTAGAGTTAATGGAATATAAAATGCAATGCATTGTATCTGTTCTGTATATGAAAGACTCAAGCTTTGTTTACAAAACAAAGTGTAACTCAATATTTTGCATGCCATGCAAATTTTGAGAGAGTATTAAAAATACCAATAATTATTCTTGACATAAAAAATAGAAAAATAAAATTTGAAAATCATGAGCTCAAATTGTGTGTAGGTCTCTTTAATTACAGACATGTAACATTTAAATTATTATGAATAGGTATTACATGTCAAGAAAATCTATTTCGTAATAGTGTTTTAATAATAAGTGAGACACATCGTACTGAATTCGTGTGCATAGTGAATGGTTATACAACCTACTTATAAATATGATTATCGAGTATTAGAAAAAAAAAATTAACGATTGCTGCGTATTGTGTGCAAACTTCATAAGATACAGTATCTAAGATACGGTTTTTAATCTTTTTTAGATTTTACATTCACTTGATCAGTGCAAGCTGTCATATAACCATATTCAGATTGACATTCAGAATAACAACTTTATGTTTTATTCCATTTTTTTATCGAATGTTGTTTTGACTTAGCTATAGATAATTGATACTCTAGCTGTTTACTTTGGGAAGGTCGTCAGATGTTCACATTCGCCAGGGAATTGTCTGTTTGTTACAGAAATATTAATAACAAAACATAAACAAATGATCGGGCAATCCAAACTTAACACTGAAGCAATACATTAATCTCTCTCTCTCTCTCTCTCTCTCTCTCTCTCTCTCTCTCTCTCTCTCTCTCTCCAAATGCGTAGTTTGTTTTGCACTGGAGATTTGAGCAAAGTTTTCGTGATTTTATTATCCGCTGTTTTATGCTGCGGAAACCACGCTGTACTTGTGTTTATATATTTGCCGGTTAATTGTCGATCGCGACTTGTCCTTATTCGAAATTGGTTTAATCCAAGCAATCTTTAATTGTAAACAAGCATCTAAGCCAGAGTAAAAGTGCTCATTTAAGAATTTAAAAAAAAAATGGTTTCAAAGTGAATCTGAAGCTGTTTGGGTTTTTCCCAAATGCAATGTGCCTTTGAATGATTGCACGATATCATCATCACACGATTTTAAGACTTAATCAGCCATAAAAAGGTTTCAGTGTTAAGTTATATTTGTTCATTGCTCATCTAGAGACGAAACACTCCTTAGCAAGGTCTGTCAATGACACATATTTGGTTTTAACCAGGTTATAATTGTTTCAAGAGCAGAGAGAATCAACTTGCGCTGCTCTGCTTTTTAGCCCTTGTTACAATTAATATTTTTTTCAATTTCTGTTAGTGATTGTCTGTTGCCAGAGGCGCGCCTTTTGAACTCTAATTCCGCTTACCTCTCCAGGAATAGAACAAAATCCATCTCTTATTGAAGATAGTGTCTGCTTCTATGTAAAGTACAGAAGAGTCGCATACAGAGTTATTTCTGGAAGATTCGATTTAGCTTTGAAAATTTTTCTACAATTAGTGGTGTTTATTTGGTAATATTTACATTCTACTGTGTTTTTCCATTAAATTCTGTGATCTTCAAATGCCTCTAAATGCAACAAGTAGTCAAAGGTCAAATTGACGAGTTTTATTATGACGTCACAAACGTTGAACGCTGTAAACTGCAACGTCACAAGCGAAAATCAAAGTGCACGCTCGTGGCTGTTACTGTGGCTCTTCCATTAATATTAACTTACCCTTAGGATAAGATCGGAATTTTAAGGTATAATTCACATTTGCAGACAAGGCAAGAAGTTAAAAAATGTAAATATAAGCATTAAATCATGATTTTTTGAAGTATACACTCTCATAACTGCCGCGGTGTGTGCATACAAATTTTCATAACGCGCTAACGCGCGTTACTCAATTTGTATGCACACACCGCGGCAGTTATGAGAGTGTATACTTCAAAAAATCATGATTCAATGCTATAAAATTCCTCTATTGTTGCTAGATAAGATGAAAAATTACAATTTTCTATTGGAAAAAATCTGACTGTTGTTTCTTCGTGTTTATTTTTTTAATTTTTGTGAAACGATTAAGTGTTGATGTAATATATCTTAAGATAATAAGAAAATTCCCCTTCGTTAATTTGTAATGCTATTTAACTAATAAAAGCTTCTTACTTAATCATCAACAGTTTGGGGAAATTCATAAAACTGCAGCATCTGGTAGCATAAGTAAACTACGTATAAATAGAATTATTTTTTTAAATTAACATTTTTGACCCAAAAAATATGTCACAACATGTAATTTTTATTTGTTATTAATCTAGAAGTAAGATTTGCGACGGTGCCCGCATACTTATATGTCTAACGTATTTGTATTTTTTTTATTTCATTGATTGGGGGTTTTTTGCATGTTTTTTCCCTTCTTTTCTTTAAATTTAGATAAGAATTATCGTTATGAACTAAATACCATTAGAGTGTTCATAAGCAATGTCTTACATTTATATCCTTTATCATTTCAAACATACAAATTAACATACATGTAATATGCAACTGTGAGAGGAATTAGACAAAATAAGGGGAAAACTAATATTAATCCTTTACAACTGCATGGTGCCATAGTTCCAAAGTTTATTGAAATCGGGAAAAAATGCTATCAGATATTTTTATTTTTGATAAAGGAAACACGTTTGCCAAAAAAAAAAAAAATAGATGACGTCAGAAATTATTGATTTACAATAGTGGGATCATCTAGATCGAATTTTTATCTGTGACATCATACATCTCTAAAATTGACCTCTCTCGGACTTCGCGGCCTACCTGTATTTTGTTTACAAGCAAAGGCCACCCCATTTAATTAGGAGTCATAAAATACCCGGGAAAGTCATGCCACAGATGTATTGGGTCGGCCGTAATGTGTGACATCAAGACTTTCGCAACGTGATGATTTCATTGACTACCTAGAGATAAGAATTTGAGATGTTTTTGTACCGTGTTCCTGTGATTAATTAGATACACAAGATAAAATCTTACACAACACCTTGTATTCCAATGTTTGTTTTTGTTGTCTCGTTGTTCACGTTGTTTTGACGAGAATAAAGGTATGTGTACAGTTCTGTACTTGACCACTAAACATACAGGTATAGACCTATGTACCTGTGTACGTAATCCTCTTGACATGAGAACATGTAACCACCCCGATGACCCTTCCCTTACCCCTTCACACTCACAGATTTTCTTTAACGTATCTATAACTATCTTTAATAATCTGTGACTTTTTTTTCAACATCATAGTTTCGATAGGAATGGTATGTGACGTCAGATATATCGTATTTCGTCTAATAACTCTTCCAGGAAGGGTGAACAGAAGTCAAAAATAGAAACTGAACTTTTCTGGTCGAGAACGATTCTTTAAGTTTCTATTTCTATGAGCAAGTGTCTGCCATACTCAGCACGGCTGTCGTCTTAAGTGGGTGCTGTGACGCTTCTTTCATTTATTCATTTATTTTTGGTGATTCCTGCTGCTCTTATAGAAGCCCGGGTGTTTTTGTGTCGCCATTCCGGACTGCCACTGTACGGGAAGGGTTCATATCAATAGAATGTTTAGTTATCTGTCATTAAGGACAAAATGTCAAGCGTAGGAAATCTTGATGTGGTCTCAACTGCTTCCAAATTAATCATCATGTAAATTTGTGTACCCACCTTGGAATTAATTCACGTAATCATGTATTAATAAAAACGTTATCTTGTCAATTTACGTATTCAAAGAAAATTCCTCATGAATAAAATGAGAATAAGTTTTCTTTATCAGATTAAGAGCGAAATACATAATGATTTAAAAAATCCTCCCGTGTGCGACATCATTATGTTAAAATTCGAGATAAACCTTGACCTTCCATTGTTTATTGTCTAATTTGCAGAATCAAGTGATTTATTTTTATAAGGAAACAATGATGAAGTGATTATTTATTGCATATTTAAAAGGACGAAACCTTTCCCGTCAAAAAAGAACTTGAATTAATTGCTACAAACTAACAGAAGAAAAAATGTCACTCAACTAAACGCCCTAACAATCGGGACGCAAGTTTAGGTTTGAATAACGATAATTGGTAACAACACGCTTAGATTAATTGAAGAAGAAGAAGAAGAAGAAGAAGAAGAAGAAGAAGGAGGAGGAGGAGAATTATGCAACATTTCATAATGACAATAGATTGAAAATTTTATCGATAATATTTTTTATACAAATAGTCATATTTCCATAAATTTTGTTTTATTTATGATATTTAGGTATTTTGCAGACAGTGACCATATTCGTTGTGGTTCCGAGGGTAGAGGTGGTGTTTCCGGTTGCCACGTCGGTAACCGCTGTACTTTTTAATCTGAGAGTTTTTAGTAGGCGATATTCACTTACATCATTAGCGCAAAAATTCCAATATCACACGAAGAAAACTCTGAAGGTCAGCTTCTAATGCCTTCGTCTCAGTCCTAAGGCCTTCTCTGTAGATAGCGGTTAATATCAAAGAAATGTGTATTGATTTGAGGATTTTCACTCATAAAGTGACGTAAATTGAGAACATTGAGACACAGTGTATATATTATAATCTCCCTTTCTACTAAAATTGCTTTAGTTTTTGAATTCTTAAAAGATCACGTATTGATGTCTACTGCAAAGATATTCACCATAAAGTTCCAATCATAAATATCAAATTTCTTTTATCAATAAATTTGTTCTAATTTTCTTACGATTTCTTTTTTATATGTTTTCATAAATGAGATCGACTCTACGTAATGAAATCAACGATTTTGCAAAAACCCTTTTTCACCCCAATATAATGTACTTCGCAATTAATTAACGTGTAATGCCTATAAGCACTTGGATGAATCTGGATAATTTGATTTATCAGAATTTACTTACTTACTTACTAAGTTCTATTTCCTGTACATTATACATTCTTACTTCTTCACATCCGGGCAACGATCTTCGTCGAAAAGCAACAAATGGCGTCTATCAAAATTGAGATGTTTGCTATTTAATCGTATTTTATAAATCGAAACTTTTTTCCTTTACAAAAAATAAATTGCTCCAATATCTTAATCTGCCACGGCGGGTGACCCCGTTTGGAATTTCAATCGATCGAACCTCAAATTCCAGTAAGTTTGGAAGCAATGCTACATGTAGTTGCTTTTATATATACCCCAAAAACTCTTACCCCCCCCCCCCCCAACAGTGGCAAGTCAGTGTGGTATTCATTTAATCTTCGTTAACGCTCGTAATACATATAAAGAATAAATATATATAAAATGTTTCTGTAGGGACAATTAAACGATAAAAATATATCATTAAACATTTGATCGCAATGTTCACATTATGATGAACAAGTGCCAGATTTCGAGCCCCGACAAGGTATCATGATCCAGTCAATGACAGCAGGTTGGGTTGGTAAATATTTAATATTATAGGATACCTTAGTCACATGGCGTGTATCAGTCAATTACTTTCAAAAATCCATTTCTCCGGAATCTACTAGGAGACCTGGTAAATGACTCAGTCGCATGTGTCATTCCACACATTTCATTTCGCGACCGAAATTCATACACCCCCCCCCCCTTCAAAAAAAGTAAAACCAGTCCATCCATGTTTGTAAAGAAAAGAAAATATCTATATTTAGCCATCCTTACGACTCACCTCGAAAATCAACGAGTTTCCGGTTCTGCCTCAAGTGACCACTTATTTATTAATTCGCTTTTTTTAAAAAAAAATCTGTAACAAAACATTGTAATTTTTTCGGGGCGAATTGCAGAGATGACGATGTTTAAATTAATGGCTTTTGAAATCGTTCGTTTGAGTCATGCTGAATCACAAACGCAATGAGTTCACCAGTCAGTTACTCACCCCATTAGTTTTTGTCCATATAAAGTCAGTAATTTCTTATCATTAAGTTTAAGAGATCGGATTCAAAATGAAAATTCAAGAACTGACGAATGAATTATTAATCCATTTCTTTTTTACACTGTTTAGTTTTAAGCGATGAATGATTTGCTTTTTATGCCCGAATTTGGAATATAAATTGCTCTAGAAATGTATAATATTGCTATTTCCTTTTAAAAATAATTATACATGCATTATTCATTTGTCCGCCGATCAAGAGAAAAAAGGGGAAAGCTGGACGGACAGACATGCAGAAAAATACATGTATATAATCGTATGGCAGAAACACTTATGTCATATGAATAATCAGAAAAGGCTAATCTAAGTTAAAGGAACTTATGTCAAAACATTTTCTTTTTAACTTACAGACCGTTACACAGACGAATAGAATATTTACCCATACCGGGATGTCCATGGCATACACCTCTCTCTCTCTCTCTCTCTCTCTCGCTCTCTCTCTCTCTCTCTCGCTCTCTCTCTCTCTCTCTCTCGCTCTCTCTCTCTCTGGTATCTAGAGGTCGTGGTACATAGAGACAACATCGATAAAATCAATATCAGAACTTCTTAGTTAATTACTGTACATTAATATTTTTGCACTAAGTGTAAATTTCTGATTGGCAACAATTTACACTTAGGCCTTACAAACTATATTAAACACTTATTGCATTTTACGATGCGACCGTGGGATATTTGTCTGCTCAAATGTTTATTGTGTATTCATAAGTTATATAGTTATTGAATTATTTAGATTGATTTTTTTTTTTATAAATTGTGTTGAAAGTTTTGAAGTACCATAATACAAACAGTGAATTCATAAGTAGGTCAAAGAAAAAACCTCAACAAACAATAGAACCATTTTAACAAGGCCTTGGACTTTCCGTAGGACGTAGCTATCATTTCTTGCGTCAAAACATGTTAAAAATGACGCTGGATTCAAGTGAAATATGCACCGATTGCGTAGTCTTAGCTCAAAAGCCAGACAAATCGTGTTGATTTCAATGAGCTTTCACTGAGTGGGCAGCAATGAAATAGACAGGCATACGTCACATTGCTGTTTGACACAACTACCCAAAGTCCAAGCTCCTGTTATAATGGTTCTATTTACATTCAGTGTATGCTGCCCCTAATAATCTCCGTGCAAGAATAGGGTCAAAAGCCCCGTGCAAGTACGGCTCAATAATAAGAAAAATATTGTTCACAATATTAAAATAAAATAGGAAGAACATTATAAAAAATGTGTCCGTTGATTTTGATATTTCCCCTCGTTTAAAATTATTCATACTTGTATTAGCTCTAGATCATAATATGAGTTTTGGACTTGTTTTCAATTTTGAGGAAGAAATGAGTGAGATTCGTGTAAAAATGTTCTAATTTCTTGAAGAAAACAGTAGATTATTTACCTCTGTGTACATGTACAAGATAATATCTTTAATGTTAAGTAAGCCGGATTGCTTTAATCATGTCTTTTATGGAAAAAAAAACAAAACGAGGAAGACAATATACACGGTCATTTCTTTGTTGAGGTTTGTTGTTCGTTTTTGTTTTTGGTTTTTCGTTTCTTTTTTTTTCTTTTTTTTTGTGGGTTTTTTTGTTTTTCTTTTTGTTTTTTCTGATTTTGGTTTTTTTAATTATATCATACAACAATCAAGGGAAATTGTACATATAATGTGTTTTTAAAAAACGTTTGTAAAGTACTATGTAGCTCATGCTTTTATATATAGCTAGCGCGGATGTTGGTTTTTTTTTTTTGGGGGGGGGGGGTTAAATCCTTCACTGTGGTCATGAACGACAACTCCGGTACCTAACAGTAAATCAATATAAATAGAGTAATTTTCCAAGCTTTACTATTAAAGGGGCATGGTCACGATTCTGGTCAAAATTTTTATTATTAAAACGCTTTAGAAATGCATTTCTAATGATCAAATAAAATTTGAGAGTCATTCGTAGAATTATAAGCAAGATAAAGAGCTCACAATTCTTTATCATGTAAACAACGGCCCGTACCCTGTTTTTGTTTACATAGATTCAATATACCAGTAAAAAATCTTTTTACAGCTTATTTGTCTATCTTTTTATTTATCTTAAGCATAGAAAAACAGTTCCTAAAGCTTAACACATTCGACTTAGATTTAAATCTGAAATTTTTACTTCAACGTTCAAAATGTTAACAAACGCTTTGTTTACATAGCGAAAAATTTCAAGCTCTGTAACTCGATTATCACTCAACAAATGACACTCAAACGATTGTCTATTAAAAATGACTTTCTGAAATATTGTAAATATTAAAATCGGAAAAATGATTTTTGACCAAAATCGTGACCATGCCCCTTTAAACATTGCACCAGTACAAACTGTTCATAAACTTTAGCTATTATAATGAGAGTGGGCTGTAAATTACCACATGAGATATCTTAAAGTATTATGAATGTGTTGTAAGGTTGTTTTCACCTTGTTTATAATATAAGAATACGATCAAAACAAATCCTTAGAGATTTTTTTCCCTATATATAGAACGTATGACAATCGAGGGGGGGGGGATGTTATAATCATGAATAATGTAAATACGACTTAAAAGTTAAAAGTAGGCTTCCTTAAAAGGTATACGTATATGAATTTATCATTATTATTACCCTTTGTATATAAAGTCGTACATGTATCTATCCGCCTTAGATCAAGTTCGACAACTACGGTACCAATCGCTGTAAAGCAATACAAGCAGAGTTATTTTTCTTGAAATGTCTGCTATACAGTTTACTTAATTATAAGTTAAAGTAACATTTAACTTTTTTGTAATACATGTTTAATCATGTGCCCATTCTTTATATATATATATATATATATATATATATATATATTATAAAAAACGTTGTGTACATGTGTATTAACGTTTATTAGATCGCGGAAATATGGCATTTAAGGATTTAGAAATGTATCGGTAAAATAAATCGGTTGTTTGATAAAAATAGTTGTGAACGAATGTGAAGATAATCAACAGATTTTTATTAAGTACAAGCATCAATAATGATAAAAAACCGAAAGAAAGCATTGCGGAAGAAAGTGAGATAGAAGGGATCTGTGAGTAAACACCACACATACACGTTTTAAAATCAATTTGAAAACACCGCACATACAAGTACACGTTTTAAAAACAAAACATTTGAGGAAATTTCTCTTAGACTAAAAATATAATTAAATGGTAACATATTTGTGAATTTGAAAGCGAAACAAACAATATAATCGTGAAGCGAATGAGGCACCACGAGGCCTATAAGTTGTTTAGAAAAAAAATCGCATGAACGTGCAAATGGAAAAAAAAAACGATAAGTTATTTTTGCAATCGTCAATTTCATTAAAAAGATCGAAATAAAACATATGTATATGCATATATTAAAATTATATTATACTTTCATGTGGATCAATGAGGAAAATCATTCATTCTCTGTGCAGTCTCGAAACTGAATATGTACACGCTATTTTAAAAATATAAACGAACACGATTTCATTTCTTGAGAGAAAAAATACTGACATGGTTGATTATTGTATAATCATACAAGTTTTTATATAAAATAGTATTTTTTTTCTTTTAAAATGCTGCAAAATGACATGGATATTTGTATTCACAACATAGCTTTATAAGGCTATTGGGTCTTACAGACGTCATAAGCAAGGGAGGTAAGCCGCGTAAGTCAATGTTCCTTTTCTCGATTAAGTGATTTTGATCGACTGTGGTGCTCACATTTTACATAAAATATCCAAAAAACATTGTCAGTCTTATTAAATAGGCACTTATGAACTAATTTTCGTATATAACTCGATATGGTCAGGATATCGTTTCATATGACCTTTAAAATACACCATGACAAAATGATAGGCATTGTAATATAAGTAATTATAATGACACTATTTAAAGATTTCTGTATGCTGACATAACTTCACCAATCAAGGGCCCTCAGGGGGCATATACATTCTTAAAAAAAAATAATAATAATAATATCATGATTATAACAAATAATGAATGAAATACTGCTCACAATGTCCAGGCAACAATATGCAAAATGTTTCATTAATACAATGAAATATATGTATAGGATTTACACATCAGTGAATACAACAGCTATACAGAAACAAAGTGGCCTGAAAACAGAGAGTACCAAGGGACGGTGCCTGCACAGTCGTTTAGACTGGTCTACTTGTACTCAAAGTGTTCAAGCCAGTATGCTTATACATAACATAACCCCCCCCCCCCCAACCAAAGTAAATACACTGCCTAATAAATGAGAAAGGAGGACTGACAAAATATTATTTCATACATTCAGTTGACATAATTCTCCTTTTTTTTAAATTAGTTTTTAGTTCTTTTTAGTTCTTCATTCCTACTAAAGGCATTTTTGATACCCAATGTTTCATTTTGCTTAAGATTTTATTTTTTCAGTCTGGATTCTTTTTTTGCTCTTCTATACACTGAATTTGAATACGTCGCTACGATTATATGGATAATCAGCCTGTAATTTCTATAATCGGATTAACATTAAATACAATTGATTTTTGTTTATGATAATCTATAAGCCTGTTTTTTTTTCTTTTAACAGACGATTCTGAGTTATTAAGCGTTATTTCTCCAACTTTTAAAGGGCGTTGTACATCACCACTTTTAAGTTTGAACTACTTCTTCCCCACAGGAAGACATGTAACACACATCTGCCGAGCTGCATTAAATTTTATGAAATAAATCAAAGGATTGACACTGTGAACAATAGCATTAGCTATTGCAAAATATGAATTTAGAATGAAGCTATTGACCATAGGTTTTGATTTGACATGAAAAGGTAACAAAAGTTGTTTACCAAAGACGCGGCAACCCTTGAAGCTTTAAGAGCCAAAATGATAATTGTGACAACAGTCATTGGTAGTTTCGTATTTTGTGCGGATACAGACGTACGTGCCGCCTTATAACGGAAATAGAATAAAACAAGAAAAAATACCAACAGAAGAATGAAAGATAATCCGTCGACAATAGAGGTTACAACTATATATTGGACTCCTTTGGTATCAGAAATAAAATCATTTGTTAAATATCCGTAAGCAGCGCTGATAACAAAACTGAATAAGAAACTTAATAAGACTCGATATTTTGTGAGGTAAATGCGACTTTTGATGGGATGAACGAACAGAAGGAACCTTACAAATCCTAAATCAGCACCCCCATTTCGGAGAATAGTTTGGAAAATCGATTTATTGTTTCTATTATAAACCGATAAACTGAGATTGTGCATGGTCCTGGCTCAAGTAATAGAAGTATCATGTTGTGACAGTACGGGCTAACTAAAAGAGCAATGGCATCCCCTAAAGCAAGATTCATAATACAATAATAAAAAGGTTTTCTTAAGTTCTTTTTCAAAGGAATGTACAATATTGTTAAAAAGTTACTGACTATTCCAGTTATAATAATAATAATAGGCCCTATCACAGAAAATTTACCAAAACCTGCTAGTGAGAGGGTAGTTAAAGATCTATTTTTAGTGGCATTCAAAATACTTTTAAGAACTGCGTTACTATCATTCAACAAAAAAGGAATTTCGTTTACAATAACTGTGGTTCCAGAACAAAAAGTGTCTATTATCTCCTTCTTTGTGATATCCATCGTCGGAAACAATGCTTCATCCCAATTAATATTGATATTTGATGAAAATGCAGACTTCCAGTCTTGAGGGTCAAACTTTTGTCTTAAATCGTTGGTTGCTTGAGTTAGACGTAATGTACATCCCATCAGCAGGATTTGGAACATTTTCATAGCAACGACCTTGCTAGCCTTAAAATAAATGAAATTTGTAAAAAACAAAAAAAACAAAAAAACAAAAAAAAAAACTTAACTGCTATGTAAGTATGTTATTTTTTCTAATATTACATTTACTAAGTAACAAACTATAAACCCACAGATCAGTTTCTACTTTGCCTCT
This sequence comes from Magallana angulata, assembly GCF_025612915.1. Classification (NCBI taxonomy): domain Eukaryota; kingdom Metazoa; phylum Mollusca; class Bivalvia; order Ostreida; family Ostreidae; genus Magallana; species Magallana angulata. Next base: position 20,147,735 of record NC_069120.1, on the reverse strand, counting down.
TATTCAAGGAAAATCTTTTTATGATTATAAAACTTTAAAGACTAGTATTAGTTTTTATATACACCGAGAACAGTGTTACCAATTTCTTACAATTATTCTTCAACTTGCTAGACCAATGCTGAAGCTAGGCAGTTTAAAGTGATTTTTCAGCGTATGAATATTCTAAGTAAAACTACTGGTCCTTCGGACTTTTCTTTAACATAGTTTTATTGTAAATCATTTTAATAATATTGCTATTTATAATTCTATTACAACTACATATTGCATTCATGTTTTTAAACGCAACATTTATTTCATTGGTTAGACAGGTAACTAGTATACAGTGTCACTTTTTCTGTGAGCAATGTCATAATTAATATTTTTTTTTAATTTATAACGTTTGCCGACTAAAATGCATATTTGTAAGGCAAAGCTTCACGGGCAATCTTCTCTGGGTTGTGTTATATTAATGAACAAATACCTATAAGACCAATGTGATTATTATTCATAGTTTATAACTTCAATATTTTCCACTTAAATAGGATTACCGGCATGTAACCCACACATAAATGAGAAAATTATTAGACAAAAAAAGATGAACTATTTGGTAACACATTTTAAATCTTGATTTTTTAAAAAGCGAATGCATTCAAACGTTTACTTGATAGATGAATGACCTACCATGCATATGGAAAACGACAAACGTTTTTGATAATATTCGAAGAAAGAAATCCAATATAGAGTTTCCTCTTGTAAACATGCTTGAGTAAAAATCCACTAAAGTATATATTTTTGTGACGACTTTTATATACGTATTCAAAAAAGAACATTTATTTTTCAATCAGTAAAAAATAATGAAGCCGTATTCCTTCGATAGTTTCGATCAAAGTTCTGCTTTGAGAACAAAGACAAAAATATCTAATACGTATCATACATTTATAATTGAAATAAACAACAATTATATACAACTAGATACGATCTCGTTACGAGTAACGAGTAGGTCTTCCGTTCAATTTTTAAACGATACGATTAAAATACAAGTGAAAAGCTGTCAATGTGACAGCAAACCAGGTTTTCTTTTATGTAAACTGTATCCATAATCCAGTTCAAAAGTTGGTATTTTTTCCATAAATTATCGGAAATCAAAATCCTAGCAATATGCACACCTCTGATATATGTACAATTGATCTGCAAAAGAACAACTTCCTATCTTGAGAACTGTAGGAGGACTTATCCGTACAATGAGGGTACCCTATATGCAATATTTTGCCAAAAAATGACTAAGTTCAAAAGCTGGTATTTTTTCGATAAATTATCAGAAATCAAAATCCTAGCAATATGCACACCTCTGATATATGTACAATTAATCTGCAAAAGAACAACTTCCTATCTTGAGAACTGTAGGAGGAGTTATCCGTACAATGAGGGTACCCTTTATGCAACATTTTGTTAAAAAATGACTAAGTTCAAAAGCTGGTATTTTTTCGATAAATTTTTGGAAATCAAAATCCTAGCAATATGCACACCTCTGATATATGTACAATTAATCTGCAAAAGAACAACTTCCTATCTTGAGAACTGTAGGAGGAGTTATCCGTACAATGAGGGTACCCTATATGCAATATTTTGCCAAAAAATGACTAAGTTCAAAAGCTTGTATTTTTTTGATAAATTATCGGAAATCAAAATCCTAGCAATATGCACACCTCTGATATATGTACAATTGATCTGCAAAAGATTAAGAACAACTTCCTATCTTGAGAACTGTAGGAGGAGTTATCCGTACATTGAGGGTACCCTTTTGGCAGCCGCCCGCCCAACCAGATTTTTCCGTTGGAAAACCCGGTTAATAAATGAAATTTCAAATTTCCCTCTCAACCACTCCCTTTCCGATAATGCATACGATTGTTAATATCCCTTGAAATGCTTAACAAAGAGTTTTGCTTTTTCACATACAGCACATTTAAGGTTTAAGATTTTAGTCCCCTAAAATCCCTAATTACGTTATTAATTGGTTTAGAAATTCGTTTTACAAAGTGCTATTGTTACGACCAACAACTTTGTTTCTATAATGCATCACAAAATCTTTATCGTTTTTAAGTTATTTGTAATAGACTTTACGAGTATCTTGGCCCCTAATTTAAGGGGCCAGTCCTATTTTCTTGAGTTCATTTGAACGGTCTCAAGAATACTAACATTTTTTGTTCTTACACTTATCTAGAATTGTTGTTCATTTTTTAGATACAAATGATTGAATATTTTAGGGGCCAGCCCTCTAGATCCTTAATGGGGACAGACATTGGTGTTTTGATTAATGGAATCGATTAAAATCATCAATGCAAGCATTTTCTTTTCAACAATGCTTACCAAATATGTCTATATTTCTAGATAAATTGTGTCAAAGTTTTAGTACTTTGGCCCCTAAAAATCCCTAATTACGTAATAAATGGGCGTAGCAATGATCTTGCCTGATAGATATTGTTACGGTTAACAACTTTGCTTCTGTAATGCATTACAAAATCTTTATCGTTTTGAAGTTATTTGTAATAGAGTTTATGAGTGTCTTGGCCCCTAATTTAAGGGGCCAGCCCCTATTTCTTGATTTTGTTGGAAAGGACTTTTAATTATCTACCACTTTTGTTATATATGTCTTAACAAAATATCAACTGATAAAAAGATACAGATCAAAACGTATGAAAAATTTGATTCGAAATTCGTACCCAATTTTCGAGCCTAGGCGAGCTCATAGAAATGGCGCCACTGGCGCCAAAAAACTACATTGTGCACAACTTCAACCTATGGTCTACCTATCCTGAAAATTTCATATTCCTATCTCTGATAGTATCTGAGTTTATGTCTGCACAAAATGGGTCGTAAAAACTGACAAAATCGGCCGTAAATCGGAACCGGAAGTGCCGATTTCAAAAAATCAAAAAACTTCTAGAATTATGACTACTGGCTATCATCTGAGAAAAAATGGTTGAAATCGGCCGAATAGTTTTCGAGAAATCGCGTGCACAAAATTCGTGGAAAAAAATAATAATAACTAGATAAGATCTCGTTACGAGTAACGAGTAGGTCTTCCGTCCAATTTTTTAAACGATACCATTCAAATATCAAAAAAAAATTCATAATTTCCACTCAATCTCTCCCTTTTATATAATGTATACGATTGTCAATATCCTTTCAAATGCTTGACAAAGAGTTTTGTTTTTTCACGTACAGCACATTAAAGATTTAAGATGTTAGTCCCCTAAAATCCCTATTGACGTCATCAGTGGGTGTGGCAATGAGTTTTATAAACTAATATTGTTACGATCAACAACTTTGCTTCTATAATGCTTTACACAATCTTGATCGTTTTTAGGGTATTTGTAAGAGACTTTACGGGTCTCTTGGCCACTGATTGAAATGGCCAGCCCCTTTCCCTATAGTTCCTTAAAAAGGGCCCACGAATACAAACTTTTTTTGTTCTTACAGCCACCTAAAATTGTTCTTCATTTTTGAGATACAAATGATTGAATATTTTAGGGGCCAGCCCTCTAGATCTTTAATGGGGACAGACATTGGTGCTTTGATTAAAGGAATCGATTAGAATCATCAATGCAAACATTTTTTCTTTTCTATAATGCTTAACAAAATATGTCTCCTTTTCTAGATATATTGCGTCCAAGATTAAGTACTCTGGCCCCTAAAAAACCCTCATTACGCAATAAATGGGCATGGCATTGATTTTTTCTGAGAGATATTGTTACGACCAACAACTTTGCTTCTATAATGCATTATAAAATCTTTATTGTTTTTAGGTAATTTGTAATAGAATTTACGAGTGTCTTTGCCCCTAATTAAAGGGGTCAGTCCTTTTTTCTTGATTTCTGTGAAAGGTCTTAAGAATACAAACATTTTTTGTTCTTACACCCATCTAAAATTGTTGATCATTTTTGAGATACGAATGTTTGAATATTTTAGGGGCCAGCCCTGTAGATCCCTAATGGGGACAGACATTGGTGTTTTGATAAGTGGAATCAATTTAAATCATAAATGCACGCAGCAATGTTAGGCGTCCCGATGCTAAAATACGGCTGGAAAACGATATTATTTGAATCATCGCAAAAATACTTTGACCGGGAGTATTTCTCAAAATCTATGTTACGTTTATTGACACCGATGTTAAACATTATTTTGATGCATTTTGTGACGTCATATGTTCTTTTGTAATCACGTGACGGGCGAATCCTAGTATTGCAAATGATCTTTTTAAATCGCATCGGCGCAGGTGATTAATGACATTAAATTAAACATATTTTTAAGAAAAATTCTTTGTTAAGTCATATACTTTGAAGTTATTGCTCGGGAAAGAAATAGATATTTCGTTTATCGAAGATATTGTTGAAACATTCCAGAAAATCATCAAAATAATGCACATTTTTACTAATCAAAAGCGATTTACAAAAAATTGGGGTTAATCCGTAGGTTTCCGTAGCACGATTCACATTGGTACTTATATTCTCTACCAATTTTACGTAAAATATTCTAAAATTATGTTGATCGTTCACCTGCGCCAAGCTGTTTTTACATGCATTAAAATTTCTTCATTCAGTTGTTTACACATAGCAGGGAGAGTCTCCAAACCACTAGTTTATAAATTGTCATTAACTTATAACGAAGCTTTAAAACTGCCGATTATTTCATACTGGTTTTTAATATGAATGAATTCTGTACGTTCAGCATTAACGACAGCATCTATGTAAAGGAAACATGCGGTTTTATAGTGATTTGATGTAATTCACTTTTAACGTTGAGATACATTCCCTGGGAACTATCGACAGGAATGCAGATCGTGACGTCAAAGTTAATTATGACGTCATATCGTATGAAGTACAGACAAGTGACTTTCTACACATCGCTGTAAAATCCATCGGGAAGCCTTAACATGCCCGCGCAAACATTTTTTCTTCTATGATGTCTAACAAAATATGTCTCCTTTTCTAGATATATTGTGTCAAAGTTTAAGTACTTTGACCCCTAAAAATCCCTTATTTCGTAATAAAGGGGCGTGGTACAAATGTAATGACTTTTTCTGATAGATTTTGGTATTATCAACAACTTTGCTTCTATAATTGATAACAATATCTTTATCGTTTTTAAGTTATTTTTAATAGAGTTTACGAGTCTTTTGGCCCCTAATTAAAGGGGCCAGCCCCTTTTTCCTGATTTCTGTGAAAAGGTCTTGCTTATACAAACATTTTTTGTTCTTACACCTATCTAGAATTGTTGATAATTTTTGAGATACGAATGTTTGAATATTTTAGGGGCCAGCCCTCTAGATCCCTAATGGGGACAGACATTGGTGTATTGATAAGTGGAATCGATTTAAATCATTAATGCAAACATTTTCTCTTCTATGATGTCTAACAAAATATGTCTCCTTCTCTAGAGATATTGCGTTAAAGTTTCAGTACTTTGGCCCCTAAAAAGCCCTTATTACGTAATAAAGGGGTGTGGCAATGATTTTTTCTTACAGATATTGGTACGATCAACAACTTTGCTTCTATAATGCATTACAAAATCTTTATCATTTTTAAGTTATTTGTAATAGAGTTTACGAGTGTATTGGCCCCTAAATTAAAGGGGCCAGCCCCTTTTTCTTGATTTCTGTGAAAAGTACTTTTGATTCTCTACCACTTTTGTTATATATGTCTTAACAAAATATCAACTGATAAAAAGATACAGGTCAAAACGTATGACAATTTTGGATAAACATTCGTACCCAATTTTCGTGCCTTGGCGAGCTCCAAGAAATGGCGCCACTGGCGTAAAACAAAATAATAGTGCACAACTTCAGACTATAGACTACCTATCCTAAAAATTTCATTGTCATATCTCTTATAGTTGCTGAGATCAGCTCTGCACAAAATAAGTCGTAAAAAAACTACAAAATGGCCGATAAATCGGTACCGGAAGTGACGACAATGAAAATTTCAAAAACATATAAAATTCAGATCATGACTCATCATCTGTGAAAAAATGGCTGAAATCGGCCGAAAAGTTTTCGAGAAATCGCGTGCACAAAATTTGGAAAAAAAAATAATAATAACTAGATACGATCTCGTTACGAGTAACGAGTAGGTCTTCCGTTCAATTTTTTAGACGATACCATTAAAATATCGAAAAAAATTCAGAATTTCTACTCGACCCCTCCCTTTCAGATAATGTATACGATTGTCAAAATCCTTTCAAATGCTTCACAAAGAGTTTTGCTTTTTCACATACAGCACATTAAAAATTTAAGATTTTAGTCCCCTAAAATCCCTAATGACGTCATCAGTGGCTGTGGCAATGAGTTTTACAAACTAATATTGTTACGATCAACAACTTTGCTTCTATAATCTCAGTTTCAAAATCTTGATCGTTTTTAAGGTATTTGTAAGAGACTTTATGAGTTTCTTGGCCCCTAATTTAAAGGGCCAGCCCCTTTCCTTAGAGTTCATTCAAAAGGTCTTACGAATACTAACTTTTTTTGTTGTTACAACCAGATAAAAATGTTGTTCATTTCTGAGATACAAATGATTAAATATTTTAGGGGCCAGTCCTTTAGATCCTTAATGGGGACAGACATTGGTGCTTTCATTAATGGAATCGATTAGAATCATCAGTGCAAACATTTTCTCTTCTACAGTGCTAAACAAAATATGTCTCCTTTTCTAGATATATTGCGTTAAAGTTTAAGTATTTTGGCCCCTAAAAATCCTTTATTACGTAATAAAGGGGCGTGGCAATATTTTTTTCTGATAGATATTGGTATTATCAACAACTTTGCTTCTATAATGGATAACAATATCTTTATCGTTTTTAAGTTATTTGTAATAGAGTTTACGAGTCTCTTGGCCCCTAATTAAAGGGGCCAGTCCCTTTTTCTTGATTTCTTTGAAAAGGTCTTAAGAATACAAACATTTTTTGCTCTTACACCAATCCTAAATTGTTGTTCATTTTTGAGATACAAATGTTTGAATATTCTAGGGGCCAGCCCTGTAGATCCCTAATGGGGACAGATATTTGTGCTTTGATAAGTGGGATCGATTTAAATCATAAATGCAAACATTTTCTCTTCTATGATGTCTAACAAAATATGTCTCCTTTACTAGATTTATTTCGACAAAGTTTAAGTACTTTGGCCCCTAAAAATCCCTTGTTACGTAATAAAGGGGCGTGGCAATATTTTTTTCTGAAAGATATTGGTATTATCAACAACTTTGCTTCTATAATGGATAACAATATCTTTATCGTTTTTAAGTTAACTGGAATAGAGTTTACGAGTCTCTTGGCCCCTAAAAAAAGGGGCCAGCCCCTTTTTATTGATTTTGTTGGAAAGAGCTTATGATTATCTACCACTTTTGTTATATATATCTTAACAAATTATCAACTGATAAAAAGATACAGATCAAAACGTATGAAAATTTTGAATAAAAATTCGTACCCAATTTTCGTGCCTGGGTGAGCTCCAAGAGATAGCGCCACTGGCGTAAAACAACACAATAGTGCACAACTTCAAACTATAGACTACCTATCCTGAAAATTTCAAAGTCATATCTCTGATAGTTTCTGAGATCAACTCTGCACAAAATAGGTCGTAGAAATGTGCAAAATGGCCGATAAATCGGTACCGGAAGTGACGACAGAAAAAATCTCAAAAACGTATGAAGTTTACATCAAGTCTCATCTTCTGTGAAAAAATGGTTGAAATTGGTCGAATAGTTTTTGAGAAATCGCGTGCACAAAATTTGTGGAAAAAAATAATAATAATAATAAGAAATCGTACGAAAACTATAAGGTCTTCCGTTGGAAACGGAAGACCTTAATAAGAAACAGTACGAAAACTATAAGGTCTTCCGTTGGAAACGGAAGACCTTAATAAGAAACAGTACGAAAACTATAAGGTCTTCCGTTGGAAACGGAAGACCTTAATAACAAGTCTCTAGCTCACCTGAACTTTGAGCCTTAATCTATGATGTAGTTAAACTATCATATGAAATGTAAATAATAATTTATTTTAATAATACTTTGTGTTTAGAACAAGTTTTACTCATGCCACAGAACTTGATATCAATCCGAATTTGAGAACTCAAACCCTGATTAAACAATGTCCTTAAGGAGTGTAATGATACAATCAAACATCAAGTAGTATACAGATTTTGTTGATTGACGGTATACACACTTAATGTGTCTAAATCAATATTATGAAAATCAGTTGCTAATTATTGACAAAACTATTTATTATGTGCAAACATTTAACATGTTTGTAGCTATACACATTCAATGAATACAGAAGTTTATTTATGAATCTCACGGTGTACAGAAAAATATCTAAGAATCCATGCAGGTCTCTTGAGATCAGGTCTTCCTGCTAAAATTAATGTAAACATGAAATGCCAAGTTGATTGACTGTTTATTCACACAATAGATACAAGGACTTATTTTTTTAGAGTTTTGATTGTTGATACCAATATCAAAATTATTGAAATTATAAATACTGTAAAAGTTTAAGTAAAGCCAGATGAATTCATTTTATATTTGTTATCGAGCAGCAAAGGATGATTGCACTCACGGAAAAGTTATATTTGCGACAAACTAAACTTTAAATAAAAGATTTTTCTTTCAATTGCAGATATGGTCCGCATCTAAACTGCAACTTTCCGTATTTGCGTTAAATAAAAGTATGTTGATACCAAGAACGAATTTGTTTTCAAAGGCGGGGGTCATCATGATTTTTTGAATCTTCATACGATAATGAGGACGCCCACTTTTGTACTGACTTTATACATAGTTAGCGCATGTTTGTCTATTGTTCTCCGTTTAACAGTAGTTATATATTTCCATTATCAAAGCTATGTCATAGGGGGATTAATAGACAAGCATGCGCAATGAGAAAAATACTTCTTCTTACTTTCGCTTTCCCTGTTGTAACCAAGGGCTGATGCATGTAAATATTATAATTCACCACGTGATTTCTCACCTCAGATAACTTTGTGAATACAAACCTCTATCACGTGACGTATAAGGTACATGTTGTGTGCTAACTAGAACACTGTTTTCGAACACGTGAAGTTGTCAAGCATTGATTTAAAGTCTTCTGTACTAACATGGATATGGTTTAATTGATGATAGTAAATAGTATACTTGTACCATATAGCATAGATAGATTATGGTGAAAGATAAAGACAATGCTGTTTTAAATACTACTTATTGTCGCAAACTATAAAGTCGCGCATGGCTGACTGCTTTTCTGCTGGTTTTGTGAAAAAAGAATTGAGAGTCTGTTGGGTTCAAATGAAGCTGGTCTTTTTTTATAGAAATATTTTGTGTTCAAATATGTTGATATACCGATAACATCATATGTATAGCATAAGTTTAAATTTGTCGTTATTAAATTCCTACTACATGTATACGTACGATGTTTTCTGTGCTTATTTAATAATAATTATAATTTACACAATGTAATCAAATAAATGCATCTGAAATATATATGCATTGACGTTAGAACTATAACTATTCTTTTTTAATTTTCTCACATAGTCCTTTTCAAAAGCTTGTACTTTTTTTAACTATGCATAATACACATTTACTTCAAATCTAAATATATTTGTCGTAATATAAAGTTTGTTTGCGCCGGTAGCATTTTGATGTTATAGTCATTTAAATTCCAACTGGTTAGTGTTAATGATTCCTGCAAACCTCCAATTTCTTCCAGGAATATATAAGATAATGATATATAAATTCTTTAGTTTATGTTCGATTAAGAAGGCTGGATGGTCGTAACAATTTGTAGTCTGTATTTACCTCCTAATGAAAAAGAGCTTAATTTAACAATATAGTAAATGCCAAATTTCAGAGCTAAGATAATTGGGTTTTTTTTTCTAAATTTTATGCCACTTTTGGCCAAAATATAATGTGTCAAAGTGTTAGGAAGATCTGATGGTTCTTTTTTTGACCACCAAACCACCTTAACCTAATTTTGACATTTATGCTTTTGTGCGTTTTGTATATTAAATGAATGTACAATTTGCTATTGACTTTTGTTGTGTTGTGAGAAAACGCAGCTCATTGCTTCAGTTGCATACTATTTTAATTTGTAAGGATTTATGTTATAACATTGACATTAATTTTATTAAAAACTTCTTAAGATCTTAAAATTTGTGGGCATAGCTACAATCTTTATTTTTATTGTGAAATTTGAAAAATAATAATGCTATGATAATCGTATAATAAAAACAGTATTTTGCTGATACAAAGATTAAACGATTTTTTTTTTTAGAATTTCAAGTGGTTTTTTGGTGGTTTTTTTTTTTACATAATTATATGTAAGAACAATATAAGAAAATCAGTGTTTATATGAAAATAAACAAGAGAAACACAAATAGACCCATCAGAACTCATTAGAAAGCATGACAAAATTAATCTTAGAATAAGTAACTATGTACATAATCAGTATAAATACTATTAATACATACTATGCAAAAAAAAACCAATAGTTGCATGCAGATATTAATTTTATTGTCCCTAGTAATGCAGCAATTATTTTACGAGGCACAACAAGGAGAATTATGTGCTGTTCAAGGGGATAATAAACGTACTTCTGTCCTAATGTATAATAAATAGGTACTTTATTATACCAAACAAAAATACTATTCGACTATGTAGTTTATCTTGATGGTGAATACTAAGTTACAAGTAGCTCTGCATTACTTTGGCGTCTCATCTAAGGGACAAGTAAAGGTGTTCCTTAAATTGTTTACTTGGATTTGTCATCAAACCAATATATCATCATTATCATAACTTATCGATTTTTAAAATCTAAACAATTATGTAAGCATTATAATCTTAACCCCTGTTGTACCTTATATTTTGTACTTATGTCATTTTAATTAGAAACACATGCATACCACATCCGCTTGGCTGCAGTATATTTTAAGAAATAAATCAGATAGTGGGTTCACACTACGAACTACAACATTGACTATAATTGTAAAGTGTTTTTATGCTTGCGAGCATGATGCCCTTGTATTCCGGAAGAAAGTAACGAACATTGTTAACCAATGACGCGGAAAATTTTAAAGTATTTAGTGCCAGAATGATAATAGTGACGACATTCATGTATAATTTTGTATTACGTGCAGATACAGATGGTTCTGCAGCCTTCATTTTGTGAGGAAAAAATAATATCAACATTATAAACAAAAGGATAAATGTCACTCCGTCAATCAGAGAGGTGACAATTACATATTGGACACCTCTGTTTCTATATAAAATGATTGACTTATATATCCATATGTCCCGCTCAGAACAAAAAAAAGAAGCTAAAAAGGAATCGTGATTTTGTTAGGTATTTAATACCTTGGAAGGGATTTACAAAAAGGGATACCTTGCATATCGCAAGATAAGCACTCCAGTCCCAGAAAACAGACCCGAAGACTGTTTAATTGTTTCGAAAATAAACGTAAAATTCACGTGTGTGCACAGGCCTGGAAAAAGCTCTACAGATATTTTACGACAGTGAGGAATAGATAAAAGAGAGATCTTGTCTCTTAGAGCCATGTTGACAATGCAGTAATAAAATGGTTTTCGAAGCTTCTTATTCATCAGAATACATAGTATTGTAATAAGGTTACCGAGCAATCCAATTATAATCATAACTGGTTGAACTAGATGGTAATCAGACCTTTCAACAACAATTGTAAATATATCTGTAATGTTCATTAGATTCAGCGTGTCCTTAAAATTGACAGTTTCACTATCTGTTACTGAAATTTCATCCAACTTTATTGTTAACTTTACATAGAGAACCCGTTGTTCAATATCTTTATTCCAATGACAAAGGGGTGTAAATACTGGTTGTGATAGGGTGACTCTAGAAAAATATCAGAGACAATTTTCAACCTATTACATATTTAAAGAGATTTTACTTGAATGATACAAAGAACGTTTACATTTTGATACTATTTAAAATGAAGATTAATTCAAATTAATGATATAGTAGATATTTATTTATGAACATTTACTAAAAGTGGTCTGATATTTGACCGACTAAATATGAAACACTAACTATTTGATATCATAGTGAATTTACTTAAATATATAATTATTTTTACAACTGACTACAGGCATATGAAAATAGCTGTTGAAAAAACAGACAGGCAAAACCAGTTGGTTTCTTGTTTTAATGTTCTACACCACATTATAAATGTTATGCATATTTATTTTTGTAATTCATGATATTTAAATTTCAAATTGTTTGAATGTTTCAAAAACCATTGTTAAAACGCGCAACGAAACAGCTACAGAAAAACAGCGAAGTGTACATGTATTTCACAATCGTTGTATCTTGTTCCATCAGTTTTCTGTTTAATTTGAAACTAGGAATTTTGTGATTTTATACCACATTGTATGTCATCCTAGATGCACGATATGATCATTTCAATCGCAGATATTTTTTGTCAGAAATCAAATTGGATATAAAAAGGCTAGTTCAGAATTAAATTTAGATCAAAACCGAGCCACTTGACCCTGTTTAGAGAATATTTACTTTACATAAAATAAAGATATCAGATATTTCAAAGGTTCCGTTTTCTTTGGTTTTTTAAACCAAAATGAAAAAAAAAATTATTTCGGGCATTCAATTTTATAACACATTAGATGGATAAAATTGGCTGACTTTTTTTATACAATTGATATGACAAGGCTAATCAAGAACAAATTTGCGAAATTTCTGAAGATGAAAATCAGCGTGCTCTTTTTGTTCAATAATAGTAACATATCATGATACAGAAAATAACAACGGTTGATGCAACATCAAGAGTCGGAAAACGATTTAGAATAATAAAAACAATTTAAAAAACCGATCAGAATCAACCTAACAGAAAGTAGACTCAAACTAAACCTGGGTATACTTTCGGGTTTATCATAAGTTTACTCCGGGTTTACAAGAGCAGACCCATATTTGACTCCGAGTACACCCAAAGTAAACCTACAGTGGACACAGAGAGTAAACCCCAATCGAAAGTAGAACCTTTAAAGCAGACCTTACAAGTGTAATTTCGATATACAAGGCCCAGAAATTACAGACAGCAAGATGGCAAGATAAAAGACGGGTCTGAAACATATTCCAGTGCGTAAAGTTGGCCCCAAAAGCAAACCGCGAGTAAAACCCAAGAAAACCCCGAAAGTAAACCCGGAGTTATGTTAGGGTCTGCTCCTGTGTTAGTTTGGGTCAGATCGGTTTTTCACTCACATGCATATTTGTCGTGTTATTTTAAAATTTTTGAGTATCAAAACGGATTTTATGATGGTTATGTATATTACAAAAAAAATATTAAATATCGCATAACCAACTCGAGCCAACGATTCGGCTTTGTTAAATTTGAGCGAAGTTTAATTGAATCGAAAATTAACACAAACATAAGTATAGACTTGTAAAATGCCATTTTTTTTAATGGGGTTTAGAAAATAAGTAAGTATTAAATACCAGGGATATCATATCACCTAAAGCAAGATTAACAATGCAGTAAAAATTCGGTTTCGTTATCGTGGGTCGTTAAAAAGCAGCCAGTCACTTTAGTTGGGCGAAAAAAATATGTAGCGACAATGGAAAAGTCAAAGACCACAGGAGACCATCCATACCAGTTGACGTAAGGTTCACACAAAGTTAAGAAGATTGCGTCTTATCTTTAAATTAAGGAAGACGGACCTACTTTGCTGTGTTCAGAAAAACGCGCAGCTAAAAGGAGTAATTGTTACGAACATCGATTTCTCAATATTGCTGGGGATGTCAAAGTTCTTCAGTGAGTTTTATTATATCTCTTGATATTTATAAGCATCTACATAGATTATTAAGTAGAGTTTGAGCCAGTTAATAAATCATATACAATCCGATTCACATCAATATTCGTATCGAAAAAATATAGTAAAACCGTCCATGTGTTTAAGTCTTGTGGTATATTATTTCAAAAAAATGTATCGCAAACTGTAATAGTTCTTTGCTTATATAAATCAACTTCAAAATGATATACAGAGCTTTTTTCCTGGAGTTTGCGTAGAAATTTTTAATGAACAATTGAAGAAAAATAGCGTCTCGTCGCATTTTGACATGTGCCCCTGTAAAAACAAATTCGCTGACATGGTAATTTTTAAATGATAATAATTTACAATCATCATATATATATCATATTTCAATTTGGAGTGAAAATCTATCGCAAAATTATTTTATAAAATTATTTTTTTCTTTTACAAGAGCGCTTTTCTCAAATATGTTCAACTGAAAAAAGAATTAAAAGTAATGCACACAATATTTGAAATGGTCCCTACTTAAAGTCTTATTCGATTTTAATGTTATATTTTGTTTATTTTTGATATATCTTTAATAACTCCAACTATAATTTTCATAAAAATCACTATTGTGGCAGTGAATTGGGTCTACCGTCCTTAATAAGAAACCACCTGTTAACCAGGTGTTGCTCACCGACATTCAATAAAAATCAGACTACATGTACATGGTATACAAAAAAACTTAACAATTCGTATGATAATTCATAATGTTTATATCTAACAACGTAAAATTGAAATATATTATTTTACAGCTGTGGTAGATTGGGATTTCGTTTATATCTATTATTAAAAGTATTCCGTTCCCGATGTAATTTATTCTGTTTTGAAACGCCAACTTTATTCGATAGCCAATAACTTTAGTGACAGTTATCAGTTGTTCTGTGCCATATATAAAATCGTGTAATTCCTTCTTTTATGAGGGAGACAGCTGGTTTCGCTAGATACTTTTTTCCTTAGTCCAAATCTTGTCTGTCTAAACTGGGTCCATGTTAATGTAAAAGTTAAGTTATAGTTTGGGGGAATTTAAGTACTTGCTACAGATTTGTTTTTTCTTATTTTGTTATAATAATTTTAAAAGGGTTGTTAATCATGGTTTTCATTTACTTTGAGTTTGGTTAATTAATCTGGTTTATATTTATTGAGAGTAAAGACGTTTTCATACTTAATTTAGAAATAAGTGAAGTTTAATTCTTAATGTAGAGGTCGAATTCAGTCTCAAAACAAAAATAAATACAACGCGAAGTACTGATAAAAACTCATATAGAACTGACCTGTTAAACAGCAGCAAAAGACTACTTTTTTTTAAATATAGAACGGACTTTGATAAAATAAGTTTGTACCTTTGTTTGAATCTTTAATCTTGAATTTTTGAGCTCTTAAGAGCACGTATGTAATTATTTATAAGTAAAACCATAAAACGCAAAAGTAACACATACTCTTATCTTGTTTTTATACTCTGGGCAACTACATATAAGTGAAATTTTGCAATCACTAGAACCATGTGCATGCAACAAGTTTATTTGATTGATAGAAATTAAAACCGTATCACCATTTCATTTTATCAATTTTTATTCCAACATTATTAAAGACCAGTTTCATCACGCATCAATTTTCTGTCTGTAATGATTTAAAAAAAACTGGGTGAAGAAAAACATACAACTTCAGCCAAGAAAAAAAATTCTCAAGTATACATGTAGATGGAATTAAAATTGACTAACTTCATTTTCTATGGTCGATTACCAGTGTTATGCCTAAATTTGTAACTGGTTTTAAGCGTCCCGACCTAGTGACCATATATTGAGGGTTGATCCGTGTTCCATCTCCCTTAGCTTAGTCATCGCTCACTTTTCATGCGCAGTAATCAGTAATGATTATATGTATATAGTAGCAGTCATGTTTTGGTGTCGACTTAAATACTCATGTGGTACTGTATTGCAGGAAATTTACCTGGGGAGTTATTTTTCACAACATTCCCTGAAATAAGAATTCTGCAATCTAACATCTTGGGGAAAAAATGAAGTATTATAATAATAAAAAAAATACCAACGATAGGGGGAAATAAAAGCTTGTAAGAAGGTCCCCACTTCATACACATGTAGCTACCCATTCTTTTATCTACTTTAAACAGCTTATCAAAATTATCGTCTGA
Source organism: Magallana angulata (assembly GCF_025612915.1). NCBI lineage: Eukaryota > Metazoa > Mollusca > Bivalvia > Ostreida > Ostreidae > Magallana > Magallana angulata. The sequence goes on along the minus strand of NC_069120.1, from coordinate 20,131,729 downwards.
AATAATTATATAATTCATCGCATAAACAAAGATTCCTGTCGAGAAGGTTGTAAGTATTCTATGGTTTTTGTAATTTAAATCATGGTGTCTGAACTTCATCATAACCTCTATTTTGAAAGAATGATTAATTCATTGAATTCCGTTTCACAGCTAAACCGTACTTAATTTTCATCATTTAGAATAGTCACATCTTCTTCGCAACTCAATATTTACACTAATGTTGCGAGAGTACACAACAGTTTAAAATTTATCGGGGGAGGAAACGCACAGGGCAAGCAAAGTGTCTTACACTTGCGAAGCACATATTGCATGCATCACCTGGCGAGATACTTAGTGCTAATTTTACACTACTCAGTACCATTAGATAGATAGATATATATATATATATATATATATATATATATATATATATATATATATATATATATATATATATATATATATATATATATATATATATATATATATATATATATATATATTTCAATACAAGTGGCCACAAATGGGAAGACATGACAGTATTGGTTATTGACCATAATCCTCATTGGACAGACGCGGAGAGGAAGAGCAAGGAAAAGTTCTGGATGCACAGACTCAAATCATTCAGACCTGATGGCATGAACAAACAAATGGACTTCACTAAAATGAACGTCTCATAGCCATACATCACCTGACACCCACATAGTAATTTCATGAAATCTGTCAACTGCGCCTCTTCCATTCATTTATTAGTTTCTTAACTACCTTTTATTTGTAAATTATTTTATTTATCTATAATCATTTAATTTTATCTCTTTTCAATCTAAAATTCGAGTCTTTATCATAAGTGCCGTACGAGTTAACAACGGGGGTTCTAATTCTCATTTATTAACTCGGACGCCAATTTTAATTAGCTAATTAACTTAATCAGGCGTGAAGTTGGCAGTCGATTGATTACTTTATAGCAATCGGCGAAAGTAGCAACACCTTCTTTAAGAGTGTGAACAAATGTTTATAATTTAGCTGTTCTTTTTTATAGATTTTAAGTAGTTTAGTAGTAGCTTTAGATTTTGTTTTCTCTGTTTTGTAGTCATGTAATTTATTATTTGGTCCTGAAGAAGGGACTGGTTGTCCCGAAAATTTGACAATTTCTATTGTTCGTGTCGTTAGCCATTTTTAGTGCTTTATATATTCAGTTTACTGGCTTAGTATCTATATATTAGATCCGACACTTTAAAGATACCTTGTGTTGTTGATTCTATTCAGTGCTTTATATATATATATATATATATATATATATATATATATATATATATATATATATATATATATATATATATATATATATATAAACCCACACACGTAGTATTATATGAAAAAAATCACAACACCGAAATAAACTCAACATGCTGTCAAACTCCTGATGATTTAAAATGAAACTAGTTGAGTTTATTTAGGTGTTGTGACTTTTTTCATACATATATATATATATATAAATATATATATATATATATATATATATATATATATATATATATATATATATATATATATATATATAATTTAAATGGACATAGATACATATTAAAAACGATTGGACACCAGGCATCGCCTACGTAAGGTTACAGATAATATTTATTCATAGTCATATCAGTATTACAGTAGAAAGGTACACAATATAATGATAAGTACATTACATATATATAAAATGATAAACGCTATTTGTAACGCCGAAGTAATTGGAAGGATGTAGACAAAGAAAAGACATTCAATAAATAGCATGATATTCAATGACCACATCCCTCACCTGAATAATGACTTTCGTATCATTTTATTGAAATGTTTAAATACGAAACATTTAAAAATGTCACAAAATTTTTACATGTTCCAAGATTTTGTAAAACATAATGCAATACATTATAATCCTTACATTTTTGGACATCGTATCCTAATCAATTAACCAGTCTAATCATCCTTGCCTTAAAATATAAAATAATATTAAAACAACAACTACACTGCATGAATAATTTTTAAAAAAAACCTGAAATAAAGTCATCGTAACCTTCATATGAGGATATGAAGATATGAGTATGCTTACATAGTGGAATGACTAAATTTACCATTGTATCTCTTGAGAAGATTTTAAAACATTTGCTTTAAATGTTTATACTTTTAAGTTGATATTTTAACCCATCTTGGGAACCAACATTGGTCTTGGGGTCAACTCTTCAATAGACGATATTTGAACACATTCCTAATATATTTCTATGGTAAACATGAAGACCTTTTGGTCACGTAGTTTAGGTCTGGGGTCACATTTTTAACAATCTTTACGGGCTCTTGTGTAAATATTGTACTTTATATGGAGTGTTTACTGACAAAATCTTAATTTTGTTGTTACATTTTCTTTTTGTTTTTCAAAAGGTACATGAGTGTTATAACTTTTTAAGTCTGCATTTACTTTCATGTAAGTTATGTAATTATCTGTTTTAATTCACTTCTTCACTTTTCATTACGTTTTTTTTATTATTCTTTGAATTACTTTGGAATGTTAAATTGGCTTTTCATTTAATATTAATCAATCATTACTGTTAATAACCAGTGCTTTTTTTCAGAATTTTGATAATATCATAAACATTTCAAAGGGGTTTTTCTGAAGAAGAACATGAAAGGCATATCCGGCGAACTGCATTAAATCTGATGAAATAAATCAAAGGATTGACACTATGTACAATAGCACTGACAATTGCGATATATGATTCAGCCAATATAAACATACTTAATTCATTTGATGGAACAAAATAACGGAAGGTGTTAAAGAAAGACGTAGCTACGTTAAAGGTATTCAGGGCCAAAATGATAATGGTGACAACTGTCATGGGTAGTTTCGTATTCTGTGCAGATAAAGACGTATGTGCAGCCTTATATCGGTGATAAAATAATACCAGTAAAATGGTTAATAGAAGAATTAATGACAATCCATCGACCGTAGAGCTTATAATTATATATCGGAATCCCTTGGTATTAGAAATGAAATGACTTGACAAATATCCGTAAGCTAAACTGATAATAAAACTGAAAAAGAAACTTAAAAAGACTTGATATTCTTTTAGATACATGCGACTTTTGATGGGATAAACAAACAAAAGGAACCTTACAAATCCTAAAATCAGAGCTCCCATTTCGGAGAATAGTTTGGAAAATCGAATTATTGTCTCCAATATAAATTGATAAATTGAGAATGTGCATTGTCCAAGATTAAGAAAATAAAGTAACAAATTGTGGCAGTAAGGGTTGACTAGAAGGGCAATCGCATCTCCTACAGCAAGATTAATTATGCAGTAATAAAACGGTTTTCGTAGATTTTTTTGCAAAGGAATGTACAATATTGTTAGAACGTTACCGACTATTCCAGCTGCAATAATGATAGGTTCTACCACAGACAGTTTACCATAACCTTCAATGGTAGTGATGTTCAAACTTAAATTTGCAGTGGTATTTAATAATTTTTCGATAACTGCGGTAAGAATTTTACTTTCATTTTTCAAAAATAAAACTTCATGTGCAGTAGGTAGGTTTACAAAACAAAGAATATCAATTATCTCCTTTTGTGAAATATCTTTCGTCGGAATCAATGGTTCATTACCACCTATAATTATATCCTTTAAAAAGGTAGGCAGCCCGTCATCAAGATGAAAATCTTGTCTTGAGTCGTTGGTTGCTTGCATTGTATGGAATAAACATCCAACCATCAGAATGCCTAGTATTTTCATGACAGCGACAACGCAAGTCCAGACAAAATGAAGAAAATAATCTAAAAAGTAAAAAAAAAATAATCATTACGTATGTTATTTAACATCTGATAGTTCATCGTTTGAGTTGGAAACCACAGATCTAGGAAAAAGACTCTCTGTAAGCTCTTGTAAATGAATAGTTTTATGCTTTTATACAATAGCCTAGTACATGTATACTTATATTAACTGAGTATCATACATGTACTCCCCCCATACTTAAAGAATAAATTCTTCTTGTTCAATCTTTCACTTAACTGTTTAATTATTATAACACTTTTATATAATAATCAACTGAAACAAGAGGGAGAGAAAGCTCACCAGTACATCTGAAGAAAAGATGCAAGCTCAGGGAAATGGCAGATGTAAACTCAAGCGCACAATGCTTTTCATCGGTCATTTCAGAGACAAACGCCTTACACCTATCCTTCATCAACTCGTCAAAATTATATTTTCGCAAGCCGATTTCATATTTTTCAAGGAGAAAGGTTGTCAGTTGCATTTATTTTGAACAAAACATGTTTACCAGTTATTCGACATGATCTCAAACTTTTGCATTGCGCGTCCGTAATTTACTTGTCTTGAGCGGTTGCATATTATGACGTTACCTTGTTTTGGAGTCGTAAAGAGTTATTAACGTTAACGTTTACAAATCAACAAATCAGAAGCGATCATTATAAAAAGAGGAAATAATATCTATGTATTTTTTCTAACCGTTCAATCTATACTACTATATTCAAATAATAGACTCGAATCTTTAAGCTTTGATACCGATAAATCGGAAGAGCACTGTCTTTTGTTTTATATATTTTAAACATTATTGGCATCTGAAGATTACCAATTTGTTTTTATTTTTTCTCAATCAAGCTTCGTTAATTAATAATCAACGAAAATTCCTCAAAAAATTCCGGAAATCATCTGAATTTTTTGGATTTTACAATCTTGCGCATGCGCATTACATTCACACTAAACCACGGGAGGCACTTTATTTTATGTTTCCACAATATCACATTTGCATGGGTAAACTTGGAAACGATAAAACATATGCGTGTTAATTTTCATTGGAAATTTTTCTGTTCATCAAAGAAAATACGGGAGATAACTCTTACACAGTGCATTTATTATCCCGAGAGTTTCGAATGTCAACATGGTGTGTAAAAAACGTTGTTGAAATATGTTAAATTCTGCAATTAAAGAATTAAATTTTTTAAAGAAAGGTATTTACAGCTTCAACAATTTGAACAATTTGACTGTTATTTTCAATGCAACTTTATTAATTTTCTCCAGAGACATAAATAAAATGTTATCTTTGTCTCTGTTTTCTCCAAAATCGTTTTGGAGCGATTCTGCAATTTTCTGCTACATTACGGGAATATGGGAGACATTTTAACTATGATGAAGGCCTTTCCCGAGACACAGTTAGATTATTCCAACTCAGCAGAGTGTAGTGAAATTAATAGCCTAAATATTATTGTAGGCTTCAAGTGTCAATAATATACGGTGTTTCGATGCATCTTTTCTGTAAATGCCAGTTATCATATGCAATATCAACCTGTGCGTGCCCGGGTGAAAGTCTAGTATTTAAAAAATATTTTGACCTGTCAATACGGAAAATATTTGTTTAACGAACGAAACGGACAGGAAACTGCTGTGAAGAATTATGCCAATGCCGAGGTGGCATTTTTACACCCGTTTAAGATGCACTTTCGTAGAGATCCATAAATACCTAATGATAGACCATTATCTAGAGAGTATATAACAACTTTTGTGTTTAGTGGGTCTTACCTTGCAGGTGAGGTATTTGCTTTTAAAAATAATATCTTTTAAAATGACAAATATTGCCCAAGAAGAAATAACTTTCCAACAGGAAATATTGAAAATCTAGGATTTTCTAAATATCCTATAGGAAATAGATTTCCTTCAGGAGAAAATAGGATTTCCTACCGGATTTTAGAATGATTTGGGTGTTTTCTTAAAATCCTTTCGCAATCTAAATTCCTATTAAAAGGAAGTTCTTTTATTTCGGTAGGAAATTTTAATTATCTTGAAGGAAAATATATTTTTTAAGGTTAATATTACAGGTGAGGTACACTGATAACAAAGATTGTTATAAACTTCTAAAGCAATTGTCTATCATATGGCATTTTGAATTATTTGATACATGCATCTTAGATGCATAAATGCAACCTTGGCACTGTCATAATAACTGGCACAGTTTAAGAAGCAGACTGTTTTTAGCTTGACATTATTGATATACTTCAGCCGTGTGCGAATTTGATTGAGATTACGGCTTCACAACATTTGATCACGTGACCAACCAAATTCATATCCTGGTGAACTCGTAAACATGCTGTTTATATCTTAAATGAGCGATAAGCATAGTTCAACGTTGCTTCGTTACTAGAACTTGCAGTAACTTTATCCAAATGACAATTTAATTTTTTGAAATAAAAATACATGTTAATTATATCATTTAATATCTTACTTTTAACGAGGCCGGGTCTAATTTGTTCTGCCCTAGATTTTTGGATGAAACTTTTTACATGAATTTCTACTGATATAATCATCATTTTAAGATTAAAAAATAAGACATTTACCACACGGTTTGTTTAGGGGGTCATCTCAAAGTTTGTTAATCTTTAACATAGGACCCTATGGGATTTTGCTTGAAATGTATCAATTTTGCATATTTTTTACATTTTTTCAAAACTTCTGCCCTAGGGATTTCTTTTTCTGTTCTACATATTAAAGTTATTGCTAAAAGGCATCAAATAGTCAAATAAAAAAAACATTTTACCTCCTGATTTGTTCCAGGGGTCTTATCAAAGTTGATTTTTGTATGCCCAATTTCCCAGATTCGTCAGATAATGGCTATCTTTTATTTGACAAAGGCGGAAAAGGTGATCTTTATAGTATTATTAAAACATTCAGACATATTTAACTAATAAAAAAATATATAACATCACATATTAAGGGTCATTAATATAAAATACATGGTTACTGTCTTGAAATATATGAATTAAGCTATATTTAGGCGGGTTAAGAAAACGGGCTTGGCTTGCTGAACCCCCTTCACGTTCAACCCGAGCCCAAATATAGCTTATACTTCGAGACATTTATGTTTTTCTACAATATAACATTATTTTTACGCATCAAACGAGATATTTTCAACAATTTTCGCTGAATATCTGCAGTTGAAACTATCAAGCCATGGCGTCAACCAAGCAAAAAGATGACGTCACAATACAAATGAAACGCTGCGCGAAAGCGTGCGTACTCGTTCTGTACTCGGCTTCGTTAAGTTCAAATCTGGTTAAATCTACCGATTCCCCTCTTTTTCCTTATCGTCGAAATCGCCGCATAAATATGACATATCTCTCTCTACTCCCCTGTGACAATTAAGTCTGGATATCTATATTTGAAGTACTTTTACTAGTTGTCACAAAACCGGGTAGGTGAATAAAATCAAAATAACAAATCCATTTTCGAAGATTTTTAACTGGTTACCAAGATTAACAAAATCCATTAAATGCATTCACTCGATATTAAATACTAGGTTTTAACATTACGTAACTTGGAGCTATTCATTATAATTATTGCTAATTATATACACAAAAAAATCTATGACACCATTTTCTAGATCGTTCAAACAATTTTTCCTCATAACATTTAAATTACATAGAAAAATCTGATGTTTTCATAACAAATTGCTGACAGATGTTATACCTGATGTTGAATCACTTTTGTTCAAAGTTGACTTTACGATGATAACTTGAAATGGATTTCGTGTCTTTTTCAAAAGGCGTCGTTACATGCTGTTAAAATACAAATAACATAAAAATAACAATAGAAATGATCATTGCAAAAATTATCCAATTCAAGCTAAATCACATTCAGACAATTTCTTTCACTTTGAAAAATCCAATACTGTAGCTTCCTTGCATTCTATTTCTATCTAAAGATAGAATTATTGCACAAAAAATATTTTTTAACGAATTGAATATGATGAATTTATGACCTACCTTATAGCATTGAAATAAACATTCCCTCGATATACAAAATGAATATCAATTGTGAGGTTCCATTATCTGAAATGTCTCTACCTTGCTAAAATATTTCTAAAGAATATTCAACATTTATATACCTTCTTGAAAAAGAACATTATCCAAATCAGAAACACGGGGTTATAATTTGTATTCTTATATCATCTCTAATAATCTCTTTGTTGAGAAAACAAAGGCAGTAAACATTTGATACGTTTTCAGTCTATGATTAAACGAGAAATTATAATATAAAGTAGAAAGTTTTTGCAAGAACTCTTATTGGATTTCTTTTTCAAAAGTACAAATTAAACGGTTTTTATTCATTTATAATCTGAGAAGAAAATGTAACGAAAAGAGATATTGCACCCATTATACTAATTTCAGAGGAAAGGATTATTTTTCATTTATTATTTCAAAGAAATAAGAAACTGAAAAATTGTCTTATAAAAGAGATTAAAATATAGATCAACTTTAATGAAAATCAAAATTGGACGTTGTGATGGTTAAACTTAAACCAAATAGGTAGAAAATGACAATTTAATTGGATCTAATTTTCTTTACGATTAAACATCATATCTTAATAATATGAACTAAGTCTGGTTCCTTTGATTAACGGAAGTTGGAAAAAAAATTCTTGCTTTTTCATCAACATGACTAAAGTATTAGGCATGAATAACGTTCAAATTTCGTTTTATTTTTAGCTCACCTGGCTTCCATTGATTGACAAAACTTTTTACCTAAGTTTAATTTCAAGTAATTAGATACAGATGGAATACAGTTAAACAACAGTGAAACGACAATTTTACAGGATCAGAACAATACATATTGCAAAGATACATACAATTAATAAGCATAAACATTACGATAACTCTAAAATTGACATATACCTGCCCATAATGATATATATATATATATATATATATATATATATATATATATATATATATATATATATATATATATATCCAAAGTCTCTTTTTCAATGAATAATATAAAAAACTTTAAAACACTGTTTCAAAATATTTCGACCGTGTTACCGGTCTTCATCAGTCGGTGTTTATTGTCTATAGCAACACAACGTAGAACGATATGCTTTGGCCACTAGTCCCAGTTTTTAAAACTAAACAATATAACCAACTCTCAATTCGGATTAAGTTGCATGAATGTACAATCACGAAGGCAAACAAAATCCGATATTGCAAGAATTCTAAGGAGACTTTGCAGGACATCTAGAGCATTACTGATCCAAAGAAATGATTCTGTTTTGGATTAATAATCTTTAAAATAGCGAGACGAACAGTTTAGCAAACAGATGTTGCAGCAAACCTCATTGTAACAATGATAGTGGATGTTGTTCGTCGGTCACGTTTTTTGATATTAATAATGCTGTTAATAATTTTTTAAAATAGTATGGATTCCTAAATATTCAATGCGGATGAGGGTACATCATGTTTGAATTTTTTAAAAATAAGTATAAATCCCAAGCAAGTTTCGAGGTCATGAAAAACACAACCAAACACTTCAACCAACTGCCCTACACTGTTTTTCCAATAATATTACAAAAAGAAAATAATTAGAAAGTGATTTCAATACCTTATTTAATCACAATGTGTGTAGATTTCATTTTTCGGTTTCGCACTTTATTAAGCAATTTGAATGCAATGATTTAGTTAATAGACATTCGTAAGAATGATATCAAATAATTATGCAACCTTTTGATAAAAATCATTCATAAAATATGAATACATGTTACAAAGTAAAAGTTTGTTAAGCGATAAACGTCATAATATTTTTCTGTTTTCCGTTCGGTTCCGCTTTCCGTTCCGTTTTCCGTTCCGCGTTTTAGCAACACCCTTATATAGTTTTTGGGAGTTGATTTTAATCAACTCTCCTATGCAGTTACTCTGGCGTTTATTCAGTGCATGACTGTTGGTTTTGCATCGGTGATTGTCTATTTTGCATCGATGTCTGTTGATTGGCAAAAGAGGCTGTTGGTTTTGTTTTAAGATGGTCTGTTTCGTAGTTTAGTATGTTTTTGAAAAAAAAATAGTTGTTCGTTTTGCATTAACGTGTTTTTTACCCCTTTCCGCCGCCCATGGTATGGGATTCGGTGATAAACGGCGAGCTAGGGTATTCATCACATGGGCCACACAAACACTCCCCTACAGCCTCTGAGTGGTGAACGATAGAGTACAATGTGTAGTTGATGACTGATAAATTAATTAGATATTGCATGCAGTACCAGGCGTCACGTTTGGAGATAACTGTGACTGTAGTCCTCAAACCATCTTCGCTAGCCAAGGGTGACGATCCACGGTGTTTCTCTATTCTCTATATTGGCTAGCGAAGATGTCCTCAAACCTGACTGATATCACTATTTCGGTTCATTTTGAAAATTCATTTTAATCGTTTATTCATTTTTAACATCCAAAACCATATTATATAAAGCACAATTGATCATTTTGCCGACTGAACTTCCAGAAAAATATATTTGATATACATTTAAATCAGGTACTGGTAGATTGTACTAGTTTTTAGGGGAAAGAGTCAGAAGAGAGAGAACAAATTATCTGACCCTTCCAGATACATTTTATTCGATTATTATATCATGCATTAATTGAGACCAAAGTTTAAGCTTATAAAATCTTGTTTGCAGCAAAAACATTTTTTTCTAAAGCAAACAAAAAGTACAAATAAGATATGCATATTGATAAAATATACAAGACATTTGTTTGTTTGTATGCAAGTATCAATCTCTGATAGGTGAAATTTAAATAAAATACTACATACATGTAGATATATTTAACTAACATATTGGTTTGTTGAGCCATCTTAAATACTTTGAAATTAGCATGTGCAATATTAACAAAGTCTTGTTGATGAGAAAGGACCCGGTTTCAGAAGGCTGTATGCTCAACAAATCTCCAATCAGAGCTACTTTGAAACTTCAAAAATAATTTTTAGCCGAAAACTATATTATTTAAATATTAAGCTATATCTTCATATAGAGCTCAGCTCTTAGTCTCAAGAATATTCCATGTAATACGGTATAAAATGGCCACAATTATCCCGAAACTGTCCCAAGATATGACTGAGAAAAAAATAGGACACATCTTAGGATGTTTCTTGACGGTAACTTAGGAGCATCTTAAGTTAGGATATCCTTTTCTTGTTTTTCACATAAATTCATACAAATGAAATTCAAGAGAATTTTACAGGGATAAAGCATAAAAAATTTCGACAAGGAAATTGCAAGGAAATACATTTACATTAATAAGATGGGTCTAAAATCAGTCATTTAATTTGCATACATTTACAAAAATATAAATTTACTTAGATATATTTCAATGACCAGAAACAGTTTACCTAAAAAAAATAATAATAATAAACCACAACAGAAACCCAAATTACCGCTTTTTGTATAAAGCATAGGGACAGATTAAGGCTTACAACAAATGTGCATTCTACGAGAGTAAAAATGTGCTCGAAATCTTTTGATACTCTTGTCATTTAAGTATTTGAATTTTCTTTTAGATTATTGTTCAGAGAGAGGTGATAAAAAAGAAGATGGTTGAATAAGGCGTGTAAAATGCCCATATGAGAAATGAATAGATATGCAAAATTAAAATATCATTAAATCTGATACTTCTTTTTTAAAAAAAATATTAAAAACAATGTATATTTTACGTAACATCGGTTTGTAATCCTTAAATACTTTAAATACTTGCAATAGGTTGATTTAAACTGGCTTATGCGTGTCAAAACCTCAAAATCGTGTAACTTTTTTTAACTGCAGTGCCTTTTCTTTCATAGAGTGTGTCTGAGCTCCATATTTTTGTCATAGTCTAAATGCGGTTTAATGGAATTTAAACCGATTTTAATCAACAAAAATGTGGAGAGATGACCCACTATACTTTAAAAATGTCATTTTGTAGCCCAACAATTGAACGTTTTAGAAAAATAATACAAGTCCGTAAATTCGTGGCCAATGTCTCATATAGCATTTAAACAACGCACTTTGTTGAGAATGAAATGGCTCAGTGGTTAGAGCACCAGACATTAGGCAACTTTATAGAGCTTGGGTTTTTAGGTTGTGGGTTCATAGTACCAAAACTTAAGGATTTATTATTTTTTCTTATCATTTTTTGAAATATTTCAAACTGAATATAGTTAGAAATTGCCCTTTTGTAAACCTGTATTATAACATATTAAATATATATAATTGAAAAAAATGTTAAATTCGAAATTGAATTTTACGACTAAACCAAATGGGCACTTGCGCTATCTTATTCCCCCATCTTCTTAAGAATGATCCTGCAAGGCGAATAAAAACTGATGCAGATTTTCTCTATAGGTAAGAACGCTTGAATAATTCTATGGTCAGTAATCAAAGCAATGAATGTAAATAAACTAATTTACTCAAGCCAGTGTAATTATTAAAAATTAGTTAATCATTTCAACCTTGATCGCCTCATAAATAATTAAGAAAAAATAAATTCGTTTATTTCATCTGCTTCCAGACACGCACGTACATGTAGCCACGGAGAATGGGAGAGTTCAGGGTCCATCTCCATAAATGTAAAAAAAAAAAACGTACATGGTATTAAAAGATTTAAGTTGATAATGTTATAGTAGTTCGTCCTTCTCCTAGATTAGGATTTTATCGGAAATACTGGAACTGTTGAAAAGATTGCCTTGTTCTACCGGTAGTCTTAAGAAGAAAAAAACACCACAATAGCCCTTAGATCCCATTTGAATGTAATTTTACAACCTTAGGAAGACGTGCTTAGAACACACCACAGTCCTAAGATAACTTCGGAAGCATGCCTCCATCCCTCTGAAGATAAATTTATTTTTATCCACTACATGTAATTAACACTCCGCAAATGTTCTTTTTCAATTCAGTCGTTTTCATATCTTTTTCAGATCTGTATCATCAATCTCAATCAAACAATAATCATCAATCTGCAGTCTAATTAGATATTCTTTAACTTTAACGAGTTTTATGTGCCTTTTGTACGTAGTGCGTCAATTACTGATTGGAGAGCAATGAACAGAGGGAAAAGCAAGATTTTACGTACATGTATCCCATTTTGAAATTTTGAAATCAACGTAAGACTGTTGGATTTGCCAATAAAAAATTAATCATTGAACTATTGATCAAAGATTTAAAAAAAACCAACTGCTGCAATTATGTCATACATCCCAATGCTTTGATATTTATTTATTTAAAATATAGGAGTAATAAAAAAATTGCAGAGGACAGTAAGCTGAGTGATAGGTCAGTGTACCGGAACTCGGTCTGCATTTAGCTCAAAACAGAGATAAAATGTATCTCCTTATGGAAATTGGGTCATCTCTGATCCAAAAACAAATAGCCACCCTTTTCTGTGTTTTATTAAAACTGTTTCTATAATTGTTCATTTATTTGTTTATTTTATATATTCAACTGTGAATTTAAAAAATAAACGCGAATGCAAAAGTAGATGAATTAAATTAAATTTTAATCAAATCCGTGTTTTTTAACGATCTACATCCTGGAGATTGTTCGTCCTATTTAGGTTATGAATGAAAGAATGATTTTAAGAAGAATTACATATACTTTATTCCTATCCTAGTTATTCATTTTTTACAAAATAGTGCTCGGGGTATTTAAACAATAGATTATAAGCACCGTTTTGTATTTTATTTGCATATTTTAATGTAAGATCCCACGCTCTAATCAAAACACCTTTTTGCGTCGTCATCGTCAGAAGGGCATTAAAAAGGAAATGACCTTGGTTTCACACAGTAGAATCGTCTATTTGTTGTTTCGTCCTGTAAGTATACGTAAGTAAATATAAGTATACTTGTAACATTACCACGGGTGGCCACTAGGTCGGTATAATGCGAGGAAAAGGGAGCGAGTGAGATAACTGGATTTCTCAGTTGACTGACTTATGGACTGTCCATTCCGTACCTTGGGCTCGTTTTATTGACATGGTCAGAAAGGTGAACATTGCTTGTCTCGAGATTAGGTCAGGGTCTTAAGCCCAAGATTAAATGGGACCATAGTACGAGTCTCCGTTTATTTTCATGTTATGGTTTTAGAATATAAATAAATATTAAGAATCAAATATTTCAATGAAGTATCTGAAAGGTTTTTATTTTTCTTACTTCAATGGCTTCAACATTTTTTAAAGTATTTTAAATTTGCATCGATATCCACAACAGAATTTTTAATACTCTGTCTCCTATGTTTGAAGTTTGCATTAGAAACTAGAATATCGGTGCATATATACAGATTTTTGATATGAGTAAAATGAGTAAAATAAAGCTACATTTAAATATTTTTTTAAAAATACATTTTGTTCCTGATATGGTTTGTACGAACATTTTCAAAGAATAGTAATTTATTTAACAGTAAGTTTTCATTCCGTTTTTTATTTCATAATTTGAAACACAAATTGTCTACGCGTGTAGATATATTACATGCATATATTATAAAAATATTTCTCGATAAAAATGTGTAGTTTTATTTAATGCCTTTTGATACTTTGGTAAAAAAAAAAAAAAAAAAAAAAACTCTTTGAAACCATATACTGTTAGAATAATTCATCTATATAGCGTCTTATTTTATACACAAATCTTTATCAACATCTGAAGTTATCAAAATATCCACGGAAAACGTAACAGTAGATAAATATATCTATCTTTCCTTTAATTGAAATTCAATGACGATGAAAAGTTTTCTAAGTAACAAATATATATGAAAACATTTTTCAAACTCATAAAAGTCGAGATGCTCATTATTTTATTATAAGAATTTCTCATTGTCTCCTTAATATCATAATACTTATCTTAAATATCTCCTGATCTGAGTCAAAAACTCTATGCTTTTGTCAATAATGAGGCACATGTAAAAATGTTATCTTTTTCACATATTATATTCTACATGTATATGGTTAACTGTCGTTTCTACTGAAAAAGCAAATAATGGCTTGCGAAATGCAAAACCTCCTAATTTTTTTTTTTAATAATTTGATTTGAATCAATTCACCCTTTTGATAATGTTAAATCCTTCAAATTTTGGGTTTTTTTTTTAAAGCGTAGTCAATCCTTGCCCTTTCGCTGGCTAAATCACATTCACGCCCGGCGTGGCATTGTCGCGTAGTCTGTTAATTTTGCATTAGCTGATGTAGACAAGGAAGTAAAATTTCATTCTACTTCTCAATCAACACATTTTTTCGAGCATGTCACAATGCAGTATGCACTTTAATTATGTCAGCTGTTATTCATAAACATCAGATGCTCTGAACCCAACACGCTTTGTACGGTGTAATCCACAATGCAATTACATGCAGTCTAAGTGCATATCTAAATCTATATCTATATAAAGCATTTTATAAGAATAAAAAACAATTTAAAGCAAAGTGAGCTGCAATTTTCATAATGAAATTTTTTTTAAACGAAAATGTTGTTTTCTACTAAAATGACGAAAAAAATCATGGTTTTTAAATTTGTTTGCCAAATTTTTGTGAAAAGGGCCGTCAATTAAGGAGCCTTAATTGGAGTGAAATTGAATTATTGTCGTGCTGTACAAAAATTGATTTTCTATATGTTTCTTAGAAGAGATATCTTTCCTCTGACAAAAATTAACCTTATCATAAAAGTTTAAGTAACATGCAAACTAAGCATACTAGCAGGTTTTTACAGCAAAATATAAAATTCTAAAAAATACAGCTCATATTGCTTTAATTATATGGTGTGGTATTATATTAGTCTTCTCTAAAATTTGAGAAATGCCGGTTTCATCTGACTTAATTAATTTTGATTCACAGTAATTCTTATTTAACAAAAACGAAACAATATTTCTATACCTCATTGTTGGTTAGGGCATTCGGCTGGCAACAAGCAAAGAAGGATTCAAGTTTTTGATATTTTAATGAAACAGTCATAATTCAAAATATAATTATATAAATAACACATTAAAACACTTATAAATGCATTGTATAAATGGATTTCCAAGCGTCACAATTATCACAATTTTATCACAGTAATGCTAGTTGTCCAGGCATTTGCCACCAGCCACGGCAGATATCTTAATATCACAGCTTATCGCCAGTTTGTTTGTTTTTTTTTTCTCCTATTTTAACTTTCCAACACGAACCATGGAGAATTCACGTTTGTTGCATTTCCTTCACTTGAGAGCTTCTAATGCAAAGAATGGGCATCTTTGCGAATATCTGCATAGATACTAATTCCGGTCAGCTGTATCGGGAAATTTTAGCGGACTTGTCTCTGCTCTCGATTTGAACATTGATTCCATGTTTGGGAACGATAGCACCGCGGCAGTCGAGTTCAATGTCTTTTGTAGATCCAGCACAGGGTGTGAAAGAAAACTGTTTCAGGACTCGAACCATGGCGACTTTGGTCTCTAACATGGCGAAGCGAGATCCAATACAACTTCTCGGACCGGCGCCAAATGGAAGAAAGGAGAAAGACTTGATTTGTTGCTTGTTTTCTTTCCTGAACCTAAAAATGAAATAAATGCATATTTTAGTAATGAAAGATATTTGTCCATCCTCATAGAGAAGTTGTGAAGTTTTGATTTTTATAATGATATAGCAGAATGATTGGGTTTTTCTTTTTTCTTACCTGTCTGGGTTAAAAACGGAAGGCTGCTCCCAAAATTCCTCGTCATGGTGTAAACTCCAGACATCGGCCTGAATGTTCATTCCAGCAGGAATGGTAATTCCATTGTATGTAGCTGTGTTCTTAGCTTGTCTGGTCACAATCCTGTTAATTATAAAGAGGACATGCCGATCAATGTCTATTTTGTATTTTTTTTTTTTTTTAATTTTCATTAATGTTTTGGTGTTCTTATAATTATGATAATTCTTTAACTAATTTGATTGGATATATACTTACAGTGAAGCTGTGGGGTAAAGCCTGCAAACTTCGTCAAATACCATGTCGAAGTAGGGAAGTTCTTTCACATTTTCATAATTGACCTCCGTCTGAAATGAATGAGTAAAAATTTATTAATCTATTTCAAAAAAATCTAACACTAATTTCATTTGAATTCTTATTTCATTATTTTAAGGTAGTTATTTTCTGATTTATAGTGTTTTATCGTTGAAGAACTATAATTTACATTGCCGATAGTAGAGTCGACTTCATCAAACAACTTCTTCTGAACGCTTTGATTGTGGGCCAGCACGTGACTGAAGAACGCTAGGACCGTGCTCGTGGTCTCGTACCCCGCCAAAAGGAAGGTCATACTTTGTGCCACGATTTCTCTCTCACTGAAAGCACTGCTTCCATCTTTGACTTTTGAAAAAAGCATTTGCTGAACCAGATCAAAGGTGCTGGCATTTGCCTGTAAGAAAACAAATGGTTAGAATAAATCTTTGAAAATAAGATTTTTGGCAGGAGGTTATGTCTAATTTCCATGATATTCTCTGTTTTGTCTTAATTAAGCACTGGCTTCTTACCCCCATTTCCCTTCTGATTTGTATGATTTCTTTCATTTTCATTCTGATCCACACAACTGGGTTCATTCCAAACAATACAACAATATTCTTCATTGCAAACACAAAATATTGCAAGAAAGGAAGGAGCACTGAAAAAGAAGAATTTGAATTGAATGATTGGATGAATAACTTCATTCATAAAATGTAAACAAACTAAAGGGTGTTTCAATTGCACCACTTAAGTATATACTTACTGACTGCAGGAAGAATCATGGTTTTGCTTAGTCGGCTAAAAAGACTCCTCACATTGATCAGAAATGGATCTTTGTCGTCTGCTTGCGCGTTTGTGCGCAAACCAAATGCGCAACGACCAATGACATCCAAAGTCAAACACTGGAAAAGGCTGCAAACAAAGATTTTGAAAATGAATTGTTGCCACAATGAAATATCTTAGGAAACAATTGGTGAAATTTTCATTATTGGTGTAAATTTTTTTTAATGCTTACTCATAAATGTCGAGTGTCTTGCAGCTCTTTGCCTTTTTGTTCATGCTCTCCAACAGGTGGTCTGTGCACTCGTTCATGATTCCAAACATTTGTTTGAGTTTTCCAGCACTAAAGGCTGGGGTCAACAAGGTTCTACTACGTTTCCATTGATGACCATTTTCCAAAAACAACCCGAGGCTTTTTCTTGGAGCCAAAGGGAAGGGCTAAACACAGAGACAGAAAAAAATGCAATTAGAGACAATTCTATTTATCACATTTTTCTCACTTTCAATCATTCTCTTTTTTAATTCATTTTAAAGTACCTTTCTTGATTGGAAGTTTTCAAAATCTTTAACCAAAACGTCTTTCAGCAAATCAGGGTCGCTGACAGAAAGAACTGGTGTGTATCCTTCAAAATACCTGAGGATAAAAGAAAAAAAAAGTTGTGAATCACAAACATACCTTTCTAGTACCAAGGTACACTTTATGAATTCATGTTTTTAAATTAATTCACTTAAATACTAGTAATCAACGTTTAGACAAGTTGGAGCTTACCCAAAGATTCTTCCATATTCTTTTCTCCAGTCAATGATAGCTTGTAACTGTCCCTACAATGGAATCACAATCACTATTGTATTAATTCTATTAGGCAATTCATTATTAAAGGCGACAATGTCAACATGAACTCTTGGTCTATTTTTTTTTTGGTAGGATGAGTACCAATTATCTAAAATACGGTAAGTTTAAGAAATTCTTTTATATCTCTTGTTTATTTTTTATATACCGGTATTTCATTTTATACTTGTATAGTTATCAGTTTTTGTATATACCTTGTTTCGGATTTCTAAGAGGTTGCCGAGGAAAAATGTAGGTTTGGGTCCCGGAATGCCAAGCCTTTCAAATGTGTTGAAATGGTAGACAAGGTATCTAAATGACAACAAATTGAAATTTATGAAGAAACCTATTTCAAATTTTAAAACAATCAACAGAAGTAATGATTGCTATTTGACTGTAACGAAACATGTATATGATATATACTTACTTGTAAAGGGCAAGAATAATAAAAATCACTGTGGCTATATAGAATATCATGCTGTCCGTTTAAATAGTAAAGTATCCGTTTGCACTGATTTCTTTAATGTGTTTTCACAAGTAAGTACTCATTCGATTTAAACTTCAAAACATCCCGTACCATTTTTATTCATAAAGTCGGGTTGGTTTTCCCACGTATTGCGCATGTCCAGGAGGCGGAGTTTTTTCCTATTTTGAATGCAAGAGAGAAGCAATAGTGCTAGATTTAGAATTTGAAGAGCGATGTTTGTCTAATTTGGGGTATTTATCGTACAACGGTTGATAAGGCGACGATTTCGTTCCCAATTTAGAACACTATCAGCTACCATAGCATCCTTATTTGAAAATCTCGTCCGAATTTAGCTAGAAAATCTCAAGTATTTTCCAAATGCAGACATGACTGGGATCTGTGCGGTGAAGATCCTTGAAGCAGCGAAAAGCTGACCGAGCGGCGCTACAATCATTTGGAATTATTTTGAACCCAATAAAAATAGAAAAATTTTCAAATAGTTTGAAGATCACTGACATTTCATGCATTTGTGTTCAAGCAATTTTGTGTATTGTTTGATTCATGGATAAAAATGAAAAAAAAAGATCTATTAATTAAGTGCTATAATTCATTTTTCATATTTTACTTCATTTAACGGTGATTTGTGTTAATTATAAAAAATATTACATAAATATTTTTAAATTATCCGCTTTAAAAGGTATTATATATTTTTTTATGACAATATATATACCTGTGAAATGAAACTGATATTGAGAAATATATTCAGTTTCACAGGTAAGACAGATAACATTAAATGACAGTTAGTAATGCAAACATTCCCGGTGTTTTCTGTTGTAAACGAAAGTAAATAAACAAGAAAAACACATGCCATAATGAGGTTAAAAAATATATTGTAAATACCGGAATATACTTTGAAATGAAAGAATTTTTGCCAAAACTGGAATTTGAACAAATTTCAATATAAAGAAAATTTGTCAAATGTTTGTTTTTCCTTTATAACGTCGGATTGCTATCGGACGAAACTGAATAAATTACATTGAGTATACACACTAATAAGGGATTTGAATACAGGTAATAATGCAGATTAAATTTTCATGTGTAGTTTACATGTTTTGTTTATAAGGAGACTTGGGTCAACAAATTACCAATCATATCTACTTAAAATTCTTAGATTTGATTTTAAAAGAAATATTATATTAATTTATCATCAACGTGTGGATATTTTCCCGTATCTTTATACAAAAGCTCGGAGATATGAATGTAGTCTAAAACTGGCAATTAACACCCAGTCCTCTTATTTTTTTTTATTTTTTTTTATTTATTCTTCTTTCAAACATATAGTTATTATAAAACTTTTTAAAAAAAATTATATATATTTTTAAATTTCATTATGCACTCATTTTTTTCCTACTGAGAACATGTATCTATTATAAATTCAGATGAAATAGTGAATATTTTATTATCTAATAATAAAAAATCTACGAAATTTTTTTTTAACAATGGCGGTATATATATGAAGTTTTATTTACCTACCTCTTGGTAACGCATTTTGGAACACGTTATTTATTCCGCAAACAAAGTTCCTTTGTTTGTATTGATTATGTAATTTAAAAACAAAAGGCGTTGACGCAATATTTTGGTATTTAGTAAATCAAATTCAGACGTTTAAAAATTGGGTGCCACTTTTAAACGTCTGCAGCAGAGCATGTGCATATGGAAATTGACATGATTGTCAGTGTGGATTCTAAATGGTGATATGTTAGCATGATTTATTTGGAGGACTCGGTTCATCATGGGATATTTTGATGTCCTTGTGATTTTATGAAAATTGTTGTCTTCATTAAAAAAAAAAAATGTGGACAGCATGTGAAGACCTTGATTTGTGAGGATAAAATTGATTTAATATTTTGACAGCTCCAAGTGTTATTACAGTTATTGTTTCAAAATAAAAATAATTTTGGTCAATATCGATAGATACCAGTAAATAAATAATAAACCGCCTAGGGTAAACAAAACTGATATTTAGCTCGGCTATGCATTCTTTTGGATCATTTTTTCTCAAACTATGGAATCTCACCAAGAAAAAGTTTTTAAAAAATTCCATGCCCATCATTTACTTTCAGATACTCATAGATAAATTATTTTTTTCCTATTGCTTTAAAAAAAATTAGACTTTCTCCAATAAAATGTTAACAAAATTTTATGTCCATTATTTACTCTCAAATATTCAAAGATAACTTATTGAAATGATTTTTAGCTGTTCGGATTATCATCCAAAACTTACCCGTGAAAGTATTTTGCATTCATTATCATTTACTTTAATTTATTTAAATCTAATTTAAATTTTAGTTTACGGGTACATGCGTCTAGAGGTATTCCAACCGATCACGTTCAAGTTCTACAAAAAATATTTAAAAGCCGGTTCTACCTATGAAAGGCATATGAAAGAAAAAATAAATGTATTTTTTTTCTTGTTGCTAAAATTCAAAAACATACTAAAATTCTAATAAGTTTCTTTCACAATTTTGGAATTTTTACGCCCCCCCCCCCCCCTCCTCCCCCTCTAATAAAAATGAAGAATAATTACATGCATTCTGCTGTACGAAATATTATGACATTTTAACTTTTTTGTGGAATTACATACGTACGCCTCACAAAGGATTGTCAACAAATGTTCTTTCAAAAGGAAATGAAAGCCTTTTGTCTTAAAAAAAAAAGTAAATGAACATGTCTTTGAGATTTTTTTAATGAAGGGAATGGGTCTTTCACTTTTATCTGGTACTTTTATTACTACCGGAATTTCAAGAGGAATTGGGTTGACGCGTTCTTAATGGCAAATGACGAAAATGGCTTTTCGGTATTCATGTAGTATCTAATGTAATTATCTTTTAAAGGCTCGAGATGCACGTCAAAGCAAGATTTCACTATCTGCCTTGGTCATTAATCCAATATTCACCAGTAATAATTAATTAACATGGAACTTACTTATGGTTACATGGAAATTATTTATGATGAATGCGAGATAATTCTGGCCTCTTTATAAAAATATAAGTTGCATATGAGTGTAAATAGTTGCATGTGATCACAAATAAAATGTCAATAAATACAAATAAGATACAGGTTGGCAATCTCAACACAGATGCATAAATTTTTCTGTATATATGTTGGATGTCACCTGTGGACAATATATAAATAGTGCCTGTTTGGGAGGGTAACAGTTGAAATTGACACCCCGAGAAAACCATTGTCAACCGACTTCGACTTCGCGTCGGTTGACAATGGTTTTCTCGGGGTGTCAATTTCAACTGTTATCCTCCCAAACAGGCACTATTTATTTTGTTATACTGAAAGTCTTAATTTTAAAGAAAACATCACTGCTTTTAGATAGGAATAACGTGAATTCTAAGGCGAACCGTAAGTGCATGATTTTCGCGCATGTAACAATTCGTAATGTTACCCGTTGCTAAGTGCGTTGCTAACGCTGAGGGTAATAGAACAGATTATGAACTGTGTCTAAACCAATCAGATTTCAGTATCTAACATGAAAGTATAACAATAATGTATAAAACCTGCAAGTTTGCATGTCGACATTATAATTCATGCATGGTGACATTCTCTGTACTGCATGAAGGGACAGATGTATGCCATCATACATTATGGGACAGAGCAGAGCCTTACTCTATTCCCTGGTGGTAGGTACAATGGGAAGAAGACTGCAGACATTTGGTACATGCAGGGAAGCGTTGCAAAATTAAGGATTAGAGATTTTGTTATTTTCTATTTGTTAAGTTCGTTTGTATTAAAAACTACTTATTTTTGCAATATAAGAATTGACATGTGTATTTTTGTTTCACATGACTTCTTCTTCTTCTTCTTCTTCTTCTTCTTCTTCTTCTTCTTCTTCTTCTATGTATATTGTCCGTAGTATTTTAGTAAAAAAATAAAATAAAAAAAGGCAGTCTAAGCGAGATTCAGTCTCTGAAATCGCCGGCACAACAAAACCCGGAAGTCGTTTCAGATCGTCTGGCGTTAGACGGGTTCGTCGCGAGCATTTGGTCCAAAAATAGATGACACATTATTTGCAACCCCAGAAGATTCGTCCCGCGATGAAATATGAACACGATGTTTGATGTAATCGGTTTATACAGTTTCCACTATAATTTCAAATACCGCATATATGCGACAATTATGCAATTAGTACTCGGAGAAAAAAAATCAAAATGCTTGACTAACAATTGATGATATAGAATTTTTTATTGCACATATTGTTTGATAATCATATATTTACTTTTAATGAGTATACATTTTTTCTCCTTTATTTCTTAAAAAAGAGACAATGCTTGATCAGTTATCTACAATAACTGATACGAAGCGCAGCGAAGCTTAATTGTTACACGTATATACCGGTATATATAAGAAGATCAGTGAAAAAAGTTGCATCAGGGGTACTAAGGGCAGAAAAATTTTCAATAAATGAGTGGAGCTTTTCTATGCTTTTAGTCTCGCCGTTTAAATATAGTTTAAATATAGTTGTCTTATTCTATAGTTTCGATGTTTACTAAAACAGCACGGACTGAGGCCAGACTTCCATCATAAGCCCATGCGATATATTTCTGGATTGGCTGTTCGTTCGCCCTAAAACGCGCTCGCCCTTGACGCCGTTCGCTCTAGTTTCCGTTCGCCCTAGGTCCATTCGCTCTTGACGCCGTTCGCACTGCGTCCGTTCGCCTTATTTTTATATAGGATTAATTTATATATTTGTTGTGTATTCTGATCAATTTAAACATTATGAAGATATATATAAATTAATGAAAATAATACCACTTCTATAAATAATGACCATTTGACTTACGGTGGCATTATTATATCGTTACGAAAACTTGTGAATTGATTTATTTTATTTTTTTTAATGTTACTAAATCTAATTTTCTTATGTATTTATTTTGTAATTATAATAAATTTTACCTCATAATATAACCGTATCATAATTATGAAATTTGTGGTTTTCGACGAGGGGCCTATATATCAGAGAGCAGTCTTTGCAAAGTTACAATTTAAAAAAACATGTACAGTTGCTGTATATAACTTTAAAAAGGATATACCGCTACATGCTTGTCTCCCCACACACAGTTATAAATAAGTATGCAGACCCGCCCGTTATAATTGCTCTGGAAAAATAATGAAGCTTTGAATGAAATTACGAATTCAAATAGAACCAGGTGTAGTTTTCCTATGCTATGACAATGTATGTAATGTATACGCCGATAAACTACTACTACATATAAAATCATACACAAATTTATGATTGTTCAAGCTATTTAATTCACATTATGTCTTATGTTATTTATCAATAATACGTATACATAAATATATATAGCTATTAAACTTAATTTACTCACGATATATGTTTATATCTTATGGCGCGTTATGTATCTCATTTAGAGATCAAAGGATTGCGTTACGTAAATAGTAGAATGGGTGATAATCATCTGCTAAGCTTCTCAATGAGCCAAGTAAGGTCTCAATTTCTTTAATTGTTAAAAAAAAAACACCAAGCGGATCATTATAAAAAAAAAGACGGTTATCGACAATTTACGGCAATAAAATCTTACAATTATACCAGGTACGTCTTTTTTGATGAAGGAAAAACATAGAATATACGAATAATTAATAAAAGTTTTCAGTTATTAAGGTAAATGAAATAACTTATGATGTGGTTTATTAATAAAAATAAAGGGGCGAACGAGGTTTAGGGCGAACGATAATTTGGGCGAACGATAATTAGAGCGAACGGACCTAGAGCGAACGGACTAAGGCGAACAGGTGGATAGGGCGAACGAACCCGATACCATATTTCTGCAGTCAGTCAGTAACAAATCTAATAATTAATTATTTTAACATGTTTAACGTTACATGAGCTGGCACATAATTTATATAAAAATATATTTTACATATATTTCAATATCTAAAATTATTTAGTTTCATCACTGGTTCGTTGCCGAATGAGCATATTTCACATAGTTATTTCAAAGTTCTTTGCGAATGACACTTTTTAGTACAAGTTAATGTTGCATGAAGCAATCCACTGTACGACTTAACATTAGCGAAATTGCGCCGTCTGTGATTTTCGTAAACTTCCTGTCAGTGTCAGGTAAGGTGAATTTTTCTTTTATCAAATGAAATATTTACGTACGTAGTGTAAACCATTTTATTTTTTCTTTGTAAGAGACAGACGTTTACATTAATAAAAATAAAATGATACAGTTTTATCTTAACTTTTAGTGAACGACAAGTGGACAACCTTGTCGGTGTTTTTATTTGTTACTGGAATTTTAAATAATATTTGCATGAAGTAGTCTGTGCATATTTATAATTCAGTAAACAACTTTATGTTTGTATACGCAATCAGTTTTCGAATTTTTATTATCACTATCAGATCCAATCTGAACTCTGGTGTTTTTCTACTCCATACAAACACGTGTAAAAAAAAATAATAATAATAAGGATGCGAACCTGCTTTATAAAAATCTTATCATCTTCAACTGTTAATGAGATGTGACTTTTTAATTTAAAGTTGCCTAAATTATATATTTTGTATTTGTGGTTATGAAGACTGTAATAATTGGCCTGAGTAGCTCAGTTGTAGATCTCCTTACTGAAATGGCTGGGGTCCCGATACCCCGTTCAGTCATATTTTCAAAGTACATTTGAGACAAATACTTACAGAGACAATAATTTTTTTCTTTAAAGGAGAGGGGTGCATATGTAGTACAATAAATCAATTTACATCTGCTGTGATTGTAAATCAATCTTTTGGATAAAAACCCATGGAATAATGAATAAAAAAAGACATATCAATTGCGTATTTAAATTTAATTTAAATTTCCTGCAGCCATGAGAGCTACATGTACCATTGAACTTTATTTTTTTATGTTACACCATTTATTCTGGTTTGTTTCATCAACATTATCAACACCAGTACAGCTAATCATAACATTCAATCTATACTAACAAGTTGTGGCAAATATGGAACAGTATCCATATGAAACTGTTCTGCTCTTATGACACACAGCATGTTCGGCGACTTGAAGAATGCATTACAGTAAAACACGGTTATAATGAGGTGCCAGGGACAGGCAATTTTGCTTCATTATATTCGTCAAGTTCACAACATATAATATAGTCATGGGGAATAAAAATCACTTTGCTGTAAGCATCAATTTATTATAAGCGTGTTTGCTATAACCGTGTTTTACTGTATTTGCATAATCTAAAAGTGGAATTATGGGAATATTGTCAACAAATGTCAAAGATCATAAAATATATCTGCTTTTGTTATTTCGACATAATAATTTGGAATTTAGAAAACGGTGAGTGTATTTTAAAACATCCCGATTACACTTAACTTTTGAAGTTGTAGACGTAAAGAATTATGACTTGGTTCGAACATTTACCCGGGTGTCATTTTTCAACATTGAATATTGAAACCAAATTTTTGAGTAAAGATTTTTAAAGTTATTTGATGCAAGATTGCAAAAACTTAAAGGCATAAATCAGTGTTTAATCCAGAGCAATATGTATACTGTTCGTGTGATCCAGAATAGATGGTGTGAGGTCAAAGTAATTGAAATTTTTACATGTAATACAAAATATGTCTACATCATGTCAGCCTTCAGGTAATCACAAATTGGCAGGGCATTCAATTTTTTAACTTCAAACGTGTTTTAAACCCGAATTATGTGGTTTTTCTTCAACAAAGTATGACTAAATGTAATCATTTAATTCAAACCACTTTATTAGTTCAAATATAGATTTTAATTGACTTTCCTTCCTCTTTGAAAATCAATAACTTACAAGTTTTACCTTAAGAGCTTACTACCACAATTACATGTAAATTCTAATGCATTCAAAGACATGTACATTATGTAGAAATAGATTCATATTAAAGTAGCCTTGCTGATGTACGCGGTAGTTAGTGTCAGTAGAACTCCTTTTACTTAGAAATGAAATGTTTATGTAGAGCACACATTTCATGACACATGACATATCATTTTCAAATTCTATATTAAACACTAGACTGTAAAACTCATCAGTCTCAGTTTCTTTATGTGTGGCTCATAGCTTGGAAATTACATGTTCTGTATATACTGATATACATATGCAATATTAATCAAAATTTTGTCAGTTCACTGTTGATGCATTAAGGTAGGAATTTGATACAATAATCCATCTATGCACGAAGTGATACATGTATATGTATAATCAATATATATACATGCACTGCAGCTATCAAATATGTGTGACCTTGCCAGTAGTGCATTGTATGACCAATCCAGTTGATAAATATATATTCTAAAATATATTTTGTGAATTGTTCAATTTCTTTTTTAAGGAAAGAAATTTTTAATTATAAATTTTCAAAGTTTATCCTCACAGTGAATTTAAAAAATATTTTTTAAAAAGTTATTTTTTAGAGCCAGATTTCTGCTATACACATCATAAGGTACAATTTTAATTGATCTATAGTTCTATACAAAAATGGCAGACTGATAAAAGTGGATATCATGTCAGCTACCTCACTACCTGGTGTGATGATTCATAAGTTAGAGATTACAAGATTACTAACGTGTTTCTATTTCTGTTTGCTCCTACTTGCAGTGTTAAATTCAGTGCTTTTTGTCATCAAGCGGTATGATAAATAAAAACTGAAATCTTTTATGAAACTCTATTCATGATTCATCCTTATGCATGCATTGAAAATGTATATATTTATAGTGAACAATTTTTGGACACATGTTCTTTTCTAAATATTTCCTGAGATTTAGGTGCCGTCTTATGTAATCAGATAACACTATAGATAGTGAATTTATTATAAAATTCAAACAAAAGCATTTCCACAATGCATACAAGTATTAATTATTCCTATGTAAACAAAAAATTGGAAATTTTGACATTTGTTTGCAAAATGCAAATATAAAAAAAAAGCTTTTGAAAGTGTAAAGAAGGAAACTTTTAATCTTTGTAACCAGGAAATTCATACTATTAAATCCTCCTCAATCATTCCTTGATCCACGCTGTGGACAATAACTGCACAGGGAAACTTCTCAGCTTTATTGCTCAGGCAGAGTTCTTCCTTCTTAATTTGCAGTCATGTAAAATGCGGTAACATCACAGCAGCCTCAACCGAATTGGCTATAGGAAGTAGTTAACCCTTCCTGATCCAAGGAAGCCCGGTGATGGCAGATGTTTTGTACTACAGCAGTGACCCCCTTCAGCAGCTGTATGGAGAGGTTATCTCTACCAATCTCTGACTAATAATGCTCTTTTTTTCTTTCTCACAGACCTGGAAAGGACCTTATCTTGCAACACAAACAAAGCTTTTGATGTGAAAATAAGAAGCGACTAGGGCTGCCTTTTCCCCTCTTGTAATAGAGAAATTAAAGGATTTTTGCTGTAAGGTAAAGTGATATTTTATTGATTTTGTAATGTACTGTGCATATTCTGTATGCCCTAAATACTAAAATCAATTGTATGATATTCTATATATTTAATGTTGGAATTTGAATACACAGTCTGACTTCCAACTTTGTGTATTAGATGCACTGGTAGGTTATTTACAACTGGTATCAAGTACAGGAGATATTCCCAAGAACATGTGTATGGTTGAACTTTTTTGTAGTTAAACGCACTATAGGAATGTCTTGTTTTGTCACGGTATGTTGTAAACAAGTGGTCAGAAGTATTATTACTCTAAAACACCCTTTTTATAGGGTTTACCCTGATTATTTTGTAAATTTTACTGTTCAGATTTGTAGTATTTAAGTCATCTATAAATTTCATGCCTTGCATTTTTGGGGTTTTGGTTTTGGGTTTGTTTTTGTTTTTTGAAAATCCATATATAATTATTACATGTATGTGGTGGCTTTGTACAACATTTATTGATTTGAAAATCTTCATTGTGAAACCAACGTCTATTGATTCTGCCTCAGAGTTGAAATACATAAGTCTGTCCATTGTGTGCTCTAACCTGTTCACAGGCTGATGATCAATTTTTTTATATTTCAGTTCAATGCAATCACAGATGACCACATGACACTGGGTCAATGGGGGCATGTTATTCGAAATCAGGTCATGATGTAGATGTCGCAAAGAAGAAATCCCCTCACAGTAAGAAAAACAAGAATGGGATTAACTTGACCATTGAATACAGTCCAGTAAGGTCTCCCAACCACGATGAGGACAAATTATCCATCTTTGATGAAAAGGAGGCAGAAAATGACAGAGTTGTCTTGGAATATAATGGAAATGTAGAAGGACAGTGCCTCTGCAGTGCAGATAATGGCAATAGTAAGGTTGTGTGTAGTGGGAAGTGTGCTAGCTGTGATGGTGGCAATACTGGTGACTTATTGCCCTCAGATGAGGTTGTAAGCTCAGATTCTAAAGTGACTAGTAAGGTTGCTTCAGCATCAGACAGTGGCATAGAGAGTCTACATGCTCAGGAATCACATCACTCTAGTCAAACTCTCTGTGATAAAACCAAGCCATATCAAATCGGTGACGAGGAAGAAACGCTCGCGAGCCTTAAAAACGAGAATCATGAAAATCACGGTGAGTTTCCTGCTCCTTCGACGAGTAGACCCAATCGTTTTTCTGAAATTATCTATCTCAAATCCAGTCTCAAAAAACCAGGTGTCCACTCTGGTAGATGTAGCAGACTGTCCTGTAAATCAAGTGACAGTTTAGACTGGACTGCTACTCTCATAAATAGCCTGGACCGGTGTCGAAGTGAAGCCTCAGAATTTTTTTGTGATGACTTTAACATAACAGCCCCTCTCGCTGCATTTGATTCAATAGATTTTATGAGCAGTGCAGGTTCTCTCTTGCGGAACAGATTGAGTAGAGCTAGCATTGTTGACCATAATTCTGATACATTTCAATTTCAATTTGATTTTTCTGGAATAGAAACCGAAGGAACAGAGGCGAGCTCAGTGCCGATCTCACCTGAGTCGCTACCATGTTCGCCAAAAAATGCAGTCAGTCCAGATGGCGTGAATCTGGAGCTGATTAGCTCAAATCAAACTTCACAGGAGCTCAGGTAAGTCTGACAGGTAACTAGCCAGCCAGGGATCCAAAGTCTTCACTGATTGGAAGGTGGTGTGGGTCGAAGGGTTACTCGGAGGGGGTATTGTTATGTATACGTGATTAACAAAATGTGTATGTGTATGGTCAAAATTTGTCATTAAGCATGGGTAAATCAATTTAAAATTATTTGTATTACATTCAAAAGGGAATGAATCATTAAATGTTTTTAACAAGAAATTAAATGGTGAAGGATTGAATTTGCACCGCTATGAAGTGGTTTTGAAATGTTACACTGATATTAACAAAATTAAACATAAAGTCACAGTACAAAATTATACTCGGAAAGGAAATATCATTTGTTGGTATGAAGAGAAGACTTTGCATTCGTCATTGCCTGACATGATTTTCTCTGTGATGTTGTCTATCCTGCACAGCTTAATATATATTTCTATTGTTTTCTTATAATATTTAATTACTGTTTGATTTCTGTTAGAAGGAAAACACTTTCTAACATTCATCCTTAAAATGTAAATCATTATTGTTATATTAATTTATTTTATTAAATAAAGGCGGTAAATAAATATTACTTATCTAAGATATGTCATGTTTAAGTGCTTATTGTGATTGTATATTATATATTCTGAATCCTGACAGCTTTACAAGCTTATTGTGAACCTTCATTTCTGTAGACAGGGCCTCATGTCTACCCTGTCAGAATGCTAGCCACTCAAATGCTAGATACTCTACACGTACAGCATTCTATACATTTGTAATCTGTTATCCTTTTATTTATTCCTTAAAATTAATCTGTGCCTGATGATCTGTAATATTTCATTGATATTTCAACGGAAAAAAGGGTTATTCTTTTATATTTTCATCTTCATTTTGAAATAGATCTAACAAAAATTAAAGTAAGCTACACAGGGCTTTTTATATTATGTATTACTATGAAGCTTTGCCTAGTGTTATGAAGCAGGCAGTATTATATTTCTGTTGTGGGTTTTTTTGTCTGTCAAGTGAGCTTCTGTTCTATCAGACAACTTGTTGTACATTGTTGTGCTATTTTTACATGTCTGTCTATAGTGATATAAGTGCACAGTTCTCATCTAAGATTGTTGAATACATTATCATCCTTTTTACATACTGGTATAATTGTATAAGCTATAGTATAAATCAATTTACTGATATCATCACTGTATGTCGAGGGTTTATGCTCAAGTTGTATACTGATACTTTGTCTTGATCTGCTCTTAGATAGTTTTTAGTCAAAGAGGTTCCCCTCCCTTACATTTATGAAGAAAACCATCCACTGATCAAATGTATTTCCATGGGGTCTACCATAGAACAGGCCATACACATATACATGTACATGTAATGCAGACTGGCTTATATCCAGTTTATATCCAGTCCCTTCATCAACTCATCAATTTGTCATGGCCCTGCATAACTAAGTATGATGATGTATTGGATTTTGACACTTTGGGCCACTCCTTACATCACATCTGCGTAGGGAATATCGATGAGGGTCTAAATCATTGAATGAGACAAAGTGATAATCAATAATCGTTTATATGCACATCAAGGCTCTTCATACATTATGTTGTATTGTTCTCTTGGAATAGATTGTGACATACATATATACATGTGCTTGTATATGTCATGGTCTTCAACTTCTTTTAAAAAAAATATGTTATTATGGAAGAACTTTAATTTTTGTGTCTTGCTTATTAATTTACATGTAGTAAACTAAAACTGGCTTATTCTGAATCTGCTCTATTTTCTGTGTGTATAGGCCTCGGTCAATCATGAAAGTGTAAGTAAACGGAGGTTCTGGTACAATGCATCTTGGGAATGTTGAATGCATTATGACCCCCCTCCCCCAAATCCCTCCCAGCTTGTAGGTCATTTTGTTAACAGGAAAGAGGATTTTATATGTAGGGAATTTTTAGAAATAATCTAAGCGATGGCAAGAAATATTCTATTCAATTTAATAGGATCTGGCAACAGAAACAATTTTTCTGTTTTATTTGTTTGTTATTAAAAAAAAAAGAATTATGGCAGTGCATGGTTTTATAAG
Source organism: Magallana angulata (assembly GCF_025612915.1). Lineage (NCBI taxonomy): Eukaryota > Metazoa > Mollusca > Bivalvia > Ostreida > Ostreidae > Magallana > Magallana angulata. Next base: position 20,099,736 of record NC_069120.1, on the reverse strand, counting down.
TTTTGCAGGTGTGTTTATGAGATTATCTTGTTTTTGGATACTAAATAGTGATAGATTTGCTTTGAAAATATTGTTAAAATTTTATTTTCTCTCCACATATTCATATCACCCTTTTAATCATACCTAATAAGTTTTTAAAGTTTTGTTTTCTTTTTTAACTGAGTGGTTGTGATAGCAAGTGCCGTAGTTATAATTTTGATAACTTCAATTATTTTGTAGTTTAGTTTTTCTATAATAAGTTTAAACTTAAAAGTAAGTTTGAAATTTGAACAAATAATATGTATATACTGGTTTAATTTATTTTTCATTCCAAAACATTTTCATAATCTGAGTGCATGCCTGCTTGATTTTACACTGATTTGAGTTCTTTATGCACCGTATTTCATCTTTTTTAATTTGAAACTGAAAAATTGAATTGCTTGTTTTGCACTCCACCTTGGATATTTTTTTTTTTTAATTTATATTCACAAATTTTATTTGAATTATAAATGGCAAATACCAGTATTCACTATCAGTAAAAACTGAGTTCCAAAGGTTCAGAATTTGAGAATTTGAGGTTGAGAAGATTTTTTAAAAAAATATTCTAATAAATAATTGTGAAGTAAATCCTACCTTTGCAGGAGATTTGATTCAGAGGCCAGTCTGGAGTTGGCCTCAACGTTTCCAAGGTTACAGGAAGTGAGGACGATGCAGATGGATGGGAAGGACGTGGTGGTCATCGACGTAGAAACTTACTCACATATCATGGAGGAGCTGGCCATGCTCAAGATGAAGCTGAGTCAGCTGACTGACTTTTTACAGGTCCTTACTACATTCTGTGATATAGCTGTTGGTTTCTTGTATGATGCCAATAAACATTAAGCTGAAGCTGCTTGAAGGCTTTTGTATTTGTATGCGGTTAATTCTAAAAGGAAAGAATGTGACAATAATTTGTAAGCCAGGCTTCTTGCAAATTGTTGGTCAAAAGTAAAGTTACAGTATAGTCTTTAGTGATAAATTTTATCAGTTTTCTCCAACATTGCTACAGCTGTTTTAATATTAAGCAGATTATTTAAAATGAAATTATTCCCACAACTTAACGATCATCTCCATTATACCTATATGCAATTCACATATATTAACGAATAAGAAGAACATCATATAAATGTTATTAATTTAAACTATAACTTTATTTCTCTAAATTTGTAATTTATATGATCTGTTCAAATCATTTGATAATTATCATCTGTATAAAAGTATATGAGAGATTCAGAGTGTTCCGATTTATAAACTGATCCAATATTTTTTGGTACATGCGAGTTTCTGAATTTTAATTTGCATTGAACAAAATTTAAATTTTATAACGGTACTCATGTACTTTGTCCTTTTATCAGATAGGGAAGATCGCAAACATGTTTTTTGGTTTTTTGGGTTTTTTTTACATTTTTAACTTGAATTAAACATTTCAAGTTCAAATTTTGTTTTGCAGTTTGGAGAAAAATATATTTTTTAGTGAATATGTCATTTGATTTACATTTGATTGGTATACTTTAGGAACAAGATTTGCTGCAACTGGATTCTTCAAATAGTAGGGCAGATTTATCCAGTCTGAACCAGTCTTTGGAAAATTTAATGGAAGCTGCATCGCCAAAGAAATCTTAATAGGTAAATTAGTTATAAACCTTAATCTGTTTTTGATACACAATTTGCCTATTTATATTATGAGCATTTAATGTTTTATGTGTACTATGATGATTATCTGTTCTTTGTCCCAAGACATCCTCATGTCACATTGTGCTTAAGGTATCCCACTCCTCAATGTTCTTGTATCAAGAATTTCTTGAGAAGTTTTCTATTGAAATCTGTAGACAAAACACACTTAAATAATACAAAGATAATGGGAGGTCAGTGTTCATCCCTCTTGAGTTATGGTCAATTAGATTTGACCTTTTTGCACCTAAAATGCGATTTCAGCCTGACTAGGATTTGTTGTCAGAATTTTTGATTAAGCAAACTCTTTTCTTAAAATGTTGTTTTTAATTATGTACAATGGTCACACTGAATAGAGGGATTACGAAAAGAAATTTGCATGAAGCTGCATAAATGTTTGTATGACCTTTTTGCACTTAAAATAGACAATTTTTATAATAGTTACAATTTGATTTGAAATAAAAACATTTTGAATATCAAGAATTTTAGAAGATTAATCCAGTTTGCCTACATATGTATTCAGTATCATTTTGACATAATAAAACATGGGGGTCAGTGATTTCAAATTTTAGATACATGGCTTCAGAGGTAAAATTATTGCAAAATTTGGCTTAAAAAAATTCAGACATTTTCTATATATTTGCATGATTTTATGCTAAACGTCTATCATTCTCTCAAAATTTAGTTTAGTACAAGTCATAGAGAACCTATAGAACATGTCACAAACCTATCAAATGTTAAAAATGAGAATAATGAATAAAGTACATTGTATAATAAAAAGAAAAGTATATTGAAAATTCATAAAATTGCTTGTTTCTGTCATTTTCGACTAAAAAACCTTCTGCACGAGAAAATAGTTCCCCCCAAAACTTGTTCGTTTCTTGAATTCAAATGGATTTTCTTTACGAATGTTGTGTAATTATGAAATGATGATCTTCTTGTGAGGTTTAAATTAATAAAATCATATTCATTTAAAATATAATGAACATCTGCGCAATGAAATCAAAACATGAGGAGTGATATACCTTAAGATGGCTCACTACACTTTGAAATATTTTTCTCAAATCTGACAGCAGTAAATTACTTGATTATGATAGCTATCATAATGGATAAGAAGTATTTAAGTCAGATAGGCACAAAATGTGCAGTTTTGCATGAAAAATAACATTTTCGAAAATTTAATAGAGTAAACTTAAACAAAAGCTCCAGGCGGATTCCAACTTATGAACTGCGGTTCAGAAGCCAGATACTTTAGCCACTGAGCTATGACGATATACAACCGAATTGAATGATAAAAACAGTTTAACAAAATATTTAAATCGGCATCTTGTGACGTAGTGTCTTAAAAAGTATAAGTCTGGGTGTAGTGAGGTACCTTAATTATTTTATATTTAATATCTTGGGGTTCAAACAATGTTCATTCAACAGTACGAAAAAAAATCCAAGATTTTCCCTTTGAAATGCCCCCTATAGTTTGTTGAGGTAAAGAAAAAATTTACATTTAAATGACATATAAAAATAACTGATTTGTAATACATGTACTTGTATTAAAAAGTTTTTTGAGTTGACCTGAGAACCTCCTAATGTAAAAGAGGCTTCTAATTTTATCCCACGCATCTATGGAAAAATCTGTTTTTGCTTTTTTTTTTTTATTCAGTGACATGTCAACAGAGTACTAATATATGTTCATAATTTTGTATATTTTCATATATCATTAGGTGCTGTGAAATAAATAATTACAGTGCAATGTATTGTATTTTATCTTCTAGGCATCTCTAGTTAATTAACACCATTCCATTTTGGACCTTATGCATCTTACAGCTTGAAGTGGAGTTTATCCGTCCGGTTCAAGTGCTAACTGTTTTCTGTGGGACAGATATAATCTGTGATGTTATGAAACAGACTAAGGGCCACCTTCAAAATATCTCAATTTCTATTACTTTCATTTTGTCAAATTAACATCAAGTTGTCATTTTTTTTAAAGTTTTATTTCAATCATTTTCAATACACTGATTTTTAATTTTGCCCTTTTTTTTTTTAATTACTATATGTTTTATTTTAGACTTATTTCTTTCTTAAGGAAAATCAAAACTTCCATACATGCATTTCCATGGTGATTGAATTTAACCAATGATTGTGCACTAATAAGGTTGTTAATAAAACGTTATTCTTATATACATTTATGTACATGTATTTAAGGTAACCTTTAATGTGAAATGATTTGTGTAGCTATTTGAAACTTTACAAATGAAAGCTTGAAGCTTTAAGATGATAATGGCGTAGTCTAGTTAGTGGGGTGTTTGTGGCCAGAATTTAATCAGCAATGCCAAGCATTCTCTTTAAAATAGATGATACATGTGAAATGTTACCAGCATTATAATGTATGTGTACATATAAGCTTTATCGGGCTTAGATTTACCCAAGATTTTATTTTTTAGTATGATGCTAAACACTGACCTGCATTTTTATGTGTTTTCTTATTATTCATGGCATGTTTTTTTAAAAAGGGTAAAACAAAAGTTATCTTTGTGTAATAAAACTGATTGTGCAAACGTGTTCTTTAACACTTACAAGTTATAATTTTTCTTCACCTCATCTTTTTCTAGTCACATGATAGGAGTAAACTTAAAGTAAAGTTTTATTTACTTTATTTTGTTATTTGTTGGATAAATTGGTTGCAATGAATGCCATGTTTTGATATGCATTCCATCTAACTTAGATGAAAAAACATGTGTAGAGGGAGATAACTATTCAATATACATGTAGCTTACACTTGATGCTAGCTTCTTCACAGAGTCGAATGTCTATTAATATTTATTTATTTTTTATCATACACACTGTACATGTATATACATGTACATTTCTCATGGTTAAAAATGAAACTTGGTGCATGCACTCTATCGTAACGCAATCTGGGCATGTGTTCATTGTGTTGTACAAATAGTTTATATACTTCATGTTTTCTGTCTACAAATCTTTTAATTTAATTTTTTTTTAAAAACACTTTAAAAATGAAATCAGGTCTGTATATTTATGATTTTACCAATGATTTAGTATTCTGTTCAGTTTCTATTCATCAGTGTGTTCTTTTTTTTTTTTACTTCAAAATATCAAAGATATTAAAATAGTGCAAATTAACTGCTGATATATTTTTGGACGTCTTTGACCTTTTGTTTTGCATCTTCTGTTTTAACCAAACGTTATTAGGTACTGTGGAATCTTAAAATTCGTGGGGGCCAAATTTCGTGGATTGCTTAAATTTTACAGGTTCATGGGGACATAATTTCGTGTATTTTCGTATACATGCAAGAGGAATAAGACTTTATAGCTCTAATTTATTAATTCGTGGGGGATGTTAATTCGTGGATGAGAGGTACCCACGAATTCCACGAAAATTGAGCCACCACAAAATCTAATGATTCCACAGTAATATTTATTTCTTTATTTTAATTTTTTAGGGGGCAATAATTTTTTTCTCACAAAAACAAGATGTAAGCATTTCCTCTTGTATAACAAAACAAAGGAAAACCATTGTTGAAATTATTAAAGATGTGTCATAATTAAATGACAGAAAGATAATAAAATTATTATAAATATGTATTGATGTTATGAGAGAGAAGAAATAGCCATAGGAAACAAAATGCTGGAATGCAAAGTTAAATATTTGAATTACATGTAATGGAAGCCTTTTCAGTTAATTACTTCTATTGTACATACAAATTTTTATGGGTTTTTTTTTAATTTGATTTTAAATAACCTGGTACTGTGGATTCAAGATTTTTTGTTAAATGTATAATGGATTTGGATTCATATTGAAAGGAAATACTGAATACATGATTATTACGTGATTATTTCTACCTTGATGCATCTACATATTGTTTACAAGAGCTTAATAGTAACTATGGACACACATTTGGGATAGTTTACATTTGTATTAGTAAGTGGAATGTAAACATTTATTTCATTGAGATACTTGATCCTATGGATTTTGTGGTATAATGTACTCTGAGATTGAAATAGAGAAGAGTGGAGGCACATGAACATCCATAGACATACTGTATAAACTGGAGTTTTATTGTGGAATAAAGTATTGTTCTGAGCCCACTGGCTTCAGTTTCCTTCTTAAGAATCTGCAAACTTTAGATAACCAATGGTGCTGTGTTAAATCGAATTGGTCATTCACTGTAAATAAAATTTTATACCAGAGACACCTTTATCAGTGATGAAAGCTATCCAAATAGTATAAAAACATTCCAAGAGTATTGCATAAGTCCTACTTGTACTCCCAACTTGCTAAATAGGTCTGGAGAAAATTGGTGCAAGTTTTTTTTTTTTAATTTAAAAAGATGAAATTCATAGATTATCTCTTTGAAATTGGGTTTTTAACCTGAACTTTTTTCTCCTTGAACTAATCTTTCTCGAACTTAACCACAAGACTGTCTGTAGCTAAAGGGTTTTCAGTGATCTTGAAATAAGTACTGTTTACAGCAGGCGAATTTAAGACTGGACGAATTACAATGTTTCAAATGATCTCTCTTTAAGGAAGGAGTCTTTTTATTATCAAACATACTTCTTATAATAAGAAATGCATGAAATTTTGACACAGTCAAACAGATCACATTACTTAATGATTCTATCAGTTTAATTAAATTTGACCTTTTTGTTTTCGGATAAAGGTCAGGTCAAGGTCACTACCTTTTTCCTCAACGTAAAGAGTGATAAAAATAAGTGTAGCTCTTTATAGTTCTGTAGACATTTGTTTAAGATTTGAAGATTCAAATCCTCAATGAAATCATAGACCATGAGAGTGTCTATCAGCTTATACTACTAAATTGGAATAAATATTTATACTAAAATTGATATTGCTTAGCCTGCATTTCCTCTAATTTTCTTAAATTTTGAAGAAATGTTGATTATTTTTTTAAGCTTCCAATAATAAAATAGTTCTGATTTTTATGTATTATGAAGACTTTATATAAAGATATAAATTGACAGAAAAGCTAATATATTGACCGTTTCATAAGAGAGAAAAAACTGATTTTAGTGATTTTTTCACAAAAATCAATGTATAGAATGGGCGCTTTAATAAGCTTATAAAATATTATTTGATAGGCAAATCATATTTTAAAAACATATTCTGAAACCCAAGTATCATATTATTAGTTCACATTTGTAAAAAAAAATCCAACATTATTGTTATTGTTTTTAAAATGCTAAAACAGACTCATTATATATATAAAATCTGCAGCAATTCTGAATTGCGCAACATGTGATATTTTCCTACGCCAAAAATATAGTCCTTGTTCCATTCTAAACATTGATTACATTTTTCTATGCCAAGTTGTATGATAGTAAAAGAGAAAGAAAAATATACTATTTTAATTTCCTGTCATCTTGATTTAATGAACAATTAATCAAATTTACGTTTGACAAGTCGAAAACCAGAAAAGACTCCTTCCTTAAAGGTCATATGAAACGATATCCTGACCATATTGAGTTATATACGGGAATGAGTTCATAAGTGCCTATTTAATAAGACTGACATTGTTTTTTGGATATTTTATGCAAAATGTGAGCGCCACAGTCGATCAAAATTACTTAATCGGGAAAAGGAACATTGACTTACGCGGCTTACCTCCCTTGCTTATGACGTCAGTAAGACCAAATCGCCTTATAAAGCTATGTTGTGAATACAAATATCCATGTCATTTTGCAGCATTTTAAAAGAAAAAAAAATACTATTTTATATAAAAACTTGTATAATTATACAATAATCAACCACGTCAGTATTTTTTCTCTCAAGAAATGAAATCGTGTGCGTTTTTATTTACATGTAATAGCGTGTACATAATGATATTCAGTTTCGAAACTGCAGGGAGAATAATTGATTTTCTTCATAGATCCACATGCAAGTATAATATAATTTCAATATAAGCATATTTATATGTTTTATTTTGATCTTTTTAATGAAATTGACAAATTCAAAAATAAGTCAAAAATAAGTCTGATCGTTTTTTCCCATTTGCACGTTCACACATAAATGATTCATTTTAAAAGATTTTTTTTCTAAACAACTTGTAGGCCTCATTGTGCCTCATTCGCTTCACGATTATATTGTTTGTTTCACTTTCAAATTCACAAATATGTTACCATTTAATTATTTTTAGTCTAAGAGAAATTTCTTCAAACGTTTTGTTTTTGAAACGTGTACTTGAATGTGCGGTGTTTTGATTTTAAAACGTGTATGTGCGGTGTTTACTCACAGATCCCTTTTATCTCACTTTCTTCCGCAATGTTTTCTTTCGTTTTTTTTATCATTATTGATGCTTGTTCTTAATAAAATCTGTTGATTATCTTCACATTCGTTCACAACTATTTTTATCAAACAACCGATTTATTTTACCGATACATTTCTAAATCCTTAAATGCCATATTTCCGCGATCTAATTTAATAAAACGTTAATACAAGTGTACACAAAGTATTTTCTAAAGATATTGCTACATGTATATATCAATAAGTCAGAAATTTATATTATTTCGAAATAAAATTTAAGAATAATTTTGCGGCATTTTATAGCAGCTCTTAAATACAAACTATGTACACAATGCCTCAAACATTTTCATTGGCCTGCCTTATATACTTTTTTATGTGACAAAATAAATCAAATCAATTTAAATGCTTTAATTCCCTTTAAATGTAGCTCAATCATTATACGTACCGAAGAAGAAAATGATGTTTATATTTCAAAAGGATAAGGATAATTTATTAATCACCTGTAAATGTTGGAGCATTTCTTTCGTTAAATTTCCACTCCAGTACGGGATCTTCATCATGATATTACTTTTGTGAGAAGCTGATATTAGATTTATTCATTAACGACCAATTAAAACTAAGTCATCTTTAGGCTACTACGAAATCAAATGATCTCATTTGAAAAGAAAGACACGTTCATATATGCAAAAATTACTAAAATTTAATCGATAAACTACTGTAAAATTACATTAGTTTTAATGCATTGTTTACATCGGTGGGTCTTTGTGACGTCATAAATCCACAAAATCAAGAACGATAAGCGGGCAAGAATTTTTTCAGGTGCTCAGTTTTCACGGTTATTTCTCAGTAATGCAAAGGCAAAAAAATCTTACATCATGTATTTTAACATTTGTTTATACCAATTGCACGGGGCGAAAATATTCCTGTATGCAGTACTTTGTCACAGGTCAAGTTTAGAGCAGACCAAAACCCTTGTCGGAACTTTTCTCTCTCTTCTTTTTCTTTTATACACTGTACATTGTGTTTCACCCATAGATTGTTAGTTGAATTAAGAATATGCAATAATTCAGAGGTTAAGTGAAAAAAACATATAACATCCTCAATTTTTTTTGGTAAAATGCCTTGTTAAAGCGGGGTCCTTTGAAGTGCTATTAGTCTCGATCAATATCTATAGTTACTGAAACCATATTGAAGTGAAAAATAGCTATAGTCGGGTAATTATCGAGTTAATCAGAGTCTTCGCTGCTGTGAATCCTTTTGACTTACGTGTGCTGTTATGGGGACTTGCATAAGACAAATTAAATCACAGATTTTATGTGAAAATGTTAGCAAAAATGATTGGAAATATTTTAAAATGATAAGAAATTTGTGATTTAAAAAAAAAATAGAGAAAAAATCTTCTTCTAAAACTATTAGGCCAGGAAAGCTCAAATGTCACGAATGAACCGCCATCGGGCATTATTAGTTTATAATAGCTTTGCATGCCAGAAAAGCAACATGTTATTTTAAGTTTCATCTCACCATTTGAAACAAACATTAGTAAAACGGGCCAGGAAAACTAAGGAAATTTAAATGTCTTTACGGAGATTCAGTAGGTCAATTTTTAAGAATTTTATATGGCGGAATATCATGAGTTTCCGACGGTGACAGAAATATTCCCAAAAGTTTTAAAAACAATCTATACGATTTTTTTTTAAATGAGGGGTTGATAAAAAAACAATATTGAGGAATTTACCAATTTATTTATTATTTTTCAGATATCTTGTTTCCGTTGACTGACATTCTGAAAGATTATTTTTTTTTAAATAGTCACCATGGCGTCGAAAGCAAACTGAAAGCGGGGGGGGGGGGGGGGGGGGGGGGGGTTAGACATCAGATATCTTGACAAGCACAAAAAAGAGGATGGTCAAAGTTATGGTTATGTCTAACTTTGCAAAAAAGGACTCCGCACCACCCCCAGCCCCTACCCTGGTTCCGACGCCTATGTACCTGCAGTCATATACACGTACTGTGTGAAATTTCGGGGCTTTTGTTTTGTGACAGCGTCATGCAGTGTTAGACTTTGAAATATCTTTGACTCGATAACACTCAGCGGACTTATTCGATATCATAAAACATTGAATTAAAGCAAGTACAAGTCCAAGATCAGTATTAAAATTTTAAGTTAAAAAAAATTCAAAATTAATGAACTAACAAAACTATATGCAAAAGGGGGTAAATTGTGGCATATCTAAAACTCTCGGTTAATTTGCAAACTGCTAATTTACGTTGGTATATACAAAGGATCGTAGCATCCCCCACCCCCTTTTCAACTTTTTTTCCGCAATAGACATTTTTCTTAAAAATACCTGAAGGAAATTGAATTTTGAATGAGAATCCATCACTCGTTTCGTGTATATAAAAATTTCAAAGGGAAATAAACAAAATTTACTTTACAGAATAGAAGTTTTAGATACCTCTCTTCCTACAGATCAAGGTTTTTGGAGATTTGATTCTTTACTTGTTCTAAAGATTTTGGCTAAGTCTGCCTCGCCACATTCCAAAAAGATACTATGTGCAGCACACACACACACGATTTTGTATAAAATAAAGTGTAAATATCTTAATTTTTTTTTACCAAATTAAACAGATTTTAATTGTTTTTTATTTTAAAAAATCTTCATAATTTGTGTCTTATCATTGGGACATGTTTTTGTCAGCTCCATTCATGTGCTACCAACCTTATCATATCGACATCAAAAACAACATCTGCTTGATACATATATTCAGTAAATAGGGAACATAAAAAAAAAAACGGAAATAAATTTTCTTTCGTCTCTACTCCATATTTTACACAGCAACAATGGCAAAGAGGGACGTAATAAATTTTATACAGTCGCTCAGATTTGGGCTTTTAGATGTAAGTAATTTAAAACATATACAGTTGAATGTAACTTAGATATTTACATTTGCGTTATTTCTTTGGTAATCAAACTGTTAAAAGAAAGTGAATAAATGCACTATTCTAAATATCTCGAATTTCCTCGTAATTTGTTGACATTATTTTGACTTCTAACATTATGACATTGCATGGTAAGTTTTAGTGTCTTGAGATTAGGAATTTAAATGACGTATCTTTGATTTGATGATATAAAGATGTTTTTCAGAAATGTGTTATGCACTATGTCTGAATTTTATTTTCTACAACAACATGAATTTAGAGGAAATTCGAACTCAATTAACCCTTTCACAGATATAACTTTAGTTCTTTTGTTTTCTTTTTCCCCAACATGGAATGAATTCATCATGGATGTATATACTCATGTTATTCTGTGGTACACAGACTTTGACTTTATGACTGAGTATGCCATGTATATCAGACGTGGTTGCTGCAAAATATTTTAAAAACAAAGAATAAAAACATATTATTTTTTGGGGTTGATTTGTATTGAACCATTGGGATACATTAATATATATGTGTGTACATTAGAAATGTAACTCCTTTATTTCAGATCAAACGTCCTGATAATTACTTGCGGTTTCTGCCTGAGCAATCACCAAGGTATATATAATATTTGTACTACGCAGCTATGTTAAGGTTGTTTCAAGCTAAATCTATATCTGAAAACGATACTATTTTAACTATCAAAAAAATACTTTAACCAGGTGAATTTTGCTAAATTTTTAATACATAAATTAACAGCGATATCCAACACTATATTTGATACATTTTTGTGACATTATATGTTCTTCTTAGGCACGAGTCCTGTGTATCCTAATACGGCAAATGATCTATATAAATCTCATCAGTGCAAGTGATTAATGACATTGAATCAAAAATATTTTTATATAAAAATCCTTTTATTAGTAATGTTTTTTGCAGTTCTTGCAAGGGGTCCATATAAATATTTCATTTATTTGAAATTTTGTCAAAACATATTGCACCATCATCAAAATTGGTCTAATTTTTACCTTTTAAGCTTGATTTACACAAAATTGGGTCAATTGGTAGGTTTCCCCCAGCATGATTCACATTGGTACTTATTTTCTCTCCCAATTTCATGTAAAATTTACTGAGATTATATTGATCTTTCACTTGTGCCAAGCTGTTTTTTACATGCATATACATATCTCAATTCATTAGCTTACACAGAGCAGGAGTAGTCTCCAAACCATTATTTAATAATAAATAATAAAAAGGCTTTTACCCAATACAAAGCATTAAAACTGCTGTTTTTAATGCTAAATTTTTAAAATATTGAATTGAGTATCACTTGTCTAGTATTTACAACAGCTTCTATGTGTAGGAATCAAGTGGTAATGTTCAATAAAGTTCACTTACTACTATACATTCCCTGAGAATGGAATGCAGATCGTGTCATTAAAGTTAATTATGGCATTATATCTCAAAAGTACAGACAAGTGACTTTCAGCTCATTGCTGTGAAATCAATCGGGTAGCCTTAACATACCCATTTGGGTACTTTATGAGATTATATCGAAAGTACATCTCAGTTTTAATGCAAAGTGAAAAGGGACTTCTCAAAAGTATTCATTACTAATAAATAAGGATTTCAATGTATTACTGTTAAAATGTTGCATGTCACCTTTTACCATTTAACTTGGTGATTTATATTAAACTTATTTTTATCACTTTATCATGGCTCAGAGACAGACAATACATTTTAAACTTAATGGATAAAATTCTTATCTCATAAGAAATTGTTAAAACTTTAAGAAAAGTGGTCAGAACATTGTATGATATTTTTTAAAAGTTGTCCTTTTAGCTACATGTATGTAATTAGTTTTTTTATCCTCATGTAGAACACAACCTGCTCCTAATCTACCAGATGGTCCAAATCACAAGCTGTCAAGCAATTACTATCTAACTAGGGATGCTCGCCGCCTAGTGACTCCACCTGAGGAGATCATGTCAGGGGGTCGCAAACTTCTGGCAGATGCCTCGGGAGAGAAGGGGTATGTACCTTAAGTTTCAGCAGACACAACATATTATATGATTACAATTGTTTTAGAATTAAATAAGGACTATATTGGGCAAATAATGCTTACTGTTGGGTCAGTCCCTTGTTCGTTAAGAAATGGAATTCTTAAATGATGAAAAATGAAGAAAACCAGTCAAAGTGTAGTAATTTTTTCCATGTCAAACGAAGAGGAATTTCCCAGAAAATTAAATTCCCCTTCTGGGTTTGTTTTTAAACCTTTTAAAAAAATATCTTGTTGAAAATTAGGTATTCAGTTATTTCAGATTACTTTTTTATGTGATTTTGAATTGAATTCCAAAAATGCCAAATTTCTACCATATTCAAAGATGTGAAGTATAGGCAGTTCATTTCAAAAGATTTGAACTGTGTTCTTGCCATTAACCTCTGCAAGAGACAGATCTATTGGTGTATCCCTTTATATTAATCAGCTTTTTTTTTTTCATATTTAACTAATAAATTTTACGAAGTATGCGACGTGTACCTTGTGTATTATTAGGTAGCGGGTATATATTTATTTATTATGAGAAAAATATATAACATCAGGTGCCTGTGATATACCTGGTATATTTTATACCTGTGATACACATATATCTACTTACCAACCTGTGAGAAAAATAACAAAATATTTAATTAAATTTTAGCAATTAGTTTTAGTTATCCACGTTATCAATTGTAAATTACATGATTTATGATATCTACTTCAGTTTTATCAAACACAATAGCGTCTTTTTTACTAGAAAATAAGTGCAAGAAATAAGTTTGTATATGGTTATGGACAATTAATGATTCGAATGCATGTAAAAAATTTTCACAAGCAAATTTAATTTTTTTCTGTTATAATTGCAGGGAGTCAGCTAAAGGATTAACATCTATAACACCAGGAGACCATTACAAACCCACTGCTGAAGAGCTCCCTTACTAGATTGTGATTTAATTTGTGTAAATAAATATGTTATTATAGACTGTTCCTGTTAGTGGGGATTTTTTTAAAAATAATTATGCCAAAGAAATCACGAAATTATGAATATAAGTATATGTATGTTTATCTTTTACCTTAATTTTGTACTCTGCTATCGCCTATCGATGTCCACATCTGCAATTTTTAATCTTTTCAAAGGAAAGCATTTTATTTCCCTTTTTGTTTAAAACTATAAAATGCGATAAAAGGCTACTATGATAACGTTATCGGTTTAAATCATTTATTCATTCAAACGCGGTAATTTTCGACCAATATTGATATTACATAATGATATTTCAAAGCTTTGATAACTTTTCCGTCTCGCTCCACATGCAGTTATCATTCAAAGGCTGACAAAGCATAGGAATTGATAGAATGTTGATTATAGATCAATTGTTTTGGTGTTGTGTTAAGGAGGCTGGGTGGTCAACATTAGCCATCAGACCAGCGTTAAAACTTTTAAATATGATTTTTTTTAAAGTCTCTTGGGAAAAGTTGCATAAGTTTAAAAATTAAAAAAAAAAATTATCGTACCATAAAAATTTGAGAAAATGATTTTTTCCTAATTCCTACTGTAACTCTTTAAATATTAAATAAAGAAGTTGCAAGTGCGAGAAGATCATTTAAATGACCATATTCATGCAGTCTCCTGAATTTGGTTTATGTCATCCACAGTATAGGTTCAAAAGACGTATATCAGAAAGACTACTTTACTGGCACGTACTTTTTTATCACAAGTCTGCCCCTTTCAAAAACGATGCTACCTCCCTGGTTAAGATCAATCAACATTTTTTAATTCACCTCAGTTATTTAAACAATAAAATGCTTTTTTTGGCGAGTCATTCGGGATATGAAGGTAGCGACATTGCAGAAAAAAATAGATAACATGTTACCGCGGGTTATGTCATATTTTTTTCTGCAATTATCGTTATACCTTCATAACCTGCATGAATCATCAAAGAAAGCATTTTATTGTTTATATTAACATCTTTCTTTTAACTATTTAATAAATTGATTATGAAAGGTAAGTAAAAATTCTCTGAATTACTGTTAATGTACATAAGTATGTTAGCTTAAAGAAACGGCCAAGTCGTCTCCTATGAGACTTTGAGTCCGATATCATGATTATTTCGTGCAGTCCGTGATTTTTCTTAGGTCACAGTATAGGTTTCGACTAATCGATAAACAGGGCGTATCAATTTCAGCCTGTCAGTTTCAGCCACTGTAGATTTCGACCAATCGATAAACGGTCCGTGTAGATTTCAGTCTGGCTGTTTATATAGAGCAATGAATTACATGTAACTATGTGTCCGTAAGAAATAGAGGGAATAATGAACATTTTCGGAATCTCAGACACCAGACAGAGGACTTCGGACTGCGGACCTTTTAGTTGAGGGAACATGTCAAACACGAAAATTGAAGAAAATATGTGTTCAAAAAATCGTTTTCATTGAACTTAATTTTTGACTTCGGGTGCGTTGTTTATAAGAATAAGCATGTTGATTTCTTTCAATTATGATATTTTTAAAAATTAATTTCACGTAATTTAAGGTACACGTATATAATGTATAATATTTTTTATGTTTTCGAAGTAATTTCAAGATATTCCATAATGATACTTGACGACATATTTGACCGAACACTTGGTAGATGTAAATATATATGGATTACCTTTACTTGTACAGGAAAGGGGACAACAGCCAGGAGTCTACTCAGTTTAACATTCTTTAACTAAATTAGAACCATTTTAATAGGAGCTTGGACTTTGGGTAGTTGTGTCAAAACAGCATTATGACGTAGGCATGTATATTTCATCGTTGGCCATGAGTCTTTGAAATTTGTCTGTTTTTTAGCTAAGGCTTCGCAATTTGTGTATATTTCACTTGAAACCAGTGTCATTCTTAACTTTTTATGATGCAAGAAATAGATAGCTACGTCCTACCGAAAGTCCAAGGTCTTGTTAAAATGGTCCTATTATATTCACATTTTCCAGTGTCATTGCCTGTGATAACACAACATCTCGATTTTGTACTATATAACCCATAACTTCAAATGACGCCAAATTGAGGCGCCATTTATATTTAAATATTTAATCGTACGATAGTTTGAAATTATATAAATATAAGTAATAAGGAATCCTTCTTTGAATATTATGAGGTGATAATTTCGGTCGGGGGGTAGTCAAATTTATCATAAAGCACTTTTGGCTTTATTGGATTTGATCACGCCCCGACCAAAATTATCACCTCATAATACTCAAAGAATGATTCCTTATTCCTTAAATAGTGACAAATGTTACAATTCCATGCATTTGGTAATAACTGTAGATTTGAACACTCGACCCATTTGACCCAAGCATGCACGCGTTTTGCATTGCCTTTCCGGTACGTAATACTTTTATATATGCTGAAATTCAGTATATTAAAAGCTAATGTAAAGGAAAAGCATTCAGAATGTAAATATTTTTCTTAGTTGCTTACTGTAGATTTTTAAAGGGAAAATTATTAAATAAATACAGTTTTCGAGAGTTTGAGAAGAAAATAAAAATATATCTACTCAATCACCTGTTGCTACTCTGCAAACTTCAGTTAGGTCAAACACGTTTTATATGGTTGTATGCAGTAGTATGAAGGTAAAATCAAAACTAATACAAGTTGTTACTTAAATATGAATTTGAAATCGATTTCATAACTGTTAGAGCTGGTCGTTTGTTTTCGTTGAATCCGATAAAACTTTCTAAGGATGAGAGTTATGTAAAGTAAACATCAATGGAGTCATATATGTACCTTGTCGTACCCCAATGGAGATAACAGAGTCAAATTGCATTACGGTGTATAATAGATCATATTGATGGGTCATGAGGTGGGTCAAGTACCTTAATTGTATCGGACTACTGTAAAGTGAAAATCCTGAATAGTATATATGTTATCAGAAAATGTCGAGTCAAGTAGAATGGACGGTCCAAGAGGAGTAAAAGATGTTTAAGGTAGTTCTCCTAGGGGAGGCAGGTGTAGGTAAATCTTCCATTTTCTTACGCCTGAAAGAAAATGTGTTTGGAGAATCTCTTCAACCAACAGTGGGAATAGAAAGTTGCTCAAAAGTCGTGAAAATCGATGGCCAAAACATTACTGTAAGTATAAAATTACTACTACTTTGCACATGAAAAGTCATACTAGTGTATCTCGAAATACATTGACCTACCTAATGATTGTGTAGTAGGCTAGTAATTTTACCCGATCAACGTACATACATATTTCCTGATAACTTTCATTATCTGTTAATATAGTTTTCAATCTGGGATACTGCGGGGGCGGAGAGATTCAAAACCATCACCAGGAACTACTACCGCAACACGCACGCAGTGCTGTTGGTCTACAGCTGTGACGACCCTTCGTCTCTACACTATCTCGCACAGTGGGCAGAGGACTGTTCACAATATGCTCCAAATGGCAAGTCTCTTAGTCCTCCAAGATTCTCCTATAACCCGATTGTTATTCATAGCTCAATGAAACTGACAGTTTCTTCAACGTGGCTACCTTTATATCCGCATGATTCACCAAATAAAGCTTTTTTAATATTGTTTACATTTAGGGCTGGGTGATCGTAGAAATTGTTATACCATTATATAAACCTCCTTTTAAATTAGAAGAATAGCTCTAAATAAAGATAAATAGATAAAGGCACGAATAGATTTGATGGGTAATTTGTTGACCATCCACTCGCCCTAAATTATCTTTCTCGCTTTAATATCTACTGCATGCATCGTGTCAAATCATCATTATTCTACTTCTTTAGATTTTCAGTTCAAGATGAACAAAAAGGTCAATCACGAATGATTTTAACCACAATATTACTGATTGGTATTTTATTTCCAGCATTAAAGTTTCTGATTGGCAATAAGTCAGATCTAGAAAATCTGATTCCTTCCGAGAGCGTAGACAACTTCTCTGCAGCATTTGAATGCGAGTACACTTACTTATTTAGTGCCAAAACGGGTAGGTATTTTTCTGGGTGGCATATATGTTTATCATGTCTTTGAATTTAGTGTGATTTTCTTTTACTCCAATAATCCCATTTATATAGACTGAGGAAGTAAGCATGTCTGTTCCGCACAAAACGTGTACACACATAACACTACAAAGTATAGAGCATTTTGAAAACATCGAAGAATAAAATTACCATACTTTAATCAGTGTTAGAAATATTTATGCAAGGTAGTTACAGACCTTTTCTATAAGATTCCATTAACCAAGTACGATATAAACAGAAAATGAAATATAAGTCGTTTTGACTAGTTCTTCAAGTAACGACAGGAAGTGTTAACCAAACTTGCCGTCTCTGGGCTTTAAAATTCAAACATTTGTTTCATTAAATGAAATAAAAAACACCCATAAAAAATGTCATAAAATAATACATGCATGTTCGAATAAAGCGAAAGATATTGTGTACGTACTTTTTGACCCACACAGAAAGATGAGAACCCACATTGTTTAAGGCAAGTTTGTCCAAAAATTACCTTGTAGGTGACATTTTTTAATTTTACAAACGTTTATAAATTTAATTTTTTTTTTTATAAAAATAGGTAACGGTGTAGAAGAAAGTTTTGAAAGAATTGGCGAGCGATTGATGGATGTTTTCAATACCCCCCTCATCATAGAATCTCAGTACAATGACACCATAGAAATCACACAGTTCCAATCCTCAAAGCGTAGTTGTTGTCAAAAATGAGCATTTCATTAACGTACATCCTATACATGTAGTCTGTCCCAGGTTATTGCTTCCATAAGTTTTTGATGATTTTTAATAAAAATACACATACCTGTGAAAGAAATACAATTGAAATCGATGAAAGGGAAGATATACTCATTGAACAATTATCCCTTTTCACTCATAAAATTTCACATGAACGAAAACAATTTTCTTACGGAGATTTATAATGGGAAATGTTTACATCTTTTCTCCATTCGGAATACACTTGGAATACATTGCGCAATTTTTTAACGTTATCATCCGGGCTTAATAATAGCTGTTGCAATGCAAAATCTCCGTAGACTTTCAATTTTGGGATGTGTATTGAAATCTGAAGCGGTAGAGGGGGCGTTTCAAAACAGATAATCTGGACATTTTTCATATTAGTTAATGAACGTAGTTTGAGCACAAAGGTATTAACTATTATTGGAATATCAAGCAAAAAGTGGTGGAAGCAAAAACTCGAGACAGAGTATCGTACAAATACTTAAACTATGGTATAAATACATATACAAAAGTTTGTAATTTGACTAGCATTTTTGTCTTTTTAATATCAAATTTAATGCTATCATCTAACTGAAAGGATGTCACACTTTTGGTTTATAACAACTCTTGTACATCACAATTGGTATGGTTTAATTAACTACATGTGTATCAGTTCAACTTGTAGACTGACTGTACTTTAAAAAAGATAAATAAAATAATATTGGAGACTTTTTTCTTTTTTAATTCTTAAAATGAAAAGCAATACAATCCACCTTATTAATCATAGAAAACAATAGATTTAGTTCTGGGACCAGATTAACAGACAGCGATCAGCCAAACCAACTGGTAACGAACCGAGGTCAAGGGCCTCCCTGTCAGCTGATCTGGCCTATTGTTGTTGTTGCTGTGTTGCTGCTTGTTGTTGTTGTTGCTTCTAAAGATGGTTTTAGAATTAAATCTGCTGTTCACTTTTAGTGTCTGTGATGGTAAGTCGCACTTGGAACCAACACCTCCAGCCCCCAGTGTGACTTATGTGCAGCAATGTCTCCACACATAAATACACAGTTTCTTCATCATCATCATCATCATCATTTATCATCATCATCTTCATCAGTACAGTAAAAATGGAGACTGTGGTGTCAGTTGAAGGTAGCTTTGCTTGCCTTTCATTCCAAGAACAAGGCCTATGAAAAAGAGTTCAAAAATGTAACAGGTACCCATAGTATTACTATTCACATTTGATAGGCGGATTGCTCTGTCTAAGAATTTTTTTACTGGTAGCATCTATGAAACATAAACCTTTATATCATCAAACATGTATTTGAATATCATATTTTGTAACAACATCCTGTTGCCCTAGAAACTATTTATAAATAAAATATACAGTATATTGTTATCACATTTATTAATTTTGTACATTTATGTTATGAACAAGCAGATTTTCTGGAAATTGTTCAAACCAATATCGTAACTTTACTTGCATCAGACCTTCTCATGTTCACAAACCTTGGAGAGTAAAGAAATGTATGTTCAGTTCAGGTGAAGATAAATGCCACTTACATGTAAACAAACTGCATTATTTATTTATGGGGTTGATGAGAGCATTTTAAAGAATTTCAGAAGCAATTCAAGATATACTTTTTTAGAAAAATGACATTTTATTTTTGGGTTTGTACTTTTAATGGGAAGATCTGAAGCTCAACAGCATGTCAACTCAAACTCAACTCAAATTTTCCTATAGAGCTACATATGGCAGTAGTTCTAAATAAACTTTTTATATTGAAATAAACATTTTTTTTCCTATTTCAATTTGGATGAAATGATTATTGCCATCATGCACAAAACTTTTGTAAAAACTAACTGAAGGATTTCAGACAAAATGATTTTAAATCCTTTCCCTACAGTTTTGTTATGATTTAAACTATGTAAATAGGATGCAAATATGTGTTTATTAAGGTGTCATGCACTCATTTAATATCCTCTTTGGTGCAGATAATTGACTGCTCAAATTGTGTCATGGGTTTAAACTAACAATAAAGATTATTTTTAGAAAAAAAAGATTGATGTGTTGATATCTCTACTTCTTCATTACAAATAAAGAGCTCTAAAAGTCTGCTATAAATGGTGATCAAAAACAAACAAAACAGAGTCTTTCTGCTCTTTACTCTGCTACAAAAAAAATCCCGACAGTAGGTCATGCTTTTTAAGTCTTACCCCTAACTCTCACTATATGTTTATATAAATTTAGAATTAATGGTGAATACTATGTGGTGTATATAGTACAGTTTTTACAGAGCAGAAATTTACATACCACTTGTGGCCACCAGGCTACCTAAGTCGCCGAGCTTCTCTTTCAGATTCCAGAAGAGTCAGGATGTCACCCTCTCGGACTGGGCCCTTGACATTTCTGATAATGGATCGGTTACTGTCGTCCAAAAATTCTACTCGCACCTAGAAATGAAGTCACATAAAATGTCACATTCATCCAAAAATTAAAAAATAGATGTTTCATCTGCATTCTTAATTTTTCTGTTTGACTTATTTTCAACTATTGAACTGAAAATAATATAATGAAATGTGTCTTCATTAGCGCTGCTGGGAAAAGGACACTGTGTCCCTGCTTTAACAAATATCTAACACACACCTGAGTACACTGTCCTTGGGAACCTGTGCGACCAAGCACCTTCAGAACCTGAAATGATGAGCAATAAATGATATAACAGTAAGAGGATATTAACTTCATTGATTTAAAGTATATGTGAACCTGTTATCGTAGGCAGAATGTTCTGTCATTAAAAGACAAATGTCCTATGGACAAACTGTGTTTTGTCTCTTGCCTAAATTTTGAAACGATTGGTCTAAATTACCTACTGACAAAGCAAATCTGAGGCTGCTACATTTCGAGTATATTGGACAGATTCTTACTATGACATTGACGGTAGCCTGGTCATGGTAAGATTATTCTTTTTACCATTACCCTTGCTCGATTCTTGAAAAACTTTGTTTTTTACAAAACTTGACAAAGGAAATGCTTAATTTCCTGTTCCTTGCTGACAATACCCTTTCGGATCTATTTCAGTTTAGAATTTTCAAAATTGTCCATCGAAAAAAGGAGAGCATTTCACATTTGACAAAATTTAAAACACCACGAGTTTTTCAAGTAAGATAAACGTATCAATAATAACCCCCCCCCCCCCCCCCACTTCAACTCAAATAAGGATATCGCGCCCACAGTACCTTTTAGGATTAAAAATAACAAATTTTTGAGTTTAACAGGACCTCATAAAATTATTCTCAAAGTCTTAACTCTCAAAAGTTCGAGGAAAGGTGCCATTGTTGACATACCTTAGCCAGCTTTACTGGTTGTAGCTTATCCATGCTTGGAATATGGACGAAAAAGGACCGGAACAGGTTGACACGCACGGAGGTCGGCGGTAAAAATAAAACGTCTTTCGATCCCGATCTTATAACAACAATTGATTGGCTTCATTTCAGTTACTAATTCCGTTTATAAATCAGAATCCCATTAAATTCAAAATTCTTTATAGGAGCTCACTTATGGATTTAGAGAGGAACAAACTCCCTTTTGAGGATTTTTTTTGGGATCAGGGTCTGTATATTAATTGTATATTAAAAAACATACATGAGGATATGTATTCCACCCAATGTGAAAACTCTTGGATTTCTATGGTAAACAATTTATTGTGCTCTGCTGGTTTTAGTAATGTTTGGTATGCACAAAATGTTCCAAATCAAAGAAAACTGTTTTTAGATATTAAGCAAAGACTATGTGATGCCTTTATCCAGGAAAGAGACGACTTCTTTGCGTGTTCCTCTAAATGTTACGTATACAAATATTTGTACGACCCTTTTGGTCTCCAGTATTATCTTTAAAAATGTATATCAGAAAATATTGTTCACTATTTGACAAAATATAGATTGTCTGCGCATAGACTAGCAATAGAACAAGGTCGGTATAATCAAACTGTACGCTCGCGTCACATTTGTAGATTTTGTACTCTTAATAGGATTGAAGATGAATATCACTTCATTCTTGAATTTCCAAAGTACAGTCATTTACGGTGTATTAATGTCAAAAATTATTACTGGTCAAAACCTTCTTGCTTCAAGCTTGTTCAGTTGCTGAGTTCGAGAAATAAGAAACAATTAAACAAACTATGAATTTTTCTTAAGAAGCCACAGAGTATAGAAATAATTAATTGCTTTAATTAATATGTATATTATCGTCCTTATGTGATAATTTTAAGTATTATAAAATACATATATTTACATTTTTCTTTTCTATTTTCTTTTCTTTCTTTTTTTCTTTTTTTTTTTTATATGTAATTGTACATTTGTGGCTGCCAAAAAAAATTGTTCACATCGATTATGTATTTTCATGTATTTATACAATGCCTATAAACCATGTGGTTTTGAGCTAATAAACTATACAAAGTTTTGAACTGTCTTTGCACTGGAAATCACTCTACGCGATTTTATTACAAGGAATCATTCGAAGGGCTTTGTGCGAAAAAAAACTATCTAGAGATTTGAATTGAAGCAAAATTACATAATTATCATCACGCACAAAAGTTGAGTTGCTATGTATTCCATTATGCAGAGTTTTTATTTCTATAAAAATAAATGGTTTCCTTCAATTCTGTTCATCATACATATTCATAGTATTAGTAACATGCAAAATTATTATAAAAGCATATTTTCACAACAAACTTAATTACTGAAAACACCGGTTTTTACTGAGATGGATATTGATAGTTACATGTAATATAGCAGTATGCATGAAAATGTACATGCATCATGGTTTTAACCTCTAACGTATCCGAAATATACACATGTAATAACTATATACGAATTTTAGGAAAATGAACTTTAACCAAAAAAAAAAAATGATTGCTGTAAAACTTTTCGCCTTAGCGAACTCAATACTGCATGTTAGCCTACTGTCATGTGTTGACTAAGTAGGTGTAAATATGTGGTATTGTTAATACTGGGAAGATTAAAATAAAATATTTTTTTAAAATACAGTTTAGATATACTGAGTTGGTGTAAGAACACAATTCACAATATGTTATATTCTACTTTTTTGTATTTGTTTATTTTTCTTCTCTTTATTGTAGACAAGTATTAACATGTGGATTGTAGACAACATATATTACTGACGGAATAGCCGCCATTTAAATATCAACTATGTAAATATATATACTCTCTTTTCAAGAGCGAAGTCTACTGACAGAATATCGACAAACCAAAGACATGTGTTATTGAAGGTTACACTAAAGGAAGTTTACAAACTGTCTCTAACCTTACCGTAATCTGAAACAAAGATTGTTTATAGTTCTAAATGCATAGGATATCAAGAGTCGAACATAACGAAACTTGTTTTTAAAAAGGTAAGAATAATAGAATTGTTTGATGTATAGTACATTGGCTGATATTCATGTTCATCGATTATTCTACACAAGCTTTAAAATACAGAGGCTTACTCGGTGGATCTATAGTGGCACCAAACCCGTTGATTAATCGTTACCCATATTCCAAAAAACTTAAGGAATACTTCATTAGGTTTTTGTCAGCAAAGGGGAATGCAAAACTTTCCATAACTGAAATCAAATAATACTTTCAGCAGTGCATTAATTTCTGTAGAATGTAGTCACTTTCTCATTTTGTTAAACTGTGATTGTCTAGTTTTATTTAGAGTTACCAAATGATAAAGAGAATAGTTCCTGCTTGTATCTTCATAATCTTCATAATAGTCTCTTCAGACCGAGAATAGAATGGAACTTTTCAAAGTTACTGTCTCAATGCATTTCTTTCTGAATACAATGTTGATCAAATCAAATCTTTAACGGAGTTGACTACTGTTTCGAAAAATAGATAAATAATTTACATTCTTGTACATTTATTTACGCAATGAAAACACTGAATTTTCTGTTAAATAAAAAACATCTTGCATTTCTGTGATTTTTAGTTGCACTAGAAATCAATATCAGCACTTTCTTTTAGCTGTTAAATAGAAACCTTATCCCCCTCCCCCGGGTCGAAATCTTGGATGATTTGAATCTTTTTAAAGTTTTTGAGTTCAAAACTTATAAGTTTAAATTGCTGCAATATAGTATAATATGTTGATTTAACCTTATTTTCTGTTGTCGTCCTTTACCAAAATTGTTCTCATTTGCTGTGTTCACACATTGACAGACAAATCAGGTGAAGTAGGCCAACGAAACACTTCCAGGACCCATAATTCCAAGTCGCAATGTATAATCTCCGGAAAAGGAAACGGAATGAAAAATGGGGTGAATTATATATATATTGTGCTTTCATTTTATTGGTGGGCATTACTTAAGTACTTGGTCAAATTTACTGTTTCGGGGACCAGTATGTTGGTAGACAATGGTTCTATGAATTGATTTCGTGGGACGATCGAATGAATACTAGTAACGAAATTATCGAACATTGATAAAACCACATTAATTCATATTTAACAATGATTTTGCAGTTTTGAGTACATTCCTCAAATAATCAAACTAGAATTAATTTCCAGCCTACTTTTATATGAAACAAAATTCAATGACATATATCAGATACATCTAGATGGATTGTTTAATTATTTTCATATATCTTGAAAGAAATCTTCATGGGGAAAATTAAACGACAATTTTTTTGGTTGAGATTGTAGAGAGGGCTAAAAGAGGCTGTGCCTGCTGCCTTATCCCATTCAATATACTATCCTGAATAAAAATATTGTTAAAATTAGGTTGTAGAATATTTAGTCAAAGTAAGCTGTGAAACAAAATCTTTTTGTACTCAATGATGATACTAATATCTCTGGATGATTATTGCTTAGAATGAAAGTCGCTTTTCTATGTACATCAAACAAATATTTTTTTAGATAGTAGTCAGAAAAATGCAAACATAAAACAACGGCGTAATCAGAAGAAAAGTAGTAAGCAGAAAATGGCGACACAATCATCGATCAAAAGAAGTGAAAAGAGAACAACAAAGAGAAGAGTGTCCAAAGATAGAGCACCACACAGACCTGATAGAAACAACAAAACATCAACGAGAAGACCGAATTTGCACCAACAAATATTGTCTCCAACAAAACTTGCTAACGTCACCCGACAGGCAAACACATTCAAAGATCGAAAGCAAAAGCCGAAAAAATCAAAGCTATCAACCAAGAGAGAAAACAACCTGGAAATAAATGTACCTTCTTCGAAAATAAATGAAAGGAAAATATCACTACGTAGGACAACTTTAAGGAAAGACGAAACGAACACACTCTCAAAAGGAAAGCAAGAGAGTTTGCAGAACACAAGTCGACCAAACCAGAAAAAGGGAATCCGAACTGGGCGAGGCCAGGTTTCAGGTCCAAAGACAAAAGTAACACAACCCAGAACCTCACAGAAACGTAAGAGAAAAGGTTTTCAATCCTCAAAAGAAAAGATTATTACACCGTGGACAGATTGCGCTAGAACGGCATTGGATGATGGTTCAAAGCGCAAGAAAACTCGAAGAAATCTGAATGACAATTTTGAAGATATGTTTTTGAGGAAAGTGGATGTAAAAGCTCATATTCGTTTTGGTATCGGTCAGAACATACATGGAATCAGTGTTACGCCGGACAACCAGGTGTGGGTGAACTATCAGAAAAATCATGTAAAATTGTTCAGTGTATCTGGAGACGAACTTAGATCTTTCGATTTGGAATATTGTCCCGTTTTCAATTGCTGTACACCAAATGGCGACCTCCTAGTGACACAGGGTTACGCTGGGTGGTCCTCAGCGGTTATACAAATGATTTCTCGAGAAGGAACGGAAATAATGTTTGCAGATCTTTCCTCATACGCCGATTTGCTTTGTGGAGTTCATTACCAAGATGAAAATATGTACGTCATCGGTCACCGGCATGTTCCAAAGAGGTATTTCGTACTCAAACTTAACATGAATGGAGAAGTAGAGGAAATCCTTGAAACAAACACAGAATGCAGAAACATAAATCATATAATTTCTCATCAAGTACAAATCATTGCCATGTGTACTACCGAATTTGCTATGCTTCCAATACATAACGGTGGAATTTCATCCCGACCCATTAATAAAGTGCAATTGAAGAACACATATTCCGCTAGTACATCTGTTGACAATCTTGGAAATGTAATTGTGGCATCTGGCTCAAAGATTATGATCATCGATCCAGGTCTAGAGCACGTGTTCGAAATAGATACCGATATACAAGGGACAATTTTGTCAACGGCTGTCGATCAACAAAACCAGCTTTGGATCGGAACGGAAAATGAAAACCTTTATATCGTAAAATACCTTCGGTAATAATATTCTGGTTTCAATTTAAAGCTTTATTAAGTACAAGGAACAAAATTAATTTAAATGTGAATACAGTTGAAATTTGATTGTAAATTGATACAATGACATACATGTCCATATACGTATTGTGGATTGTTTAAAATGTGTCTTTATACATTGTTTTAGCTGCAATTATGATGTATGGTATTATGGTTTCTTTAAAAAATGCATTTTAAACACTTGTGTTGGTACTATATACTGCTCGGAATGATTTTGTACAAAGACTATTCAAAATGGTCGTTGCATATCAAAAATCATGTTAACTTCGACTCATTTGAGACAGTGAACATATGATAATGTTAATTGTCTTTATACATGTAGCAAATATAATCATGAGCAAGCTACACATTGTATCCTCAGACTGGTCGTGCGGTTTTATCATTACACGGTTTGCTGCCGTTCTTTTAATTAGACGCCCTTGTTGTTATAATTTTCTGTTTGTTGATTACCTAGACAATAAAATGCTTTCTTCGGTGAATCATGCAAAACTTTGACAAGCATTGCCTTTAGTTTGTCCATTCTATGAAGAAAATGAGGTTTTTTTTTTTGGTTTTTAACAGTTAAAGTTATTTCTCTTTTCAACTTACAATTTTTCCATCATTTAATTTTTAGATGACAGGGAAAGGAGCGAAGCTTCACACTTTTTATTGTCATAATTTTACAGTGTTTTCACCAAGACCATTTCTGATAATGAAACATATTATAATTAATCCAACACTGTACAGAGGATTATAAATTTTCGCCCAATGTTAATTTTGCCCGTGTGCACTTGCAAACGGTTCCTTAAAAGTATGACCAATGTGCTCATTAGAGATCATTCTGCACATATAATATTAGCAGAAATAATGTTCACTGGAATACCAATACTCTCATATTATAAGCATTATACAGACTGATATGCTGGAAGAAAAGTTGTAATATGATCTTTTTCATTTCTCTGAGGTCATGCATTTTATTACGCTTTGAGGACTGCAAAACCATGCATTTTATTACACAATCCATAAATATTTTCTCTCTGTATTTACACAAATAAGCAAGGAAATGACTGAAAACAAAAGGTGACAGAGACCAAGTTTATCAAACATAACAGCACATAACATTTACTACAGTAATATACATAGACTGAGAATCTGCAGTTTAAATCACTGTCTTATTACACAGTCACAAAAACCAATCTCTTCCAAATCTAGTAGAGAGTTATCACTTGTCCGCAAATTAAGAAGCTGGGTTTCCTTCAGCAAGTGTTGTTTACTTTCTTCTACCACCACCACCACTAGCCAGGATTGTAGCAATTCTGATGAAGATGTTTATTGTGTCCATGTAAATTCCCATGCATCTGCAAATAAATCAAATCAAAATCAATGTAAACAGGAAAATATGGAGCCTAAATTGTTCTTTATTTTAAAATGTACTGCTTAAACATTTCTTGCTGTGGCCTTCTATCTGGTTGTGATATTTTTTTGTGGCTTCTCAATACAAATATAAATCAAAATTTTAAATTCACTCAATTTGTACAGACATACTCTATAGAAAAAAATGCTAACACTATAAAATACAGATTGAATTTAAACTTCCACAGAAATAAATTTACGAACGCTAGATATCAAATATAAAAGAGATCTTCAGAGCATGTAAGAGACTTGTTTAGACTTACGCGTTGATGGGGTCAAACTTCTGGGCGCTGTAGACGGGGTGATTCTCAGCCCTCTTGATCACCTTCTGTGTGTCATAGAGCAGGAACATGCTGAACAGGACCAGGCCACCGTAGATACTGATGGAGTAGAGGCCCGCACCCAGGGATGTAGTGGGCGGCAAGAACATGCTTCCTGTAGCAGAGAATTACATCATAAAACTTGGGAGTTCATAAGCAATGAGAAATAGATTGTACTTCAAAGGTGCAATAGACAGTTTTTCTACCACCAAAAATTTCAACTTTTCATTCAGCTAGCAGATCATATACGAAATATACTTTGAATTATAAAGCTTCACTTTTATCTGCATTCCAAGATTATTTTTCATCAAATGTAAATCTTGTAAGATTTTAATATAGTAACAATTATCTCCTTTGCATACATATAAAGTAAATCACACTTATAACGAAGTGCCAGGGACAAGCAATTTTGCTTTGTTATAAGCACAATTCATTATATCCCTCAAATTTACAACATGTTATTAAGACCAAGGGAATGAAAATCACTTTGCTGTATGCGTCAATTCATTATAATAAGTGTGTTCGCTGAAAACATGTTTTACTGTAATAGCAGTATTCTGTAAAAAAAAACGGTTAGTTTTACTTAGGGAAAAGTTACACTTATGTGGTAAGCTTACAACCACATAAAGTACTCCTGCGCTATGGTATAAAAATCAAAATTTGTATATGGTAAATCCCGCATCTGCATATTTAATGTCCATATCAGAAAATGTGTACTTTACCACTAGCTTAATTAACCACTTTTATAGTATATACACAGTTCATATCTTTAAGATTATCACACCTACCAAGTGAAGAGACAAAAACAACACCAAGTCCAATAGCTAGAGGGCCTCCCATGTTTAGGAATTTCTCACTAGGTGCACACATGGCAAGAGCTGACAAACCTAATGGAAAAGAAATATTCCTTGATTTCATTTATTTAGGATAACTTTAATGGTCTTAAGTTCACAAAATACATTATATTGATAATTAGCTATACACATTTATCTGACATTAAAAACATACCGGTAATATAAATTTGGGAAGCAAGATAGTTAAAACAGAGAACAGTCTTTTTCCCAAAAAAATAATGGTATGTGACAAAATTAGTCAGATATCTATTGTGGCCCTGTCTTCATCAACTTTCCTCATCTTAATTCTCAGCCTTAAATCCAAGGTTTTACATCAAATTTTTTATAGAATTAAATTGAAAATTGAGTTGAGTAATTTTAAAATGTTGGTGACAGCAGGGCCTGGACGTGTATAATTTTAAGAAAAAATATTATCAATTAGACATTTTTGTCCTAACCTCCGACTACTCCTGCAGTGTACCAGGCAGCTCTAACAAGGAGGGGACCTCCCAGCATGGTGAGGGGGGCAACAATCCCTCCCACCACAGCACTGTGTAGCATCCAGGCAAGCTGTTTGCTGCCTATGCCTTCTTTGTATGGGATGGACTGTGTCAACATGCTGGTACCAATCAGTGCTACAATGCCTCCAATCATGGACTGTTGTTCAAATAAATCAAATTTCATTAATAATGAGTTTTGCTAGAATAAAAAATATACATCTATGTCAAATGATACTAACAACTTGGAAATTTCATGTATGTAACTGTCTTTGCAAACTTAGGCATTTTTAAATTAGAAAGCTTGCTGAAATGTTATTTGATCTTGATACACAAAAGATCGCCTTTTGAGAAGTTTTTTAAAATACTTACTGTCATTGAACTTTTCATTGCAATATTCATTAGAGCAGGAGTTCTGGCAATGGCCACAGCAGTAGCAGCAGTTAGTCCAACGCTGGCTCCAAAGTAAAAGTAAGTGGATCGAATTCTTTGTTTGACCTCATCAGACCAGAATCTATTAATACAGGAAAAAAGTATATGTTCTTCTTAATAAAGTTCTCTGAAATCATTTGAAGTCATGGGAGGTAATGACCAAGGACAGTAAAAAAATGACTGGTTCATGTGAACGTAATTTTTCGAGAATGAATGTCACAGTATGGGCAATGTCATGGTCACATCTAAAGGTCATTTGTAATATCATAATGACATCTACCAGCATAAATTCATTTGATTTTTGTATCATCAAAAATTTAGAAAACTTGAAACATTTGAAATCTTGGGACATATTTCCTCATGAGAACATGATAGTCTCCAATTTATTTCAAGCATTCTGTTACACAATTTAGCAACAGTGTATTTTAGGTGGTACATGTATGTTTCTGCAAACTCACGCTCTTTTATCTAGGGCTGATATTTCTTTGGAGGCCAATCCATAGAAACACAAAGACCCCAAGCCTAGTGCTGCTCCTCCGGCAACCATTCCTTTTCCAACAGTGAAAGCTAAAAAAACATTCAATAACTGTATCCAAATCAATACAATGTATCTAAACTGAGCTTTTATTTATTTAACCGTGATGAAAAATTACAAAAATATAAACTATAACAGGAGTATGTACATAATTTTTTTCATTTTTTTCATTATGATAGAAGTAATACCACTCAGATATCAGAACATTTGGAATGTCTGTATTGTTTCAAAATTTCAAGAATTGAATAAAATTATTGTTCTTCTGTCATTGATTTTAAAACCAATATGTTCATGTATATTCAATTTACGCTTACCTGTTTCACCTGCTGGTGTAGTCAGCTTCTCCAATGAAATTCTTGTTCTTTGAGCTCGACGGGTCGCACCGGACCGTGAATCTGAAGCCAGCTGCTGGGTGCGGGTTCTCATACATAACTGAGGCTTGTTCAGAGGTCTCCCAATGCCAGAAACGAAACTGGTGATGGGAATGCGGCACAATTTTGAGGCCAGCATTTTAAGCTGTAAAATATATTTTATGACACCTTGATGTAAACAAACCTAAATAAATGCATGCAGTCATCTCACATACAAGATATGTATATGCTGAAGTTCAGAACTTCAAGTTCTCCAAGGTGTGCTGCGAGACCCTGCCCATGATATGTGAAATGGGGGGGGGGGGGGCTAATTTAAATGATAGCTAGAAGCAATCTTTTACATATTGGTTGCCAATTTTATCAAGTTTTACCCAAAATAATTATTTATAAATCTTGAGAAATATATGCAATGTGAACAATAAAGCTATTAGGTTTGAAAAAAAGTACATGTATCAATATTCTAAAACGAATAATAATGATCACAGGCTGATCTGATGCAATGTTCTAATTTTACCAATACATTTATTAGTGATCATAGGTAACTGACATTTTGATGAATACATGTATACTAAAATTGGTTTCAAGTACACTTAATATTCAAAACTCTCAAGCCACTTTTGTCGCTTTTGTGCCAAAACTGGTTTTAAGTAAGGGACTTCACTCAATTTAGAATTTTCTCGAAATTTCTCTACTGGTCACTTACAAATTTCAGGTCCCGTCTATGTTAAAAAATAAACGTAAACCAGAGCAAAAAATAAAAAAAAATGTAGTTTTGGTAGTAATAGAAAAAATTAAATCAGGAAAGATAAAAGATTTTGATCTGATCAAATGAAAAGCGCAACTCTTACATAACTTCGTAAGGCAATAAAAAATGATGGATTTTAACAATCCATTTAAATAAGCGGTCTCTTGAGTAGTTTCCAGAGTTCAAGCTTCATCTAAACTTTGTTCTGAACCTGATTTTTGTTTAATTACTTACACAGTTATTTCAGAAACGCTTCTTCAAGTTCTTGTAACTTCTACGCAACTGTGTATCCGAAAACTAAATACCGGAACTGCATGTCCAACGAAAAGTCGTAGAGTATATTTATATAACGTTATTTGTATAATCCCGGAATTTTTTTCTTTTTTGTAATATATTTATATCATGAACGAAAATATATGATTTTTTCAATGCACAAATTATCAAAATCAATTGTTTGTTTACAGTGATATATTTTCAGAATTTAAAAAATGATTTTGCCAATGCGGTGGAATGTTGAAAGGGATGCTGGGCGTTTAGGCACGGAAGAAGTTTGGACACCCCGTGATCATAATACTGATGAGATGATTCGGTACCAAGATGCATTGACAAAAACATTTAGTCAACGGTCAATCCACATATATTTGCAATTTTTGAACTAGAAAGAATTCTACTTTTTACGACATAATATAATTCTTTTTTAACATGACGACGTTCATTGCGTGACTTATTTTAATTATCTTGAAATAATAAACGACTAGTTCAACAATGTTTGGAAAGAAAGTATCGTGCAATCAAGCAGTCTCAAGAAAACTACATAAACCTGACGGTACGTATAACAAGCAATATTCATTAACGTAATTGTAAAAAAT
This sequence comes from Magallana angulata, assembly GCF_025612915.1. Classification (NCBI taxonomy): domain Eukaryota; kingdom Metazoa; phylum Mollusca; class Bivalvia; order Ostreida; family Ostreidae; genus Magallana; species Magallana angulata. Next base: position 20,066,722 of record NC_069120.1, on the reverse strand, counting down.
AATCAAGATTTATTTTAAACACTACCCACAAAGTACTTTCCTTCTCTACACTGCTACCTGTTTACTAAAAAATTGCATCTTAAAGTCAAAAGCCGTGGTGACATGAAAGTGAAAGGTTGATAATGTTGAAAATTTGTACAATAGGCCTTATTGTTCTGCAGTGATATAGACATATATACTTAATTTTTCTGGGTTACATTTCTAATCCGAAATCATAAAAAGCCACCCCCTCCACCCCCCCCCCCCCCCGAGAAAATACATGTAATAATAAAGTTCTTGAGAAGTTTGCCAGGCAATTTGATATTCATTTTCCTTCCTGATACTCGACTCGATTAATTTAATGTGAAAGTCCTCAGTGAATGGACAAAAAATGGATGTCTCATTATCGTTGATGTCAAATTATGTGAACCTTGAATAAAAGATCATTAGGGCATGTGGACTGTTTACATTTTTAACAAGTAAACGTTTACGTTCTCGTCTCGTTTACGTCTCCGTAGGCCGCTTTAAAGGGGCATGGCCACGATTTTAATCAAAAATCAGTTTTTCGATTTTAATGTTTCCAATGCTTTAATACGGCATTTTTAATAGGCAACCAACATTTGAGTTTCATTCGTTGAGTTATAAGCGAGTTACAGAGCTTACAACTCTTTGCTATGTAAACAAAGCTTTAACTGTTTACATTTTGAATGTTGAAGTAAAAATTCCAGTTTTAGACTTAAAAGAATGTGTTCAACGTTAGGAACTGTTTATTTATGCTCAAAATGAATCGGAATACGAACAAATTAGCTTAATTTTTTTTTTTATACAGGTATTTGAACCTTTGTAAACAAAAACAGGACACGAGCCTTGTTTACATGACAAAGAATTGCTAGCCCTGTATTTTGCTTATAACTCAATGACTGAATAAAAACAGAAAAATAGAATTCGACCAAAATCGTGACCATGCCCCTTTAAAACATGTTTAAGGTCCGTTCGACGTTTGAAATCCCTTAAAATACACAAATGAAATCGTGTACATTTTTCCTGTAGTCGGTCAATGTATCTTATAAAAGACTGTAAATACGTGTATCTTAAAGAAAAAAAACAGCTCGCCGCGTTTATCATATTTAGCTTTCTAATAGATGCAAAAATCCAGTCACGTTATATAACTCATGCGTGGATCTACATGTAGTTAAGGGGGGGGGGGGGTCCCCACCCACTCATGAAAAATTCTCAAATTTAAAAAAAAAATCTACATAGTAAAATTACCGAAAATATGCCTCGGACCCCCACCCCTGGCAAACATAAATCCCCCCCCCCCCCCCCCCCCTTGGAAAAAATTCTGGATCTGCGCATGAAACTTACTGTAAGCGTGTTCGAAGTGACTATAATTGTAATAAACAATCACTGAGTTTTATAAAGCTTAGCTGATGAGATCTCAGTAGATAACATATAGTGATATTCAAATCGTTTTATATTTACATTCCAAATATTTTTTGCATGCAAAGTGTGTGAAAAGATATTGCAGTAATAAGACTGTAACACACACAGGGTACTCAAAGGTTAGAATGACTAGTTTTATTATGACGTCACAAACGTTGAACGCTGTAAAATGCAACGTCACAAGCGAGAATCAAAGTTCACCCTTGTGGCTGCTACAGTGGCTCTTCCATTAATTTGAACTCACCCATAGGATAAAACAGAATGATTCAATGGTTAAATATAAAGGTGGATTGTCATGGATGCCAACGTAATACATTTATCTATCGGAAAAGCCCGAAAAGTTGCGACTGATGATTTGAGGTCTATTGTCCTAGGACCGATCTATTCTCTCCGTTTTTATTAAAAAGCAATGGGTCGCAAACTAGACCACATTTCGTTGAAATTGGTTTATAAAATCACTAATAATGTATCAGTCATTACAATAAAAAAAAATTAGAACTATTGAAACATATCAAAATGAGCCAATTTTATTCATTTTCGTTGAAAATTCATGAAAATCATGGTAGATTCTTTATAAGTTATCGTATAAAAATAAGCCACTGCCAAGTGTTATGGTGCCTCATCCTTTACACCTAACTGTGCATAATAAATAAACTATTTACATATACTATACATATACATCATGTTGCACCCTCTCGAATTCGTGCACTAAATGTGATTATATATATTTCATGGAACAAAGTCAATTATCGTCACAAAATTTGACACTTGTTTGCATATGGGTTTTGTTAGCATAATAAGGACCTTTTCTTGGATTGTATACAGAAAATTTTCTGGCATATTTTTCTTATTTCCAGAATTCAGATAAAACCATAAGATATGAAATTTTTCAAAGATGATACAATATCATTGTTTTGTAAATAGTGTGGGAAATGTAGAGTAACATATTCTACAATAATTCATTTTACCAGGGACGTATATACTAACGGGCGTTAATATATAGTCCCTGATTTTACCTTGCAATGGTAAAATAAACCATATTTTATAACTCTTATATGAACAACCATGTTTATGTCTCTTACAACCGATATTATACTTTCATAAATAGACAGTCACACCCACCATAACTATTTTCACACTGACAAGATAAGCTACACGTATTTCTACCGGTGATGCTTGAAAAACTACATACATGTACTTGTTCCTGAGAAGGGAAAGGGTGTAAAAAGCCAACCAATTAACTTTGGATCCGCCGGTAGGTGCCGAAACGTCTTTGTATCGAAATGCCTATATTTACTGAAACGTCTTTGAAAGATGGCGGGAGAATGGCGGGAGAATGGACCATGTACCATGATAATGGTTATATCGACGATATGTAAGTATACTTAATCTTTGAAATGAGAACAGACGGTCTCCTCTTTAAAGTAAGATTTCAATATATAGATTTAAGGGTTGGTATTGATCAAATTAATCTCGTTATTTTATTTTCGGCACAGAAATGTCGCATACCCAGTCTGTCCCTTTCACTTTACTCAATGCTATAGTGTATCGCATAGCCCCCTAACTCCGTCACTACCCCAACTGCGTCACTTTCGGGAAACTCCTCGCTGTTTAAAATCAAGTGCGGTTATGAAGTCATTTTTTGAATGTCAAAAAATTTCGATCAAATGTCAACAATTTACAACGGTTAAATTTAAGAATGTGTTCAAACATAACAAAATTACAAAGTCATTTTATGCAACAATAATTGCATGAAATCAGCTAACACTTTTTCACTTTTTTGCACTAAAATAACGATATTCCTGACATGCGGGCCCATTCGATGATTAACGGTGGTCAGTCATTTTAAGAGAGGTCAAGATGAAACATTTCACATGTAATTTATTTTTTATTAAGGTCATTAATACATTTTTTTCAGTCTGCAATAGCATTCATGCAGTACACTTGATGATAACGTCAAATCGCTCATGCCGTAATTTTTGCCTTATACAGGGTTACAGATATATACGATATGTCGGTGTTTAGAATATGCTACATTTATTAAAAATGTAATAAATAAATAATATAATCATCAATATATTCATTATTGATATGATATTTATGAAATATGTAAGGACAAAAATCAAACGGCTTCCATACATCCTGAAAAGGTCATTGTGATTGTTGTTACAAGGACCCATTTATTAATTCTGGCGATCATTTCACTTTGATGAAATTAAATACAATTTAAATTGTATCCACTGATTTTGCTTCTTTTAAATTGGCCTAGATACAAGTTGAGTTTAAACTAAATTGTTAATGTGTCTTCATTCCCTGGCGTATCATAGATCATGAAGGTGACGGAGTTAGGTTCATAAGTTATGAAGGCAAGTATGATAAACGTCGTATTCAGAGGGCTTATTTAAATAATAATAGAAATATTTTTGTTAATAATTTTATGAATTATAACGTTTCAGATTATATTTAGTTATTGCAAATGATAAAAACTGCAAAAAATAAATTGCAGAGAAATGCGGAATGTTTTCTGCTTATGGTGGCGGAGTTTGGGTACTCGGGGATATATCTACTTGAACAGCTTGGGTGAAGCCCACCTTTTGGATATGCATACATATGGTACCCATGTTTAAATGAGATTCAAATATATATTATATATTTTACACCAAAAATGTTGGTGGGAAAATCAGTATAATACATAGTAACAGTAGCTGCACAAGAGACATTAATAATTTAAATCTCTGAGCTGACCATATCTGCATATTTCAGTGATGCACTTGAAGTTATAAGCACTGCTTCTAAATAAGCGATGTCAGCCATATTTCTCTTTCATCTGATCACCGCTATCCCTAAAACTCCTATATAAGCCACAGACCTCTTAACAGCGTAATGAACAGTTTAAGGCCCAAGGTATTTCGCTGTAGAGGTCTCACCTGTATATGTACATCTTGCCTTGCCATGTTGCTTGGTTGCTATGAAATTGTTATGCACATAAAAAAAGAAATAAATTCTATGCATAAAATCTAAAGACCATGAAAGGAATACAACACTTCAGCCACAAGTTTCACATTTGCAGTCGGTTGTAACAAAAACAAATTAAAGGGTTTATATTACTGTGTGACAGTGCCTATTAAAGTATTTACGAGCGCTGTTCAGATTTAATTTTAAGTTTATAATTCTTAGATTAAGCACTTTGATGTTGCGCATGTACATATATATTAAGGCTTTAATTATCATTTTGTAACAAATATTAATCATACTAGTCAGAGTTTGTAACATTAAAACAGACCATATAAGATTGTATGTGATATATTTGTATTTTCAGGCATTCCATAAATTGCAGAAAATGTGCTTTTAATAATCCCATATGATTCCCATATCATAGCTGGAAACTTACCGGTACTAATGCCCCGAAGCCCAGGACATCAGGCTGCCAGACCTCATCTAGTCTTCTCCAAACAAAAGTAATAGTTTATTTGATCAACCACAACTTTTAATAATAAACAATAAAATGCTTTCTTGAAGTTAGCAAGCAGAGAAATGTATTGCAAAATAAAAACATAACCTGCTAATGTAGGTTATGTAATTTTTTTTCTGTAATAATTGTTACCATCATAGCCCACCCACATAAATCATCAAAGAACCAGACAATAATCAATACAAAATGTATTTAACTTAAACTATTAGCCCCAAGATTGCTTAGACTATACGAAAATTATGTGTCCATTAATTGGTTTTAACTGGTAAAAAATTGACTTTGGTTAGTTTAAATTTTTTGTTTTCAATTAAAATGAATGCTTAATCTTGATAATTTCTCTTCTAAATTAATTTTGATAACAAAATTGATATCAATTAAAATCAAAAACATTCAAACTTCAACATACTCAGACTCTGGTGTTTTATTTTGTTGATTTACTTTATAAACTAAACTTGGTTATAAAGAAAATTAAATTTAAAAAATACACAATCAATTTTAATTAAACTTAATAGAAAAAAGTGACCATTGTTGTTTGAAGTCAAAAATGTCTTGCATGATTGTTGAAGCTTGACAATAAGCTCATGCATCAAAATGTTATTGAAATATATTGCATTCCTGTCCCTGTTTTGCATCTTGGTAAATTTTCCAAATAAAGTCATTGATTCTGTGTTTGTGACAGGACTGACATTTCTATTCAATTTCTTACATAGTAAGTACTGCATGGTTATACAGTATAAGCTCCAACCACTTGTTTCCTACTTTGGCTTAAAAGTAAAAAGGACAGTGCAGAGTTCCCTTTTTATGCAGTGAATACTGAAATGATCATTTCAAATGTAAAAAAAAAAACAACTCTGAATTCTAATCATTAATAAATATATATTTCATTACACTTGATAAAAGGAACTCGGCATTCTGCAATGCCCTTTCACTGTAAACAATAGCGCATTGTCGACAGTCTCTATTTTGTTTCTGATAAAATTAAAGAAAGGCTGCCATTTAGTAATTGTAAGCATAGCAATTAAAGACTTGCATGTATATGGCATATATGTCAGCCCAATACTAGAAAAAACTAATGACTGTTAACATAACATCACGTGTGTACAAGTACACTTGCTTTTGTGAATAACAAAAGTCTTGCAAGAAAATTTAACCGATCTAAAAAATAAGTCCATAGTTGAGTGTCAGATTTTTTTTAATAGGTATGGTACCCAGGTGAGCAATGTGGCCAATGAACCTTCTTCTTTTAAAAAAAAACCCACCAATGGCATTACAGTTAAACTAAAACAGTCTGAGATGTTATTATAAATTAACTTCATGCATTCCCTCTTCATATTTGTATTGATCCAGGAATTCTCTTTGATGCTCATTGTAATTCTGTATTGAGAAATACAATTCTAAGTGAAGAGACAATTTAAAACAGAGTATGATAAATAACATATACATATATAGGCCATATAAGTAATGAATGACATACACTAAGTCTGGCTTTTTTCTTTCTTTTTTTAAAACTGTTATAAAAAAATATGAATGATAATAATTCCAATGTGGTTATTATTCAGTACATGTACAAATATTGGGTAAACCAACAAAGTTTACTCTTATTTTTTCTCATGTTGCACGAATATTATACGTGTATAAGGATTTTATTTTATTTTAAACTGATATCCTGTTAAATCGCGGATTTGTATATTCCATGTATAATTCCTTATTGAGATAAAGGTGTGTCAATTGTATATAATATATATAAGTTTACATGTAAGCAAAAAAAGTGTTAATTTTTAATTTAGATATTTTTTAAGCAATAGGAATTTACCAAAAGATATAAAGCTAAATAAATCACTATCACTGACATTCACTTAGAGATTTCATTGACCCGTTCTAGTGTCCGATATATGATCAGTCAATTAGATCTTGTCAATTTCTTAAAAACTGTGAACTTGTTTATGGCAATTCTTTTACTTCATGATACAGAGCACAGCATTAGCAGTGATACAACTGGAGCAAAGCCACGATGGTGAGCTAGTATAGAAAGCTCTGCTAGGGTGTGCATATGTATATATAGACACTTCATTGATTTTTACGTTATAAAGGGTTGTTGCTGATACAAGACTGCCAGTTAGCCGTGTGAATTTACAGGAGAGCACTAGTCATCTTGTCGTATTCTGCTCATTGACATTTATCCAGTGAAGGCACCTGTTTACTGAATACAAAAGACCTTATTACAGAAGCCAAACTACTATAGGAACATTTTCCACAGAGAAAGAAAAATTATTGGTAATATTCCTTACAGCGAATTGTGTGAAAGAAAGTCACCAACTGGAGATACTCGTGTATGTGGCTTAAAAAAGGTACCTTTTTCTTATTTTAAGGTAAATTTAGAGATGTTTTAGGGAAGATTTTTTTTAATAAAAATTTTTGTTTTTTTTCATATCTTGGCTATTTTGATTTATAAATGGAATACAGGTTGATTTTATAAATGTTTCTTGTGGCAATTTCCTATCGCTTTAGATTTTAAATGTTGTACATGATTTTTAAAAAAATCAGAAAATAGTTTTGACTCTTTTGGAATGGCGTCTGTCAAGCATTTTGTAATTAATGTTTAGATTGCAACAGAATGCAGTGTAAGTTTTGATTTATTTTCATCCATGTACACAGATTGTATGGTAATTGGTCATTTGGTAGAAGATTTTTATCTTTGAAGGGAGCATATTTAAGCTAGCATTGATACAACATTTAGATTAATTTTTTTTTTCGTGGTTATGGTTATTAATTATTCAGGTATAAGTTCATAATTTTTGGCAATTAGTTAAAAATTATGCCATCAATACTTGTACTTATATGGTGTATTAATTAAAGAAGTACTTGTTTCAAAGAATTTATAGTAAATGAAATTAAAGGAAATAATTTTGCATCACATTGCATGCTTCTAGCTTTGGCAATTAAATTGCTTGAAACACATTAAGGACTTCATTTTTCATAACCATAAGAATTGTAGCTTCGACTCAAAGCATTGATTTATTGTTTGGCAATTTATATTTTATGTTTCATATAGAAATATGACCCACTTGGTATTAAACTACAGAGATGTATATGAATCTTTGTTCAGAAATTAATTAAGATTAATCAAAATTAATTCCACATCTTAAAAAAAAGATGTATCTTAAGATACATCCTTTTTTTAGGATTTGGAATTAATTTTGTTATCATCACAATAAACTGTGAATGTGCACATTTTAATTTCAAAACTACGTTTGAGCTTATGTTCAGTATATTAGAATATTATAATGATGAATTCAAGATTTAAGAAAAAACACATTAAATTGAGGGATGATAATTGTACAAAATATATTCATACATGAACGTGTAGTACAGACCATTTTTCTGATGTGTCACGTCTCGGTTAAAATGTATCTCTCGGTTAAAATGTATTTGTACTGTTTTTTATTCTGTGTTAATTAAGCTTTATTTTACATTAGAAATAAAAGAAACTGATAATGCAGACAAATCTTGAGAAAATGGATGTTTTTAAATATGAAAATATGAAACAACATTGTAAAACTTCAAAGATACTTTAATAGAAATATACATATTTTTGGAACTTTGACCAATGAATTTGAAGTTTTAAAAGCACTTTTGCAGTAATACAGGTTAATTTAAACAATAAAATGGGAATTTGAGTGTGACATAATCTTGATTATTTTGTGCAGTCTATGATTTTTCTTAGGCTGCTGAAGGTTTTAACCAAAGGATAAACGGGGCGTGTAGATTTTAGGTCTGTCAGTTTCAACAGAGCTATAAATATGAATCACAATTAAATTCACCAAGAAATGGGAGGGAGTCATACTTGGTGGATGTAAATATAATGCAATGAATACAAATCTTTCATTTTTTAAGAAGAGTTGATAACAAAATAGCATGAATTTATCTTCAGATCATTTGAACTGTACCTAATCGTGTTTGCTTTGCCTCAGTTTTAAAGCTTTTTAACAAGAGCGTGAACTTTGGGCAGTATGTGACATGTATTACTGCAATTTGATGAAGGCATAATCTACTCATGGTAAACTGTCCTGTTATTGGCTAATAGATATGAATACTTTGGATGCAATGACACTTGTCCGACTTCATCCAAGGCTGTATATTTCAGTTGAAACAGGTCAATTTCACACAACAGAGCAGTTTGTTGGAAAAAGTTTAATATTTATAATGAGCTTCCCGACGCAAATTCAATGAAAGGAGATCAATATTTGACAGCTTGTTTTAATGAACAAACTAGATAGTAACATCCCACCAAAAGTCCAAGTTTAAGTTAAGTTAAATCTTTCTCCTTGCCATTAGGCACATAAGATGTGTGCTGTAGTAAGACTATTGGAGGTTTTTAGGGTACAGATTTTGTAATAATTTGTACTCCAAAACAATGCTTTTTATTTCTATTTTTTATTTTCTAATTTCAAACCGGACGAGATTTTTTGACCACAATGGCTTCCAAAATGGCTACCGTATTTTTTGAAAATTAGGTCGATACGGTTTATTGGGCGAAGGAGGCCGTTTTTAGCCAAAAAAGAAAAAAAAGTATAAATAGGTCGACTTCGAAGAATTGGTCGAAAAATTATACCGCTAGTTTTAATGAATTAAATAAATGGTTTAAACCAATAACGTTATCATATGGTAGCCTTTAATCTTATTTCACAGTTTTAAACAAAAGGGAATGAAATGCATTTATTAAAAACATCGTAAGAAAATGTCTGAAATTGCAACAAAATTTTCAAACCAATTAATTCAGTACGGCCGGGTTAATTTAAGATCATGTTTTATTACTTCTCTGTTATGTGTACAAACTGGTGTAAACCGGGGGATAGTAACCTAGCCTGGAGGCATGACTATGGTAGCACATGCCACCCTGTGTCTGTGTGACTTTTTAGTGTGTATATACTCACGAGTCAACATATCGAAGCCTGCGGGCATGATTAGCACGTGCCGAGAGTTCAGCTGTGTATCAACAAAGTAGGCGCTTCCCAGACTGATTTCAGAGACACCTGGCTAAGATTTCATCGAGAGTTTTATTTTGAATATACAGAGAAAACACAAATTGTTTTTTTTTTTTATTTCTACCCGACGATATTTTTCCCCCGTAATTACCCTTTGTACGGTTCTCATTTTACTTTTACCACACGATATCAATTTCCTGTTTATCGTAAGCACACGATCAATATGCATGACAGCATGTAATAATGATCGAAAGATGATTCAGTTAGCGATCAAAGTAAGAAATGTAAGAAGAAATAAATTTATTCACATTTAATTTGTTTAAATGATAAATTACTACAGTATATTGATTAAAATCCATACGATTTTTACACAGAAATTCAAGCAGTACGCGTTATAGTAAACACTCATGATTTTATTGGAGGGTTGCATAAATTTTTGCAAAATTTCATATCAAATTTTCCAACCAAAAAAAAAACATAAATAGGGCGAAACGATGAATAGGGCGAGGTCCACGTGTCAGGAAAAAAAAGTATCGACCTAATTTCCGAAAAATACGGTATCTATCAAAATAAGGAACATATTTTTAAGAAAAGCGGTAGATTTTTAATAAAAGCGGTAGGCGGGAGACAGAGCTAAAAAGCGGTAGACTTCCGCATAAATCGGTAGAGTTAACATGTATGTTTTTAAGTGATCAATTTTAAATTTCTTAGTACATTGTATATAAGGGTCAGTTAATTAACATAGCAATCAACTTGAAAATGTCATATTAACAACTTTTGTAATACTTTTATTGTTCCTAACATGTTCACAGGATAAAAAACAGATTTAGATTCCTCTCTGTTATATCATTCAAACAAGGTTTATTTTGTTCTTTTTCATTTTTTTAAGATGCTCATCTTGCAAACTCTAATAGATACACTTGATCATTATGTCTCATTGATATTCATCATCTTGAATGGATTTCAAATCATGGATAACAGAAGGGACTACACAATGTACCTTTTTGTTAGATACATGTAGCATCGTGGACACAATGTTGTGAACTCCATCAGTACATACATATCAATTAGATGTGATATATAATATGAACATGAAATTGGCTAAAATGGATGTGTGGATATAATTTGCTTTCTTGTCATCTTGGATTAATTCAGTGTTCCCATAATCTGAGTTATCTTCATGGATATATCATTGGCATATCTGAATCTATTGACTTTTTTTTTTATCTCTTCTGCTAATGGCTTGCAAATATACATATTTTTTGGGTTTTGTTTTTTGCAAGATGAATAACTGGTTCTTTCAAAGGTAATGTTTTTAACTTACAGCTTAACTTTTCAAATATATTGGTCATATATCTCATAAAAAAAGGATTACATTTTGCTTATGAAACTGACTTAACAGAAAACCTTTAAAAGTAACGCTAAGACTACGAAGTATACAAATTAGATGTCTGGGTTTTTCTTTAAATAGACTGACTTGCCAAGCCTGTCATTAAAGGGTTAGACTATTATTGTCTGATGTATTGGTAACAGTTGATCAAGTTATTTGTTAAAATCAGTATCACAACTACGGAAAAAATTCTGATAAAAAGATTTGTTGTATTCACATAAATGCCAGCAGTTTTATTAATCTGCCATGGGTTTGATTGCTTGCATGTCAATCAAATGCCCATTGAATACAAATCATAATAGATGGATCTGAAGTTCTGTTGTGGGGACCTATTTGGAAATTTTTATATTCAAATAAAAATCCAAGTGGATCACCATTTAATCCATTCTTGAAAAAAAGTTATTCATTGTTAAATTAGGTATTCAATGTTTTGTTATATTTGTACGAAGTATTGTGCACTGTTGATTTTATGCTCTTAGTCAGGGAAACATACATGCATGGAGCAGCCATTTTAATGTGTTATTTAGTTCACTTCCATGACTAAAAATATCATGTTTCAAACTTTGTAGAGAAAAGTCCTCTTTATTAACGAATAGATATGATTTATTTATTGTTTTTCATAAGTTCATATCAGATTTGTTATGTAAGGTCGAACGTTTCATTTAATTTTACAATAATAAATATACTCAAAACATGTGATGACGTTTACATTTGTGCTGATGGTGCATGACTAGGCTAAGTGTATTCACAGGAAATTGAACGTCGCAGATTTCCAATGCAAATATGAGGAAAATATACACTGAATGTAAATATAAAGGCTTGAATTATCACACAACTTACATTCAAAACTAAAATGGTGTTTCATATAATTTACTCTCTTGTATGTTGTTGAGGAAAACATTACTAAAAAGATGAACTTTCTTCATTATCTGCACCAAACACTGTATTTCTTGTTATTTTCGCAATGATGAAATTTTCATGACTTACTAGGTAGTTGCTATCACTTTCACATCACAAGCAAATATAGTACATGTATGCAGAAATTATTTTAGAAATTGTTTGCCATTTGAAACTTTTAAATTGCAAAAATTGAAGTAGGTATAAAAAAAGGTTAGATATTAATTTACCCCATTTAAGCTAATTTTGTGACACCTGAGAAAAACCTGCCAGATATAATATGGTATATGGCAATACATCTCAATGTGTGATACTGCAGGTTTTAGTGGAAATTGACCTCAGCTATAAATACATGTTTTGAAAATTCAGACATTATTTATATTGTACTATTTTGACTGTCAGAGCTCGCCCTGATTGTAGCAATGTCCAAAATAGACAGTATTGAGCTATACCAGTTACATAATAGGGTTATGTTGTGCATGTACTATGCCTAAATAGTAGTCCAGAATTGATACATAGTGCATTAACCAGAGGCTACTGTTGCATATTATTATGCCTCCTGTCAGTTTGTCGCTATGTATTCAATATTCATCTATTTTCGCATAGTATACAAAGGGTTTATATAGCGTAAGCATACTATGCCAAAATAGAGCAAGGCTAATGCTTTCAACGAAAACTTTACAAGTCCCTACAGCCGGTTTCGAACTCTTGATCCTAAAATCATTACGTCTTGAAGCCCAACGCATTACCATTATGCTACATAAGCCGATGATGAACCTAAAGGTATTTATATATATAAAATGTAGAAACATACGATTGACATCAAGCAATTAAAATTATTAATCATTTCAATAACGCCTCATTATTGACAGTAATTTTATCAGTTAAATTTTGATAAACTTTTGAACAAATCAATTAGCTATTTTTCATAAGAATTCTACATGAGAATAACAAAAACGCTTTTTTAAATGACACTTGATAAAAAATGTACAAAAATAAAAATTCAATGAGATTTCGTCTGCGTAACATTTTGAGTTTTCTCGAGAAGGTTAAACGTCTCTTGTTTCTTGAAAGGAACATTAACCTTTGTTGATTTTTTATTGTACAACAACTTGTTAATTAAATATTCAATCAAACCAATCGATTAATTTGAAAGAAGAAACGCTTAGCTTTTCCGGTGATTATTTTTGGGGATAAGACATCACTCAAACGTCACAGCTACTTATAGCAAAGCATGTCAGTATATACAACACTCGGCATAATAATAACAATAGTGTTGTGTTGTGCATGTACTATGCCTAATTGTTTTCCCTTGGACTGAAATGTCACACTTTCATTGGTTTAGACATAGCATGTAATTGCCTCATATATCTCTATATTTGTTCGGTGAGAAATAATATGAGGCAATATGGCCGTCATTGGCCGACGCTTCCCTTACTCGATCATTTTGACATTTCATAGTATTTAATACATAAACCACATGCTGTAAGTTCTTAAAGTATTAGGAGTAGTTGCCCTTTGAAATTCTTTAAAATTAGAGTAGTTGCCCTTAAAATATTGACGTCACTTTGTTTTGTCTGGAGCAGAACAAAATGGCAGCGTCGAAATTTGCTCAAATCTCTGCAGAGGAAAGGGAGAAAACTTTTAAAATTGAATAGCAACAAAACATTGTAAGTGAACATAGGTGAAGCAAAGATTTTTAAATAGTATTTGAAAGGTGAGATTGAAAATTTTGAAGAGTTTAAATGAGTTAAATTGGACGAGGTGTTAAACATCTTTGGCTTTGCGTAGATCATTGCTATTTGTGAATAAATATGTCGCTTGATAGTCCTCGGGAAAACAAAACACTTATTAGGTTAGTTACTGACTCACTACGCAAATATATTGGGTTGGTCAATCTCAAAGACGGCTCGGCTTCGCCTCGCCATCTATGAGATTGATCAACCCAATATATTTCCATAGTGAGTCAGTAACTAACCTAATAAGTAATAATAGTAGTCAGGGTTTGAAACATAGTGCACTCGCCTCCGGCTCGTGCACCATGTATCAAACCCTTACTACTATTTAGGCATAGTACATGCACAACACAACACTATTATATAAGCAGTAGTGCATGTGACTTTTGTTCACAAGTCCATTGATTTTAGGTTCCAGAGTTTGATACCAGCTGGCAGCACTCACAAGATTTTCCTTGAAAGTATATTTGCTTTGCTTTATTTCAGCTAGTATGCTTATGACATATATAAACTCTATGTATACTATGTGAAAATAGATGAGTATTGAACATATCGTGCAAACAAACAGGAAACATAATAATTAGTAATTGTACAGTCTATATTTAAGGAATAAGGAATCATTCTCTGGGTATTATGAGGTGATAATTTTGGTTGGGGTGGGATTAAATCCAATAAAGCCTGAAGAGCTTTATAATAGATTTGATCATGCCCTGACCGAAATTATCACCTCATAATTACATTCAAAGAATGATTCCTTTTTACTTATATTTTTGTAATTTTCAGCAATTGTACGATTAAATATTTGAATTTTAATTAGGAACCCCCCTTGTGCCCCAATTTAACGTCATTTTGATTTTAATTATTGTTCAGACTGTGTAGTACAAAATCGGTACGTAGTGTTATCACAGGCAAAGACACTGAAAAATGTAAATACGATATAATGTATGCTTTTATAAGATTGATACATGATGTTTTTATGTATCTTATATTACAATCTACATGTATCTTGTTCAATACTGGTGTCTCGTTAAGCCAAGTGATAATATTAATTAGAAAAGGAATTGCTCCATAGTACAGTGTAATTTACCTGTGGTAATCAGAACCGACATATGATTTGGGATCATCACAGTTTGTTTTTAAATAGAATATGGTATGTGTTAAACTCACTGATGGAAAACGCAAGGAGAACTCTATAATTGTGTGAACCTTAGATATAAAGGATGTACGTCAGAATCCTTAATACAGTTATTATAATGGTTTTCATATAACTGGATGGTATTTAAATAAGTGAGGATACGATCTAGTAGTCATGCATCCATACCTACAATATTACTTATTAGGTTTGTTACTGACTGTGTACAGAAATTTGTGGGGTTGGTAAAGTCCATAGAAGGCGAGGCTCCGCCTTCTATGGACTTTACCGATCCCACAAATTTCTTAACACAGTCAGTAACAAACCTAATAAGTGTTTTGTTTTGTCGAGGACTTAAAGTTTGATATTTAAACAAACAAAAGATAATACATAATATTAAAATTCATAGCTTAATTTTTTACCTTTCTTGTCAGTCGTCTGTGGAAACCTGGATGCCATATTGTAGGATCATAATATTACGTCATGGGCAAAGGGGGGTCACTCTAAATATTTTTGGGCTTAAAAATCAAAGGTATGGTTGAACATTTGTGTAAAAAATCAGCTTAAATAACGTTACGTCCGCCATGTTGCCATATAAATTTTGACGCTCGCCGTGTAAAGAAATTTATAAGGCAATCACGTGACGCTATTCATCCAATGAAGTCGAGACATTCCAGTCCGAGGCAAAACAAAATACATTAATGTATCTAAATAGATGGTACTTACCACATGTTTTATAATTTCATGTATCCAGTTTATAACCATATCAAGTATTTTACCTGTTTTAGATTTGTAGCTGACCTGATCCAAATTTGTTCAAATCATGATACCTGGATGTAGGGTGGGATCAGCCAATGGGTTTTTTTTTTTTTACATAGGAACTGTAAGGTTAAAGTTTTAAAATCTTCTCAAAAACCATTTTGCCGGAAAATTTGAAACCTCTATGAAAGCATCTCCAGATATTGTAGATTCAAGTTTGTCCAAATCGTGATCCTCAGTTGTAGGGGGTGTACAGTGTGGTGGGGGGGGGGGGTGTTAGGAAGGTAAATTTTACATAGGAATATATAGGAGGAATGCTTTGAAAATATTTATTCTTTATTAGGGGCTCAATCTTTAAAAAAAAAATGTGCCCCCTCCCCCCCCCCCCTCCCAAAAAAAAAATGGGGAATATGTCAGTTTGCTATAGTTGCTCAGCTCAGTGATGTGGCCCCTTGGCCTTTTGTTATTTCTCGTGTACAGAGTTCATTTTTTTGGCATGTATGAGGAAATACATGAATTATAGATTTATATAAATACATGAATTGAATACCTACCTACCTATACAGTTCTGTAAGACATTTGATTATAAAGTTATCGAAGTAATATTTTAATCAGTAACTGTATAAGAAAATTGTCTCAAATCTATAAACATCAAGTAAACTGATTTTTATACCTGATTTCAGTAATGTCCTTTTAGAAAATATGCATGCATTTTTGCATGTTTGCCTCTCTTAAGGTCATTTTGGTAGGTCATTTTCAAAATACCTATGGGGAATAGTTTTGTTTGACAGATGTACCCATATTCATTCTATATAAAAGTCTCTCTGGAAGAAGTTAGCATCCCTGTGTGCTAATTGAGTTAATTACTTGTGTTTGGTACATGGATCAAAGAAGGAACCAGAACATTAATTAGCTAATTACCGGTATCTAGTTAAAACAAATGTGAGCTGATATTATAATACAAAGTATTAAAAGAGTTGATTTTCCTTGTCTGTAAGATCAAGATTAAAAATGACTATAATATTATTGTCATCTTAATAAATAATGAATTTCCTTATGAATTAATGTCGAAATAGTTGAAAATGATTTTTAAAGATGACTCCTTCATATTGACTTTGTTATGATATTTAGTCTGTTTTTTCATCTATATGTCATCTATATGTCATCTATATGTCTTATTAGAATTCTGAGAAGTGTAATAAACACTTTCAATATTTTTTAAAGAAAAATTATGCAAGTGCTAACAAATATGTTCTTATTATGAACATCTTAGTCTCACACCATACACAAATTAATATGCATGCTTGTATTTGTAATAAAATACTGAATACATTCCTCAACATTTTAGAGGTATGTACATCAGGTTAAAAAAAAGGTTTACCGGTGTCATATAATATTTTGATACCGCGAAATATTGATTTGAAAGATAAATACTACCAAATATTAGAATATGGAACTTATTCGATCATTCCATAATTGTTGTAGGTGTTGATCTGAAAATGATTGAGTGAAATACTAAAGAGATGGGATCTGGTTCTAGTACTCTCACTCCACCATCCTCCCCAGAACCTGACAGCCCCATCCTGTCCCACAGGGCAATATCACCAGGTAGGTAATGGTTTTACTAAAAAAAAATCTCACAGGGCAATATCTACAAGTAAGTATTGAACAAAAACGTTCCCACAGGGCAATATCACAGTACTCAATATGTATTAATTACATATGTATTACTTACACACAGTTTCACAGGGCAATATCAACAAGTACTGCGGAGAGAACTACAGTAAAAATTCTTCCATGGCAATTGATACCAGCTAAGTATTACACTAAAAATCTGTTTCACAGGGCAATATCACCAAGTGAGAATTTACAAAAATTTCTCTCTTACAGGGCGATATCACCAAGTAAGCAGTAAACAAAATTCCTCTTAAATGAAGCAATATAGCCAGATAAGAGAGGACACACAATATCTGTTTTAACAATTAAAGCAATTAATATCTTCAGGTAGTTAAGAAGTTTACAAAAATCATCTCTCATGAAGCAATATTGTTCTTGGTGGTGATGCTCAAGTTCTCTATCACATGCTAATACATGTATCACATATAGGTACAGGTAAGTAATACCGGT
This sequence comes from Magallana angulata, assembly GCF_025612915.1. Taxonomy (NCBI): domain Eukaryota; kingdom Metazoa; phylum Mollusca; class Bivalvia; order Ostreida; family Ostreidae; genus Magallana; species Magallana angulata. Next base: position 20,048,802 of record NC_069120.1, on the reverse strand, counting down.
ATATGGAGATGTCCTCTCTCACAGTGCAATACCACAACATAGATATTATATCCATATTTATCATTTTGTCTGAGAGGGTCATATCCCTTAGAAAAATAGTATACATCTTCAGCTGTGATTAGGGTGCATGAAGATGATAAATAATTCCTGTTCATTGACCTAGCTGTTCGGCAAATCTATGGGAAAGACAATTTGATCAGGGCTTTATTGCATTGAACTGAAAAGTGAGAAGTTTTCTGTTCTTTGAGTTTAATCATTACATAATATTATTTGATTTGTTAATTTAGGAAAGCCTTTTTTGAAACTTTATTGTGCAATGGGAACATGCAATGCCCCTTTGAGTCATGAGACCATTTGGTATGTACTGATTTAAAAATGTTTGGATTTTTCCAGATCAATTGTTATTATCATGGTACTACATGTATTATATTTCATAATTTAATTATGTCAGAAAATGCCAGGTATCCACCTCATATGACTAAAGGTTTTGAGTTTCAGCTAATTGGCAAAGTGTGTGCATGGACATTAGATGAGCTAGATAACATATACACTCATCTATCAAGTTAAGATTACATAGGTAAAGTATTGATGTATCTCCCAATCACTGGAGGAGTACTAATGAGATCATATTTCTGAATCTAGTACTAATATCATTTGCTTGATTTAATAAGGGTTTTTGGTTTGGTCACTTTTGTTGGTTTTATCCTTAGGTCAGTGACTGATCCAAGTAGGGTTCTGAAATAATCATTACAAACTGACACATAATAGAGAATATGAAAAAAGTGGCACTTGCAGTGATATTAGCTGCATTTTTTAAAATCCTTGTTGACAAATTTTTACTAATTTAGCATTTTAATACTCTAAAGTAACTAATAGATTTATTGACAGGTGCTCAGATTTTGTTGCAGCATACTGTAACCATTGACTTATAGATGAAAATAACATAGACTTTTACCTTGGTTCATGTGGATATGAATTAACTTTTCTTAACTGTGTACACATTGTAGTATCCTTTCTAATAGTAAAAAATTTACTAGTATACGAGAACTGTATTGCTCAATTACGGTATTTGATGCAAAATAGAAAATTTCTTGTTCTAAACCCAATTCTTTGATAATACTTGGTAGAGTAGTATGTTTGAAGTTTATTATTTATGAAAAATTATGTTAGATTTTGATATACTGTGGTTTCATCAATATTCATTGAATACCAATTTTCGTGGATTTTGTTGAAAAGATGATCCACGAAATTAAGTGTTCATTGAAGTGCAATTTCTGTTAACATTTTGTATTGATAGGGTCATTGGCCACAAATTTACGTGTCCTTGAAACTGTGATTTTCACTTTATCCACAAAAATTGATACCTTTGGATATTAATGAAACTACAGTAATGATTGAAATTGCAGACAATTGTATTTATAAATAAGAAGGAAAGACCTTTATTTTTAGGCAAACTATATTTCAGATAAAATTAAGAAATTGTTGTCTGTATTTGTATGCATTGAACTGTATCTGGCACTAAAGTTATTCAACATTTAGCAAACCCACTGTTATTTGAGCCATAGAATATAGATTGAATGATGTAGTTTTATGATCAAGACGATAAATTTCAAGTTCCTCGAAGCATTTATTGCCAACCAAACATTGAATCAATCTGTTGATTGAATTTCAGAGGAAGACTTTGTATTCAGCATGAATATTGGTAAAAATTTCATGACTGTTAATTAATTAAATGATATTTTCAAACAGATTTAATTGAGTAAAAACTGTTCAAAGCAATAAAGTAAGTGAATTTAATTAAGTCCTATAAAAAGGGAAGATATATATGTATACCCACAGTTTTTGGCCTGTATTAGTTGATGTATGCATTAATTATTCAAACAATGATGTATAATTTACTATTACTGAGAATTTTCTTTGGAGGAAAATTGGTATAGCTCCAGACAATTCCAAAAATATCATGATTCCGTTGTTTGGCTGTTGATTTGTTATACATTTTTTCTTACAATTCTGATCTCTGACTAGATTTACTGGTTCATGGGGGAAATGCCAATTTAGATAGAGGTACATGCCTATGCATTAGAAAGTAAATTGTATTTATCATCATTAAGGGAATGTTCAGTGAGAAATTATCCATAATGGCGAAGGGTTGGGATCCTAAATGGCTCAGTGGCATCAGGGAGCTAAGACTAGGTTGATTGATCTATCTTTCACATTAACAAATCCCACCAGCCAGTAATCCCCTGCAAACTTGTGCCTTGTTCTTGTACATCTTCAAATCGACCAGACATTGGTGGTAGAACATGCTTTCAAATGCATTATACTATAATGATTATATACATTCTTAATGTCATATATTTATACTGCCAATGAAAATAACGAAATTAATCCTCAACGATTATTTCTTCTTCAGTCTACAGTAGTTACATTTTACAGTCAAACTCTGATATCTCGCACATAGATATCTTGAATACTATGAATATGTCAAAGTAGTACAAATTGTACATTGTAAATTATTGACTAAAATTTTAAATATGAACTCCTGATGTGTGAACACCAATTAAATGCAATCTTTATGATTTTACATTGTATCTTTAAATTTCAGAGAAACAGAAGAGCAGGAATTTTGTCAGAGCGTGTAACGATGTTGCACCAATCATCATCAAGGACTGTAAAGAGGAATTCCAGCATGTCTCGGATTTCAAAGATCCAATTGTGTATGGATATATTGCAGAGAATATGCCCAGACACCCATTAGTCAAGGTAAAATTTAATTTTCTCAAGACTGAAGTTTTATTTTCCTTTTGGAACCTGATTAAATGCTAAGACATCAGTCTGCACGATTTTAATGGGTAGGCTTTTTTCTTCTTCTTAATCCCAATGGATCTTTATCAATGTTGGATGGAAAAGAAAATCTGTCAGTTATCTTCTGTTTTAGTGGGGTGATATATGAAAACAGTCATGTTTTGCAAATGTTGTGCAATATATCTTCACTTTTGTATTTCCCTAAAGGAAAATTCTTTTTTTTTAAGTTTTAAATTTGATTAAAAGTTGCCCAGGAAAACATCCATTTACATGAAATCATCACTTTCAGAAAGCTTTAATAAAAAAGCAACCTGCAGAAAGGAAAATTTAACACTAGAAGCATTGTATTAGTGTATCCAAATGAATTTATATTGGTTACACTGAAAAGTTGCAGTTTGGTTCAGAACACTGAAGTTAAGCAGTAATTTTTCTTTTGTTGGTTCATATTGGTATGAATGTTGAAGGCATTAACATGATTAATGCTGAAAATGATGTGTGGCCTAAGTAGTTCATGTACTGGTATATCTCTTATGAAGAAATCATTTTCTGCATTATCCCATTTAAACAACAAAGAAAGCATTTTACTGTTGATAATTCCCTTTGAATCTCTTTTTCATTTTATTATTATTCATGTAGAGTTGCGTAAAAAGTAATACAAATAGTTGTCAGGGAGGGGGTTGTTGTCATGTAGAAAAAAAATTGTGTGATTATACATTTATTGTAGAAACTTTTTACATTTGGTTGATGGTAGATTAATATTCGATAGATGAATGTACCGGTACTTATTATTAGGGCCCCGCTCTGCGGTACAGTCTGTCTGTCTGTCTATCCATCCATCTGTCCATCCAAGATTGCTTGTCTGGAACATATCTTCTCTCTCCTTGGCCCAATCTGGCTCATGCTTCACCTACAGAGTGCCTTTGGTTAAGGGTGTGCAGTGACTGTGAACCATGTTTCTAGGTCTATGGTTAAGGTCATAGCGGAATTATAGTTAAAATTCTTGTTTGGGGCATGTCCTCTCCCCTTGGTTCAATCTGGTTCATACTTCACTTACAAAGTGTCTTTGGTCAAAGGGTGAGCAGTGACCTTGAATAAAGTTTGTAGATCAAGGGTCAAGATCATTTCAGATCACCAAAAATTCCTTTTTTCAGAGCATTTATATTTTTCACTTAGCCTTATTTGGTTCATACTTCTCATAAACAGAGCTTTTGAGTAAGGGATGTGTTGTAACCTTGAACCAATTTTCAAGTCATAGCAGAATTATATGAAAAATCCTTGTCCAGAGCATATCTTTTCTCTATTTGCTCCCATCTGGCTCATACATCACCCACATAGTACCTTTGATCAAAGGATAAAAGAACCTTTTGGTTAATGGCATGCAGTGACCTTTATTAAGATGGGGATACTTTAGAATCACCATTGTTTTAGGGGTACAATGTTTGTGGCTTTCGTGAGCAACCCTTGCCCACAAAATTTACATATCCACAAACGTTTATACAAGCACTTGTTTGATATTTAATTAGATTTATCCTGATTACACTACCAACAAAATTTTGTTCCCACAAACCAGGAAAATTTTTGTTACCAATGAAGGTTGACCTAAACGAATTAAAGTAATTCCACAGTATAAAAAAGTAAATCCATTGGTCTCTAGAACTTACATGTACCTATAGCCAAGTTTTACTGTATATAGCAAATACATGTACACTGGAAATGAACTGTATTGGGTGATAATGGAGCTTGTTCATTTTAATGTATGATTTGAGTTTATGTTTGAATGAACAATTACTCAGTGTATTTTCATCAAATTTCTTTTTCTTTTTTTATAGTGCACCATACGGTTTCGCTTTATACCTTGTCACATTATTCTCTGTAGAGAAGTGAGCAGGCATTATAGCCTTCATCCAGTTCTCTTTGCAAACCCTCATATTATTATTCTGGAAAACATGTAAATGTCTATGCCTCTACTGATACTTTATTAAGAAAATACTGTCACAGATGTTAACATGTATGCATTTTTTATCTGAGAAAGTTGAGTACTTGTATTGGTTATTGAATCTTTAGGTCTGACTTATAGTTTAGAAACAAGGAGTGCAAATCCTAATCAAAAGCAAAAAACCCCAGCAATAACAAAGACAAACAAACCCAATTCTTTGAAGGCTATATAAGAACATACAGCAGGATTTATATTGTTAGTAGAGGCAGATTCAGTAGGAGGAATAAAAGGATGACATAACATTTAACTGTATCATTATTAAACCCAGTGCTTGTAAGGCCTTGATCTGGGCTTCTTTACTGCAGCCATATAAATGTAGATCAGAAACATAATGAATCATGCATAGTACTGGGTAGAGAAAGACTGACATGTTACAGCTCCAGCAGATCATTGTCTATACTGTGAAAGAGAACACAGGAATATAGAGAATAGGTGTTTGAGATTATTAACCTGAATCAATAGGATGAAGCTGTTATGTGACAGCATAACAAAATGTTTGGAAACATCATAATAGCTGATACACTAAGATTAATCATCATTATCCAATTGCAAAACGTGTTGTGGAGGTGATATTTAGCATGATTTGTTGTGTGTCTGATGGTGTGGTAGTCTGTTTGGTGTGGGTGTACAAGATTGAAAGAGGAACTTGCATGCATGGTAGTACATTCATCATACTTTGTGTACCTTTTTATCATTAGTCCCCTACCGGTTTCACCGGAGGGGACTATAGCTTTCCTCTGTGTCCGTCAGTCTGTTTGTCTGTCCCACTTCAGTTTTCCACGCTTTTTTAGCTCACCTAAGCCAAAGGCTCAAGTGAGCTTTTCTGATCACAATCTGTCCGTTGTCTGTCGTCGTCGTCGTCGTCGTCGTTGTAAACTTTTCACATTTTCATCTTCTACTCAAGAACCATTGGGCAGATTTCAACCAAATTTGGCACAACGCACCACTAGGTGAAGGGGATTCAAGTTTGTTCAAATGAAGGGCCACACCCTCTTTAAAGGGGAGATAATTGAGAATTATTGAAAATTTGTTGGTATTTTTCAAAAATCTTCTCGAAAACTATTCGGCCTGAAAAGCTTAAACTTGTGTGGAGGCATCCTCAGGTAATGTAGATTCAAGTTTGTTCAAATCATGGTCCCCGGGGTTAGGGAGGGGCCACAAGAGGGGGATCAAGTTTTACATAGGAATATATAGAGAAAATCTTTTAAAAATCTTCTCAAAAACTATCAGGCCAGAAAAGCTCAAATTAAAATGGGAGCATCCTCAGATAGTGTAGATTCAAGTTTGTTCAAACCGGGGGTAGGGTGGGGCCACAATTAAGGGATAAATTTTTATACAGGAATATATAAAGAAAATCTTTGAAAAAAATTCTTTTAAAAACTATTTGGCCAAGAAAGCTCAATTTGGCATGTAACCATCCTCAGATAATGTAGATTCAAGTTTGTTCAAATCACGGTCCCTGGGGGTAGGGCAGGGCCATAATGGGAGATAAATTTTTATATATAAAGAAAATCTTTCAAAAATCTTCTTCTCAAAACTATTTGGGCAGGAAAGCCCAAATTTGAGTGGAAGCATCCCCAGATCGTATAGATTTAAGTTTGTTTAAATAATAGTCCAGGGGTATGGTGAGGCCACAATGGGGGATGAATTTTTACATAGGAATATAGAGAGAAAATCTTTATAAACTATTTGGCCAGAAAAGCTTAAACTTGTGTAGTGGCATCCTCGGATAGTGTAAATTCAAGTTTGCAAAATCACAGTCCCTAGTAATAGGGCGGGGCTGTGATGGCGGTTTGAATTTTTGCATAGGAATATATAGAGAAAATCTTTAAAAATATTCTAGGAAAGTTTTTTGTCCAAAACTCAGTACTTAGTGTGAAAGCACATGTAATGCAGATTTAAGTTTGATGAAACCATGATTCTCTAGAGAAGAGTGGGGCCACGAAATGGAGGGGGGGGGGGGGGGGTAGAAAGGAATAGAGAAAAATCTTCTTACAGGTACAACAACAAAAGGAGCTTGGTATTTACCCCAAAAAAACCAGGTGGATAAAAATTGGCAGATTTTCAATTTTTTTTTAGCAAGATCTACTGTACTTAGTTGTCAAGATATTTTGATACTGTAATGCTAATTTGATCAGAATTAAGGCAATTGTTGCTCAGGTGAGTGATGTGGCCCCTGGGCCTCTTGTTTCTTAATGCGTTTGAGGAATAACATGAAATTTGCTGAACAGCTTCAAAATGTCAAACTACAGATCAAGTTTACATTTTTGTAGCATCTGGTTGACATATTTTCGAGAAAATTAATTTTTTATATTCCAATTTTTTAATGTTCGGGTTCGGTATCGGGTTCGATGTGTAACGAATAAACAAGGAAAGTATGTAGTCAGTAATAATATTGTGCATTACTTGGACCATTCCATTTATTGTTTCTAACAAAACAAATAAGTTTTCTAAAATAGTTTCAAACATTGTGTTGTTAATTTAATCGAAAGGGTTTTTTGTATAATTACAATCGGTTTCGTTATCAGGTTGGTCTGTTGTTTTGGGGTACACAAGATGGTAAGAATGATATTCTGCATAACAGTGCATTGTTTCCACAAATTTCTACAAACCGGTAGGGGACGTGTGTTGCTTATGCAATACTCTCAGAATGCTTGTTGTTGTAAGTCAATCCTCTCTCAAATTCAGAGATGTCAATTTATGGATAATTTCTCAAGATATCAACAACTACAACCAAATAAATAAACAGGAAAATTTGACTCCTTCAATTTATGGAACAATTTAAGCCCAAACAAAAGGATGAATTCTAGCTGCTTTAATTCCTGTCAAGAGGGAATGCTTTGCTTGGGATGTGTTGGTGAACAAAAACTTGTGGGCAAGATGGATAGTTATTCATTTCAAAACTTTTTTTGTGAAATGTTATGACCCCACTCTGCAAGCACTCTGTAGTGATCTGTCTGTTTGTTCATTCTTTTGTCCATCTGATTTACTTTTTGGAGCATATTTCCTTTTCTTTTGGCAAAGTTTGGGTCAAACCTCACCAAAAAAAGTGCCTGAAGGCAAAGAGTGCAATGACCTTCAACCTGGATCAAGGGAACAGTTGAAAAAATTCTCTGTAAATTCCTTCTTTGGGCATATTTTCATTCTCTTTCATTGGTAAGATAGGTTGAACTTAAATCCTTAGCTTTTAGTGCATGGGTGGAATGTGTTGCAACTTTGAATTAATACTATATATCAAAGGTAAGGTTAAATTACAGCTCGATCTATATAGAAACCCTTGTGCAGAGTAAATTTTCTCTTCTCTATGCCTAGCTAGGCTAAAACCCACACTATGAGTGCCTGTGGGTAGAGGGTTTGCAATGACTTTGAATCAATGTTGTGGGTCAAAGGTCAGATAACCTCTTTGTATGATTTGGCTCAAACTTTACTCAGTTACAAAATTCTTTTCAAAATTAGCCTTATAAAACAACCTTACATGTTTTGAAATGATCTTTGCCAAAAGCGAGGCCCTCCCTTTGAAATAGTCACCATCTCGACAATGTCTGGTTCCTTTAGATATGTAATATCAAGTTTATACAACTCAATGCAACAATACAGTAAACAAATATGTTGACTTAAATTGATAATCATATTGATGTTATCAAGAGGAGACCAAGTTTTAAAGTACATTTTTGTGCGAGAGAAAATTTGGGAGATTGACAGAACTTCAGTTGTTAATATTTCTTGTGTAGAATTACATTCTCTTCTAAGGTGTAGTTCATATATGTTTATCTGCATGTACTCTTTGTTATGAAAATTATTCAGTGCTGCAAACCAAGATAGAATTGCACAAATAAAAGTTTGTTTATTGAGAGTAATCTAAGCAATATCTTCATCATTTTGTAATTATACCCCCGCTCCGAAGGAGAGGGGGTATACTGTTTTACCCTTGTGTGTCTGTCTGTCTGTCCGTCCGTCCGTCTGTCTGTCCGTCCGTAACAAAAATTTCTGTCGCATTTATCTCAGCAACTATTTATCGCAGATGCTTGAAATTTTAACACAGTGTTTGTTAAGGCATGCCATATCGTGGGATGTATTTTTGTACCAATCGGACGTCAACTTCCTGTTAAATGACGACTTTGCTTATTTTTTAACCAAAATTTTCAAACAAATTTTCGTCAAAGATTTCTCAGCAACTGTTTATCGCAGATGCTTGAAATTTTAACACAGTATTTCTATAGGCATGCCATATCGTGGGATATATTTTTGTACCAATCAGACGTCAACTTCCTGTTAAATAATGACTTTGTTTATTTTTTGCAAAAATTTTCAAACAAATTTTCGTCAAAGAATTCTCAGCAACTGTTTATCGCAGATGCTTGAAATTTTTACACAGTATTTGTATAGGCATGTTATATCGTGGGATGTATTTTTGTACCAATCAGACGTCAACTTCCTGTTAAATGACGACTTTGTTTATTTTTTGCCAAAATTTTCAATTAAATTTCCTTCAAAGAATTCTCAGCAACTATTTATCGCAGATGCTTGAAATTTTAACACACTATTTGTTTTGGCATGCCATATTGTAGGATATATTTTTGTATCAATCGGACGTCAACTTCCTGTTAAATGACGACTTTGCTTATTTTTTAACCAAAATTTTTAAACAAATTTTCGTCAAAGATTTCTCAGCAACTATTTATCGCAGATGCTTGAAATTTTTACACAATATTTGTATAGGCATGCCATATCGTGGAATATATTTCTGTACCAATCGGGTGTCAACTTCCTGTTAAATGACGACTTTGTTTATTTTTTAACCAAAATTTTCAAACAAATTTTCGTCAAAGATTTCTCAGCAACTGTTTATCGCAGATGCTTGAAATTTTAACACAGTATTTCTATAGGCATGCCATATTGTGGGATATATTTTTGTACCAATCAGACGTCAACTTCCTGTTAAATAATGACTTTGTTTATTTTTTGCAAAAATTTTCAAACAAATTTTTGTCAAAGAATTCTCAGCAACTGTTTATCGCAGATGCTTGAAATTTTTACACAGTATTTGTATAGGCATGCTATATCGTTGGATGTATTTTTGTATCAATCAGATGTCAACTTCCTGTTAAATGACGACTTTGTTTATTTTTTGCCAAAATTTTCAAACAAATTTCCTTCAAAGAATTCTCAGCAACTATTTATCGCAGATGCTTGAAATTCTAACACACTATTTGTTTTGGCATGCCATATTGTGGGATATATTTTTGTATCAATCGGACGTCAACTTCCTGTTAAATGACGATTTTGCTTATTTTTTAACCAAAATTTTTAAACAAATTTTCGTCAAAGATTTCTCAGCAACTATTTATCGCAGATGCTTGAAATTTTTACACAATATTTGTATAGGCATGCCATATCGTGGAATATATTTCTGTACCAATCGGACGTCAACTTCCTGTTAAATGACGACTTTGTTTATTTTTTAACCAAAATTTTCAAACAAATTTTCGTCAAAGATTTCTCAGCAACTGTTTATCGCAGATGCTTGAAATTTTAACACAGTATTTCTATAGGCATGCCTTATCGTGGGATATATTTTTGTACCAATCAGACGTCAACTTCCTGTTAAATAATGACTTTGTTTATTTTTTGCAAAAATTTTCAAACAAATTTTCGTCAAAGAATTCTCAGCAACTGTTTATCGCAGATGCTTGAAATTTTTACACAGTATTTGTATAGGCATGCTTTATCGTTGGATGTATTTTTGTACCAATCAGACGTCAACTTCCTGTTATATGACGACTTTGTTTATTTTTTGTCAAAATTTTCAAACAAATTTCCTTCAAAGAATTCTCAGCAGCTATTTATCGCAGATGCTTGAAATTTTAACACACTATTTGTTCAGGCATGCCATATTGTGGGATATATATTTCTGTACCAATCGGATGCCAGCTTTCTGTTAAATTTCGACTTTGCTTATTTTGCATATTCACATCAGAGTGGGGGTATCACTAGTGAGCATTGGCTCACAGATATCTTGTTAGAGACAGTTCAATTACAAAAATCTCATCAACTCATTGTTAACACCTGTAATTAACGCCTTTCTCATCGATACGTTGTCTAGTCAATATACATGTACCACCTGTTATTCCTCTCCTTGTTTTGAGGGGGAACCTCTGTCTCTTTAATTTAAACAATATTTTATTACGCAATATATCACATAAACGGATCGGATAGCAGGCATTGCCAATATAAATCCTCTCTGACATACAAGGTCAAGGTCATATATGTAAGATTAAGTGCCATAGAATATTGACAATAATATAACAATAAATATTATATTTACAAATATAATATGTCTTTTTGTCTCTGTCTCTTTGGTCTTGTTCCGGGTTTGTGAGTTGATTTGATTATCAAATGTTGCTGTAGATGTGCTAGATTTATTTTACAGTTTTCTATGGATGTTGGGCCTTTTTATGCTTTTCTACATAGATGGTATTTTATGGGGGTAGAGGTATCAAGAAGCAGGGTATGTTTTACTGTACGGTATGTACTTGTTAATGATTGATTATTGAAAAATAGGTCAACTTCATTAGGAGGTGTGATACATTGATTTTCATGAGGAAGGTGTTTTGATACAGTTTATATATATATGTAGATAAAACAGTTGTGTTGTGAGGAAACAAGCAGCTTCAAAATTACAACAAATATGATACAAGAATCTGCAAGTGTATTAGTTCTGATACATATATTGTGATACTTGAATCCTGTTCTAACAATAATTAACTTAATTTCATAGAGTACAGTCTGCTCAAATTAGGTTCATTGTAATGTTTGTTGGGAGGTTAAAGTTGGTCTCTTCTCTATTGAGAAGGAAATTGGAAATATTGTCATGTGATCATCTCTTGATTCTAGCAACCAGCAGGGCCTATAATTGAGTAGACATTTGCAAAATGTTTGATAACAAACAATTAAGCTATGAATATGGCTATTAATAACTATTAGTTCTGTTTGTTTACATTTTGAAGGATTTTGGCAAAGCCATTTTCATGCATAAAATTGTAATAAACCAGGTGAGGTTGTAGAAACTAAATATATGAATGATTTTTCAAATTAATTATTGGGATTCTTGTTTTAGATTTAATTAATTGAAAGCTACTTTTATCCTAATATAAACTGTTATTCTAACTCAAATTTAATTGTACAGGTATTTACAATTAGGGAATGCATTAGTATAACAGCTAGGGGTTAAAAATTTGGATCAATGGGAAAAGCTTACAAAGATTTTGAAACAGTTAATTTAGTGGAGGAAAATATCTTATCTGAATGAATTTATGTTTGACACTAAAGACTTTGTTTTGTTCTAGTTAGCTCAGCTCTAGCTATAATATAAGTGAAATGGATGTTTGATCCCGTTTCTAGGGATCAATGCTTGCGGCAGTCTTCCCCTTCAGTGATCTAATAAGGTCCATTCCGCATCACCCTTGTAATCTGTAGGGTCTAAATTTCACCATATGTTCATAAAAGAATTGGTTTTGATAATGTTTGTAAATGGGTTTGGTTGTGGTATGATTTATTAGCAACAAGAGAAGTGAAGCAAAAATATTTGTTCTCAGATAATCCCCTCATCGCCTAACACGTACTTTAAGGATTCTTTTTATTAAATCATATATGTTTTGAGGACAAAAATAATGAAAATGTGTGGACATTAATGTCAAATAAATCTTTATGTGATTAAAACATGGTGAAATCGCACAGCTTTGTAAATATATTCCCAATAGAGTGATGCTCATAATTCATTGTTTAGAGCTTCAGAGTGCAATGAAAGCTGTCAAGAAACTTCAAAAACTATAGCACAGACAAATCAAAATTGCTTGATCTATACATTCATTCCCTTTAAGTTTATCTTGAGTAGAAAGGAATCTGAATGGTGCTCCATTATTTATCTTTTATTCAAGCTTTTAGCCTAGCTTTCATGCTATAACACAATGTCAGTGAACTGTTATATTCACTACATCTATTAATTGTTTCAAAATGCTGCAATAAATTGAAATAGAAGGGAAAAGTTCTTTTGCTGGACATTTTTAGATCAAGTAATGAAAAAAATGTGCAGATAATGGTTTTTTTTCTGCAAAATCATTATTTTGAAAGTTAAAATCAGCACATTATATTATGCACAAATATCTATTTTATTGATCTATGAAGTTATATTTCATTAAATTAGAAATTATTACTGGTACTTGATTTCAAAAGCAGCGTATTGTCATCACAGAGCACTGTAACGTCCAAAACATAACGCCAAGGTAATATTTCAGACTTAATCCCCTGTGCCTTAACTCCTGCTTTTAATAAAACTCAATACCACTCAACATTTAGTTTGCACACAATTGGTAAAAAATGATAGCCCATGATTGAGATATTTAATGTTTTCAAGTCTGATATGGCATATTTTTCTGAACTTCCAATGACATTACTAATGCTTTTGGCCAAATATTTACAGACAATCCATATTCTATGAGGCTGTTTGCCTGTTTAATACAGTCTCTACATCTCAGAAATTTTTATTAGCAAATGCAGGGATAAATTTTTGATATGTTTTTAGCATCCTCAGTATGTATCAGTCTTTTAGTAAGAAGAATCCATTATCTATAATGTTTTAACTTTTTGCTCTTCTGTGTTATAACTTTAAAAAAAAAAAAATTTCAGTGAGGACAATCTTTCATCATTCTATTGTAAATTATTTCTGTTTAGCTATGCCATAAATTACTTCGATATTTGAAACATAGAATGCCATAAAAATACTCCCTTAAATTTTTTATCTCCTTCAAAAAACCTTGCCCAATTTCAGCCTAACGTTTTGAAGCAATTGAAGTATTTGGCCAGAAAAGCTGAAACTTGTGTAGAAGGGGTAGGGTGCAGCCACAATTAAATTTGATGTTATAAAGCTGATTTGAACAGAGTTGCTTAGGTGAGCAATGTGACCCCTAAGCCTCTTGTTTTAAGATCACAATAATTGGTTTTTTTTTCCTTAATAAGGCTGACCAAATCCAAATTTGGTAAATGTGATATGACATTCAAAAGTGAAATTGCAAAATATGCTTTGTTTTGAATTGTACTTTGTACTGTGCAATTGTGTGAGAGATTGAAGACTCTTCCAATATTCAGTCATGCATCTTTTACAAGATGATAGACTTAATTACCAATGAAAAAGTAGGTAGGCTTAATTAATTACCAATGAAAACTGTAATCATTATCTCCAATGTGTTAGTTGCATGAATTGATTGATCCAAAGAGGTGAAAGGTACTCTTACTGGGAATGTGATCATTACTAATATTTTTTCTTCAAAAATTTTCTATGTCACTTATCAAGATTTTTTACGCACCCTTTTAGATGTTGCTATAGGGATGATCAAATCCTTTGTATTCAGCTTAGACGTAGATAAACTTAAAATGCTAGACAGTGCAAAGTAGAGTCATTAGACTTGGTATATAAACGGAGAGGCCATGTGATCTTTCAGCCTTTGGTTTACGTAATATATGAACTGGAGTATACTCAGGCAGATTGTTATTATAGCCTTGACTGTAGCTATGATTACAAGGGTCTAGAAAACATATTGCATACACATATATAATATTTAGGAGCATACCATTTAGAATGCTACATCAGGTGTTTAAAAGAATATCAGAAACAAGGAAAGGGACAATATCTGCAATAAAATATCCAAATTTTATTCTCTTTAGAATTGTATATTTCTACAGAATGTGTTAAAAATTGAGACAATTTGATATAAATAGTCCAAAACTAGCACAAGTTTTTGGGTGCTATAAAGTGCAACTTTTTAACACATACAGAATTGTACCTCCCTTTAACTTATTCTTCCAAACTTTTTTGTTGCTCAGACCTGCAGCTCTTACTTCAAGGGCAAATTAAGTGTTCATAACTGATTTTATTCTCTTTAAAATTGAATTAATACTTTTTAAATTGTATAATTATCAATGCAAGGTTTCAAAAAAAAGAGCAAACTTTATATTTAGTATATATATCTCATCACATGCCTTGTAACTCAACATCCCATGTATCACTAGCTTTGAAATTCCGATTTGTTTTTACGAAATTTTACTTACCTTTTGGCCAGAATCATAATTAAATAAAAACAGTTGATAATGTTGTACACGTGATAACGTGTACACGTACATGTACTTGTAGAAAGGAAAATATGTGCATATCATCATCAGTCTGTGTTACAGTAATGACAAATTTAAACACATACGTATACCTGAATAAACATGCGTGTAAATTGCAAAGTACCCTAAGGTCGAACTTGTAGCTTTTGTTTCCCAGTTGGCTACTTATTAACAAATATGTTTATTTTTCTTAAGTCTGAATATTTAATGTGAATACTGATATCAACAAACATCAATTTTCATTAAAATTTAATATGTTATTGAAGTTTTAATATTAATACACATATCTCTTTCTTCAAATCATGAAATGGCTCTGTTATTTTATTCATCTGTGATAAATAAAACTATACGTATATAAACAATGATGTATACAAAATTAACACATGCAGAATTTGAATTCTCAATTTTCTACTGTGACTAACATTCTCAGACTAGTAGGAGAGAATATTTAGAATTACATCTACATGTACACCCAGTATATGTTACAACTGCTAAACAAGAAAAGTTATGTGAACTGGTACGCATAGTTCCAACTTATAACCTACAAGTATGCGTACCCGTTGTTCTGCTAAACCTTTCTATTATGCTTATGATAACAACTTCTGAGCAAAAGGAAAGATGATAAATATTGCTGACATTGAACATAGCAATTTAATAACCAGTTTATAGCAGAAAAAGATTAACAGTAGGGGTGGGCATGTCTATTAAGTGGATGCTATATTTACATCTTAGCTGATATGCAAGGCTGTGTATTTTGTACCAGCAAACAAAACCAACATTTTGAATTCTCGGAAGTATGACACAATACTAATTAATATGTCAGACTCAATATTTCATTGTACAGACATTCATATTTTAAAAATCCTATTCAAAATATAGAATTTTGTGTCATTTGTCATTTGAAATGATTTTGTTTTGATCTGTTTTTGTACATACTGACTGGGAGAATTAATACAATTTTCTATGTAAATCTTGCTGTTAAAATTGTCTGGAATTAAGTAGAATTGTCATCATTAAATGATATGATTTATTGAAAAGAAAAACCATGCTTGATCATTTTAGGGAAAGTATTTCTTGGTACGCGATGCTTCAGAGAAGTCAGACATCAAGAAATCGTATTCTCAGTTCAAAGCACCCAACTTTCACCAAGCTGCCAAAGGCTTCCCTGTCTATGGTGCTGGTCAGCCAACAGAGAAAGGACTGATTTACCTCATAGACCACCTCGTGGATGAGGGTCACACTGTGAGTACAACTAACTTGCAAGAAAGTAATAAAATGTAGTTTCAGCACAAGTGATGACATTTTAGATCACCTAAGCCAAAGGCTCACATGAGCTTTTCTGATCAAACTCTGTCTAGCATTTGCTGTTGTGTCATCATTGCTATTAACGGTGATTTTTAGCTTACTAAAACGAAGTCAGGGGAAGCTTATGCTATACCTTCAGCAACTGCATCTGGACCTAGTTAAAGTTTTTGGAGGAGGTCCTGTATCTAAATTATTACTTGCCCTATCTTCACAAACTTGCATTTCCACGAATCTTGACCCACTTATGGACCTAAAAGGTTAGGTGTTTGGAGCAGGATAAAGTTTTTTAAGCAGGTGCCCTTTAATGGCCATATCTAAATTACAACTGGTCCTATCTTCACCAAACTTGCGTGGATTGTGCATCGTGTGATACTGATGCACTCTACAGCTGTGGATGCTGAATCTGAGCCATATGTTTTGGATGCTGAATAAGGTTAAGGATCTTGGAGCTGCATGGTTAACGTTTTTGAAGTAGGTGCCCTTTGATAACCATATCACAGTATGTAAATAATAGTACTTTATATTCAAACTTTCATGCATGGTTGATCCAACTATGTAAATAAATCACAAAGGTAGCTTGAGATACTAAATGTGATCTTAACTAACTAGATGCTTAGGCTGGTTTAAAATTTTAAAACAACTCAAATGGTGTTAAGGCCTTGGAGCTGGTCAGAAAAAATGAAGTAAATTTTGTTCATATGTTCATATATTGTTGATTTAAATAGATAATGTAACTATGGGTGTGTTAATAGAGGTATGTATCTTTAGATACAGAGCTTGATCTTACTTGTGTTGATGCCAGTGTAGGTGTAAGTATTTTGAGTTGTTGAATACAGGTTTGATTGTTGGATAAAATTTTGTCCTTACTAGCTTTCATGATACATGAAACTTTGGTTTTGAAACATAAGGCTAGCCCCAGATACAGAGCATAACCTCCATCATCAAGGATGCTAAGAAAACATTGTCCTATCTCACTCAAATTTGATTTTTAATGCTTTTACATTAAAGTCTTAGAATTGCAGGGGGTCTATGTCGTTTAATTAACTGGTTCAAGCTGAAGCAAAAGTTATGCAGCTATAATTCTTTGATATCCTTTGGTTCGAGATAATATTGTCAATAATGCAGATATTTAATATCAAAGTTGTCAAAGACAGACCCTTTCAGCAAATGAAAAAGAAAATTGTCTTGATGAAATGGATCAAGTCTAATTATGATGAAGTATTGCTAAAGGGAGTCAAGCAGATAAATCATAGATCCTCTTTGAAATTACAGCCCAGAAGCTCAGGAAAGTATAGTTTTACAGAATGTGTTTCCAGGGCATTGAAAGATTTTCTGCATTCATTGTTGTCAGATTGTGAATTAAACCTGATCTTTTGACAGAATATATACTGATGTTATGTTGACATGAATGCCGAGTTTAGTGTTTCTTGTATTCAGTACTCTTGTGATGAGTTCTAACTGGGAAGTGTCGATCTGCATGCAGTCTGAGTACTTGAATAGTTTTAGAAATGCATAGAATGTATTTATAAAATGTGATCTTGGGTTTTCTGAGAATGAAACATTCCAATAATAAGCAGTCATTACACTATAAAAAAAATCCACTTTTGTGCATCCCAAAGGACTAATCCTTATTGTACTGTAATGATCTGTAGGTGCCTCTGTTGAGCCATAAAGGCTTTGATCCTTATTAGTCCGTTACCTTGATGAATTTTTAAAACTGAAATGGTTATATAATCTTTATTGCTTTGCCGATGTTTGCAATTCTATTACATATTTTACAAGAGAGGAAGACCCTTTTCACTTAAACAAAAAAAATGTAATGACTCATCGTGATCAGGGATTTTTTTTATGCCAAATAGCTGTCATAATTGCAATGTGATTAATACATTGCAATTATACAGCTTTTGCCCTCTGCAAAACTATAGCTAATATATTTTTATTGCTAGTTAAAGCTTATTTCTTAGCATGCCGTAGGCAGAGATAGTGAGAAGTTCTATACACACTACAAAGTAAGGATTCAGTTGCCTGGAGGTGAAGGATTTCAAATTATATCGTTCAATTTATCACCAAAGCTATGATCAATAACCTTGATCATTGCTATATAATGAAGCAGGCTGCAAAAAGTATCTATGTAATTGGTACCCTTTTTCTTCCTTTTATTGCTGACAGCCTGGGGTTATGGCAGATAGTTCCTTATCCTTATTGCCCTGCAAAGTTCAGAGACTTTCATTTTACTAGCTCTTGCTCTATGCCGGTAGTTGTCACAGATATTGCAGGGACATTAACTCAGGCAAGGTTCTAATTTGTGTAATCTTCTAGTCTATATAGGAAGCTATCCAATGCACGATGTTTTATCACAAGAGAATATGATTGAAGGCATTACATGGTGAAGAATACAATTTAATCTTCGACCCCTACATATTGTCATAATCCCAACATACTATCAAATCATATGCTATGTGTCCAAATTCCTACATTTTAAGTTTATGGATTGTAATGCATTTCGATAGAAGAGGGACTCTTTTGAAGGATGAAATTTAGTTGGTTTAATCATGAAATATTACAAATGACATACCGGTATTCAAAAGCAACCGAATTAATTCTACTTTTACAGAAATTGATATATCTTAAGTGCTGTTGTTAATTCCACTTCCCTGTTTTATGCAGATGCTAAGGTATGATTGTGTTATCTGGTTGTTAAATTAAATACAATTTCAAGAAATGAGCTTGAATATAAGTAAAAAGGATTGAAAAAATACACATTGGCTATGCCTCTTTAACATGAGACACTTAAGCAAATTGGCATTGCAAAGATGTTATCAAGTCTATATTTAGTACATATAGTACAGAAGCAAGTTGCATGGTGTTAGGTGAGAAATATATTTTTGTATTGTTGGCACCATTCTATTGATCCATCATAGGGCCTTTTTTTTGGTTTATTAGAAAGTTGCGTTTTGCACCAGACACTGCAAGTCAAGATTTTTTTTAAGAGAACATGTCAAACAACAACCTCATTTAATCTGGAGGTTGTCAGACACTATTTGACAATGATCAGATATATTTATTAATGGTGACACACTGACCACCTGAAATTATGTTATGACTGTTTTGATGACAAAGTCAATGAAATACACCAGGTTCACCAGAACATGTTTATTTAGAATGGCGACAAAATCACAACACAAAACAGACGTCGTACTACAAAGGGTTAAGCCCAAAGTAGACAATTTGTACTTGGACATATTCATTTAATTACCAAACATCTTCCCCCATAAACTTAAGAAATATGAGTAAATTACGGGACTAGAGCATTTTGACTAGATTAAAAAATAAGCATTACAATTACAACACAAATACAAAACTATTTGCATGCACTACTTGTGATACAATACATGATACAAGAAAAAGCTGCTACTGTCAAACTATTAAAGCTGACTATATGTGATTTAATCACATATAGTCAGCTTTTACATCACACAGTCCTCGAATCGCCTGGGACGATACACAATACGGCCAGATCGTGTAACTGTTTTCGCCGGCGATGGTGACTGTCCTGGTTCGGGTGTTAAAGCTGGCTGGTCTACCTCGAACGACTCAACTGGTGTGGAAGGTTCACCCATTGAATGCGGCTCATTGACATTGGGATATCCAGTATGTTGCAGGTGTCTACGATTCCTCTGAAGGAGACCATAGTCTGTCTCAACCATGTGGGATCTTGTTTTGTGATTCGCACTTGTGACAGTTCCGCTGTCACCCCACAAGTTTTCCTTGTCAGTTCTAATACGCACATGATCACCTGGCCCCAAGAGATGGAGTTTCCTAGCTCCAAATTTAATATCATTTTGCATATTCTTTCCCGTGCTCGTCTCCTCACTTGTTCCAAGTCTGGCCATTTAGGTTCTAATGTGGAAGGGATGGCGGGAACAATGGTTTGCATCTTACGTCCCATGATTTGTTCTGCTGATGTCACTCCTGTTGCCTAAATGGGAGTGAACTGATAGGCCATTAACGCGACAAAAACGTCATCTTGGTGTAAGATCTTATTTGTAGTCTTTACTTCAATCTCTGCCTCTCCGTTGGCTTGAGGGTAAATCCATAATCAGAGGCAAGTTTCTTAAAGGAATCTGATGTAAATTGAGTCCCGTTATCTGTCACAAGTTCTTCAGGGATCCCCCATCTTGCCAATGTGCCAATATGCTTTCCATTTTCCAAATAACTGTTGTGCTTGCCAGTGTGTCTAGGTAAGCTATTTCAATAAACCTTGAAAAATAATCTACGACTACTAGGAAGTGTCGTCCCTTCAGCTTACATAAATCAGCTGCCACTTTTTGCCAGGATTGATCTGGCATCACCATTGTCCTCAATGGTTCATGGCTTTGTTTAGGGCGGTGAACTTGAGAGAATTCACATGATTTTACGACTCGTTCTAAATCGTTAGAAATGCCTGGCCATTACACTGATCCTTTTGCACGTTAACAGCATTTGTTCAATCCCAGGTGTCCCGAGTGAATGTCGATCACAACTTCCAGTCTTAAAGAGTCGGGAATAACTATCCGATCTCTTTACAACAAGATACTTTTCCAAACAGATAGTTCAGATCTTGCGGTAAAGTATGGTCGAATTTCTATTTTGATGGATTTTCATAATCGGGCCAGCCATACTGAGTTTTTCGGAGAACCTCAGACAATTCTGGGTCTTCTGCTGTTGCTTCTCGAACACGCTCTAGACGTCTATCAAATATTGGGAGACTTCGGACTACACTGTTGACGTATAAATTAATTTCCTCTTCAGCATCATTGGTGTTTTTTGACAGTGGATTTCTAGAAAGAGTGTCAGGAACTACTAGATGTTTTCCTAAAATGTGCTGCGCAATGGGGTTAAACCTGCGCAGACGCATTAACAATCTTTGGCAACGCACTGGCGTTCGGTCTAGTGGACTTGTGTTGATAAGGGGTATTAAGGGCTTGTGGTCTGTTAAGAGCTTAAAGGACTCAAGTCCACTGATGTACAGTACCAATCAGACCCAACCTAACAGAAAGTAAACCCCAACTAAACCCTGGGTTTACTTTCTGGGTTTACTCTGGGTTTACTAGAGTGGACCCAGAGTAAACCCCAAGTAAACCCAGAGTGGACACAGAGAGTAAACCTCGATCAGAAGAATACCCTGGAAGCAGACGCTACATGTGTATTCGGAATATACAAGGGGCATGAATTACAGGCAGTAGGATGATAAGATAAAATACAGGTCTGCTTCACACTTCAGTGCGTATAGTTGACTCCAAAAGCAATTCTCGAGTAAACCCAAAGTAAACCCCAAGTGGACCCAAATTTTCAAAAAGTAAACCCAAAGTAAACCCAGAAAGTAAACCCCGGGGTTTAGTTTGAGTTTACTCTGGTGTTAGGTTGGGTCTGATCGGTACTGTATCTCTCGAACTTCTCACACACCCAGACAGATGCCAGACACTCCTTCTCTATTTGTGCGTATCTGGTCTCCGCTGCAGTGAGGGTCCTTGAGGCGAAAGCGATCGGTTTCACCTCATCTCGGAACTGCTGAAATATGGCAACTCCAACCCCATAACTGCTGGCGTCAGCGCTAAAAACTACAGGTTTTCTGGCATCATGAAAAGCTAATGCAGGAGTCTCTGTCAACAAAGCTTTCACTTTCTTGAAGGCGTCTTCCTGTGGATGACCCCATCACCCTTCAGTAGGTCAGAAAGAGGGTGCATAACTGTTTGGTATGAAACGACCCAGACAGTTAACCATACCCATGAATCTTTTCAGTTCTGTTATGTTTGACAAAGAAGCCATATCGCGGATCGCCTTTACGCGTTCTGGGCAACCAAACAATGATGCCAAAACCAAACATTTAATTACCAAACAATGACAACCTCCATGTATTTAATTTGACAGCTCGTTATTAAGTTCAAACACTTCACACATTGCACTAACCAATACTTTATACATGTATATACACATGTATTCCCTGTTTATTTGTTCTGAAACATAAATCAGCTTTGAAATATAAGGATTACCAGGTATATTTAAACAATAAAATGCTCTCTTTGGTGATTCATGTGGGATATGAAGGTGGTGACGTTGCAGAAAGAATGTGGGTGATGTAAATTTTTTCTGCAATGATTGCTGCCTTTATAACCCGCATGAATCATCAAAGAAAGCATTTTATTGTTTATTTTTACATCTTTCTTTCAACAAATTAATAAACTGATTGTAAAAAGTAAGTTACATTAACTAAAATACTGTTAATGTACATCAGTAATTCAGAACGTTAGCTAAAAGAAATAGCCAAATCGTCTCCTATGAGAATGTAAGTCTGACATCAACAAGTATTATTTAGTGATTTTTCTTAGGTCGCTTTAGGTTTCGACCAATCAATAAACAGGGCATGTAGATTTCAGTCCTGTCAGTTTCAGTCACTTCAGGTTTTGACCAATCAATAAATGGGGCATGTAGATTTTAGTCCTGTCAGTTTCTATAGGGCTATGAATTAGAAATTAATAAGTTTCCATATGAAATAGAGGGAATCATACTTGGTAGATGTAAATATAAAGCTTTGAGTACCTATTTCCAACTATTGACCTTCATGGGAAGCAATTACCTTGCTTAATTGTGCTCTCTCTCTCTCTCTCTCTCTCTCTCTCTTTTTCTCTCTCTGTAAGTGTACATAATGCTATTGCAATCTCTTTATTGTGTACACATGCGCCTTCTGAATTGCACTTGATTCATTAGCTTGTTGGTGTACAATATACTTTTAATTTTTGTTTCTGTTCTCTTATATTTAATGTTCTATAGTGTCCTTATATTGTTAAATGCAGAGCTGTAACTGTTTGGCAAATTTTCATTTTAAGATCAAATATCTTGAAGTTTAATTGTTTCATTGTGGAACATTATTTTTATTCATTCCCTTATATCACATTTCCCACCGCTTAGATGGTGAGATAGTTGGGAAATTGATAAGAAATAAGGCAGGCTAATAATAATTTCAAACTTGTACAATTCTCAAACGTGTTTTACGATCGGCAAACGATCTCTCGATGCGCAGGGGTGATATCATTCTATCGGTGGCTGCACTCAAACATTGGGTAAAGGGACCACACTTATGAGAAATGTTCCTATCTAGTATCACCTACTAAGCTTTCATCAATATTCAATGAACCTCCATTTGTCAATCCACAAAATTAAATGTCCATTTAAAGTGAGATATATGTTACAACAGATTTTATTGATTTGACAATGCATTATACACATATTTACATATTCAAAACTTTATTCATGAAAAGCACCAGTGGGCAAATTATAGCCTAGCTTAAATTGAACTACTTATTGATTTGAAATTTTTAGGGAATTTTGTGACAATGATGCCTATATAGTAAAATAAAATTTTAAAATCTGCAAAATTTGCTTGCAACATTAAAACTATACAAATGCTGTTGATAACATTTGTTTGTCTAGAAAAAGGTACCATTCATAATTTACATGATATTTTATAAATTTTCTGATAGGTAGTGTACCTGTTTCAGCCAAATTTAACGATATTTTCATGGGTAATTTACTTATATCACATTTATGCTTTTCACAAGAATTTCAGGAACTGCAGGAAATTGATTCCCTTGCATCAATATATGATTTAGCTACTGTAACAATATTTTATTTGTTTAAATTACAAAGGACAATATATGAAATAAGCCTAAAATGGCCCCCTTAATGAACATCATTTTACTATGATTCTTTCTTTATAGTACGTTGTACAGATATACATGTGAAGTTTTTTCATAGTTTTAGAAATAATAGATTATCAACATTTTCCTGCCATTTTCGCATTTTTAGCACTATACGACTTGTTTTCAAGCAGTTTTTCTTTCTTATAACATTGAGTGTTTGCTTGAACAAACAAAAAATATATTCATTAGAGATGTATCTATCCAATACTAATAAGTGACAAAAAAATTCCTTGTTCAAATGTCCCTCTATACCAATATTTCCCATTCAAAAAATGATATGGTAAGAAAAATGATTTCTGATATTTGATTGAATTATAAAAATAGTGTCACTTCTGACGTCATATACTGCCAGTGATTGCTAATAAATCAAATAAATAGGTGAAAAATATCTCTTATATCAACTTTAAAATCTAAAAAAAAAATAACATAACAGTTTAATGTACCAGAAATACTAAAAAAGGGCATTGATGGGGACCAAATATGACTCATATCATTATACGATTTTTCAATTTCATCAAATCCATATTGAATTGATTTTTTTTTTCAATTAGTAATGAATTGAAAATTGATTTATAAACAAAAATAAAAAAAACATCAGACTGAATACTGTTTATTACATTAATTTTCAGGAGATTTTGTTGTTCAATTTGAGAGAGGAGCCAGTTTTGTTTGTGGAGAATGCCTCGGACATGCTGCCTTACTCCATCAGAGAAAAAGAAAACTTGAAGAAACTGGTCAATCTGGGCAGATCTTCATGGGAAGCTGATGAGGCTGAAGCTAGAATCAGGAAAGAGGTAGGTTTATCCTTATTATATGGTAATCACTGTCAAAGACAACCCACAACTACAGGCACTTGATGTTAAAATCACTTTCTTTTTATGAGTAGATTATTGCCCATATTGTTATTGATAATAACTAGCTCCCTAATTGTCGCCATTTTGAATATTTTTGACTGCATGGCTTCATTTACAACAATTTTTGTCTGAAAGCCAATGTAGCGAAATGAGTTGTTACGTTACAACTATATCTCTTAATTTTCACTTCTGTCTACTTTCTTGTGTATACCTTTGCTTCATCCATTTGAAAATATTATACAGTATTTCCTCTTTATAAAAAATCATGCTAAGAATTCAGCTTTTCAAGATTTATCAATATATGAGAAGTGGTAGATGAATGATCATGAGAGGTTAAGAACTTACAGAGAATCAAGAGTTCAGTGATGCGAAGAAAAAAACCAGGATTGCAATTTCACAGCAATAAATTAACAACTTGAACATGTTTGAGAGAGAAAAGCACTGGCCATTGAGTGTCATTTGTAGATTTTTATTCCATTCCATTGTTTTCAATTTTTTTTGTATAAACCAAATTACAAGGTGGAAGCAAAAGAACATATTATGTTGAGTTTGCATGAATATTCATATATCCCCCCAACCCCAAAAAGACCTTCCACATTGAATGAAGGACATATATGAATGATCTCTTGGAATTTTAATAATTTTATATGATGAAATGAACTTAAAAATATCAGAGTTTTATTCCATAAAGCAGCTGTCTATCTCACATGAATGGGGAATCTTTTTTGCATGATCATAAAAAAATGTTAAGATGGCAGCAGATGGGAAAAAGTCTAAAAAATTTTTCTGCAGTTTCATCTTCATTGATGAATTTTTAAAAATAAGGTATGGATCAATATCCTGCTATTATTACTGTATTATTGCTTGAATAGTGTGTGTCTGAAACCCAGAAGCAGTTAAGTAAAACCAAAGCAAACACAAAATCTAAAGTAGCTAGTGCTTTTGTTTTAATTGTTAAGAGCTTTTACCACAGATCCTCAAATTTTGTTTCAGGTGTATAATCTTAGAAATTTGACATTACTCTAATCTATAATGTTTTTATCTTGCAACTTTGATTCCTTTTAAGGATTATAATGGAAGAGATTTTGATAAAAGCATCTCTCAATCCAGCCAGATTAAAATTAAGCTTTGGTTAAGCAGTCTCACTATGGGATTTGCAGATTACAAAACTCATTTATTAATAAATTTAATTGCAGGAGAATTGATTTGTTTTTGATGGGATTGTCGGTTATTGATCAGTTGTTTTTATTAATGCTGTCAACTGATTACGCAGATTATTCTGTTGATATAATGCAAGCACTGTGCAGTAAAGTTGTCAATGCTACAAGTAAATCATTTTATTTTTTGCCATTTGTTAGCATTTTTTTCCTCATTAATGGCGTTTCTCCAAGATTCACTCCTGGATGCACCGAAGGAGGATGGTTTCATGACATTCCTCAAATTAGCAACATTAAATTTAGTTGACTTGAAGTTCAATCCTTTTTTAGTTCGCATTAGAGATATATAATATGTGCCTACTTTAAAGCTCGATTATGAAATCTGCTCTGAATATTTATAAAGCTGACATTTGTTTTATCATGGCTGACGTATAGTAATTCTGAAACTGAGTAGACTATATTTCATTGTTTTACACAATTGTGTCTTTTAAATCCAATGACCGGTGCAACTGATGGGTTTCCTAATACTATTGCATACATGTTATTGTGGCTGAGTAACAATGGTGTAATAAGATGACTCTATGATATTAACAGCAAACTGCAGTAACTATAGACCATATAGAAGTCAGAGGAGCTGAACTAATAGGGATGAGGAAAGAGAAAAATGGCAGATATTTTACGCCTTTAAGCCTTAATTATTTCAATATTTTTAGAAATTCATGTCAGAAGTAAGTAATCACTGACTTTAAAGAAGCTCAGAGCAATTTATGCTAGTGTGTAATCATAACATTTTTTTCCTATATTTCTTTTTTTTTATCATTGTTTTGATTAGTCTAGCTAGCACACCCTCATAAGGTTTTCTCATTTACTGTACCCATCTTGAACTTATAACCAGCTAGGGTACTCTTTGAGGCTCTCTACTGCATTCAAGCACCACATTAAACTATGCTCCATAGTAAATATTTTGGGCCTGAGACCTTGACAAAATTTCTTGCACTATTTCAAGATCCACCACTGAAACAAGGGTCTACTAGGTGGCCAGAGGTCAAAATTCATGAAAAAAATGAATGACAATTAAGAAATATGAAGTTAAACATCGCAAAATGTGTCTCTGTCGTCACAAAATGTCATTAATTTCAGAACTTGAGTAAACTTTATTAAAATGGCTGTGGCAATTAGCATTAACCAATAACTTCATATGAACACATTTCACAACTTTACCAAGTCTTTTTGTTGTTTTTTATTGCTGAGTGAACTGCCGTTTATTTTCAATATAACCTTACAAGAAATTGGGAAGATAAGGTTCTGCATTTTAGATAGAAACTTTAGAATCCATGTCTCTCAGCCTGTCTGTCAATACCCTTATTCAACAGGTACAGATTACTAATAGAAGAATGCTTGTCAGGCAATGTACCATGGCAAAGTTTGTTTCAAAGATAATGAAACATTCTGTTGAAGAGTTTGAAATGCTTGACTTGATCTCTTTTGTGCTGGTGATTATAGTTTTTCCAGGAAGCCTGTAAGTTCTCTCTGTTTTACTTGTCTCTGTCTCTTCCTGTTGGGTATGGTGAAAGACGGAACCAGATTGATTGGAAACGGATTGAGCTGCTGTCAGAAGCTGCTGTTCTTTTATGGATCACAACATGCTTGCCCAAACATATTAACTGACGCTAAGCATGGTGTCTGCTATTCCGATAACACTAAAGTTGCGTGGCCAGGTCATGACGATATTTCAGATTAAGGCAGTATTTCATGAAGCCCATTTCCTTATTTGTGATCATTGTCTGTCAATCTGTGATATTACTGCTGTAAACTCCATGGAGATTTTTGTCCTATCCTTGTTTAATAGCTAAAAGTGAGGCTATTGATTAACTCATATTCAATTTCAGCAGTTTACTAAAGTACTTGTAATTTCCTTCTGATTTTGTTTTCTGTCAACAATATCTTGGGAGTAGTTTGTCTGGAGAGCATGGCATTTGGCATTAAATCAATGACCATTGAATTCAGGTACTGGTGTTCTTGCCTATTTGTACCAGTCGAGTTTGTGGGTAGATTAATTGTTGGTTTTATTTAGAAGCTCAGGAAAAATTCTATAAATATGATGGCATATTCTTATAAATCCAATACAGTTCTGCAAAAATACTATACCAGGAGGTTGTAATTCATCTTTTTTTTTAAGTAGCATAAGGTGTGAACATTTGTTCTGTATTGATCCAGTTCTAGAAGATACGGATAATATAACACTCGTGGGTTTTGCTATAATTGAAAACCATTCAAAAATTTTGGTATGTAGGGCAGTTTTGAAAACCTTAATTTGATTCTTGCTCATTCAGAAGTCTCAAAGGGCAGCAGAAAGTTGCCATTCACAACAGGCGTAGCTGTGAATAAGGAACCATTGAAATTCTCCCAAGAATAGACCATTTTATCCTAATGCATTTTCCAAAAAGCTTGGTGTAGAGGGCAGCTCAGATTGCAATGCTTGAAACAGAGTGATATTTTTCCCAAGTGCAATTCTGAATTATATTGAGGTGTTTATAGCTGTAAAGACTATTTTCAATAATACATGATCATGCAAAAAAAATACTTGTTTCCATGACAAAAGCACTTTGTACCTAATAGGGGAAGCTGTTGATCTTATTATAGAATACATTATCAAATAAACTTTATAACCTCTGTGATAAAGTTATATTAGTCATGTGGGGGTGAATGAGGAAAAAAGGGTTGGTCCAAAATTAGGCACTGTACATATGAAAGATATAAACTATATGTAAAAAACAATGTACATGTATGTATGGAAAAGCAGGCATGTAATTATGCTACCTTATTCAAATCCACATAAATATTGGTGTTTAAGTATAAATACATGCCATGTATAAGGACTTTTTTTTTTAACAAAAAGATATTATTTAGTTAGGATATTTTGTACAAAATGGATATAACTTGCAATAAAAGTGGGATTTTTTTTTAAACTTGAAACATTCGGTCAAGAAGACATACATGTAATAATTAAATTCAATTAGATATAAACTTTATGTTTTGAAATGATATAAAGGGGAATAATCAGGATTTGAGCTCTAACTTAAATATTTATTTGCAATTTTTAATTTTTACAATCCTTGGGTTATTTTTTTAATGATTTTTTAGGGAAATGGTCCCAATTTGAGTTGAAAATTTTCAAATTATGTTTCTGCTTTTCAATGCTTACATTATATGCTAAATTTATTTCTAATGCTCAATCAAATTAATGTTTAATGTTAAATGTTAACTCTCAAATGGTATAAAACAAATTGCGAGCTTTGTTCTGTCTTGTGAATTAATTGACAACTGACATTTTAAATTTTGGTTTAGTCTGAAAATACTTCAGTTAAGCGTAATAATCATTTGAAATTGAGAAATCAAATTTTTCAGATGTTCAAGTTCTGACCAATGCATCTTTAACTAGTTTACTTCCCTCCAAACTTTTCCAGCACAAAATATTTCTCCCTCATATATCAGAACATTGTCATATTGAATAGCTGAAAAAGTGATATATCAGCTAGGGTAACATATTTTAATGAAATGTTATTGAGTGTAAAGATTGTTTATAAATGCCAATTTTTCAGGTGATAGACTTGGCAACAATGAAAGAAGAGAACAAGTTTTACTTCTACAGGGACCTAGAGAACCTGCAGCGAGAACCACATGAGATCCACGTCCAGTTCGAGGACCACCTCCTGGTCTCCGAAGAGGTGTACTCCAGACACATTCTGTGCTCCCACTGTGTCAGGTAAATGTCACCATTTCATGTCTGCAGCTTTCTGTGTGGCATTTACACTTGCTGTGGTCATCTTGTCATTTCCATCCTGATTGGCTTCTGGATCAAGGGTTGCCTGTATACATACTTGTCTGTTGGCAACTTTTTTCTGAGAAGTTGATATTTTAAAAAAATCTATTTTAAGCCTAAAAAGGTAGACGAGTCCCTTCTTTCATATGAATAATATTTATAGTCATGTAGTGAGGGATAAACTGGAAAGTCTCCACTTATGCTGCTGGGAATCAAGTAGGTGGTACTTATGGTTTCTGCCTCCCTTCAGATCAAATCAGCAGTATAACGTAATGTTATCTTTATGTTAGCATTTGTTTTATTCTTCATATTATATCTATATATTGCTAAGTCTTAAATCAATACTCAGGGCATTTTTTTTTTTTATATAGATTTGATTTTTAATCTATGAAGATAATGTCACATTTCAGAGAGCATCAGATTTATTTTTGAAACCAAATTTGCTACCTTGACTTCAAAAAACCACCAATATATTAGTTCATATGAACCGAAAACACATATACATAGGTCTGTGTCATTGTCCTTTGGTTCTTAGCATGTCAGATTTATGATCTTGCGTGAAAAATCTCTCTATGTACCTATTGATTTTGTGAGGCACATTATATACTGCAATAAAAAGCATTTCATGGATCCATTGTGTGTTTGACTGCAGTGAGTAATCGACTCTGCAGGTATTTGTTTTCTGTTAATAGTTCACTTCCAAAAAAAATAGCATTGTCAAGATTTCCAGACTTTTTAGCTCACCTGAGCTTAAAGCTCAAATCATAATCACCAGTGTAGGGTGGGGCTACAATGGGGAGAAAAATATATTTTAAAATTTTCTTTCCATAAACTATTTGGCCAGAAAAGCTGAATCTTCTATGAAAGCATCTTCAGGTATTGCATATTTTTTAATCAAGAACTTCTTTTTTAAAACAACTAGCCCAGAAAAGTTAAAACATGTTCGGAAGCATCCACAGGAAGTGTAGATTCAAGTTTGTTCAGATCATGATCCCGGGGGGAAGGATGGGATCTTAGAGGGGAATCAAATTTTTACATATTAGAACATATACACACATGCATTAAAATCTTTGTGTCCAGAACTTCTATGCTATTTATGTTAAAACCGTTTTTAACCAATCAAGGCAACATTGAAGCTTGTTTGTTTCCATTTTCTTGTTAACAAAAAAAAGACAGTAACACCTTGTAAGTGTAAAAATATTGTCATTTATTTAAAACTGGTGCAAAACAATGTAACATTATTAACTACATCAAAAGTGATTAGAAGAACCATAAACAGTTGACTGCAGAATGCAGAATTCTAAAGCAAAAGGGTTCAATACTATTCAAGCATCTGACCATAATGGGGCCTCAGAAGGTGTTCAAAGTTTGATAAAGAAATATACGTAGAGACACAATTTTTACACGTTCAGTATTTGTTTTAGATACCGACGTTTGTGTTTTCCTCTGGAGTCTGCCCCGAGTGATGTAGATGTCGATTCCTTCATAGATGTTTACAAGGTAACATAGACTTTAGTCAGGATTAGTTGATTACTTTATTTGATAAGTTGTGCATTGTTATTACACTAATGAACTTCTTAAACAGGAATGTCCCTGCGCCTTTGACAGAACCCATGGCTCCAGTATGGCTATGCTGTTTACCTGCCATGTTGGGTACGGCAGGACTACTCTAGGCATGGTAATGGGCTCTCTGGTTTTGGCTCACCATAATGGATTTAATAGCATTGTAAGGTAAGTTGCTTAAGAATGCTATTATCATCAGTGTAGATATCAAAGAGTATGTATAGTATATTTCTTCTGTGCTGGCTTGTTTATTAGGGCAATTGGTTTGAGAATTAAATACGACTATGTAAGTCATGAATTCGTGAGTTATTATTTTTACCTTTCCAAAAACTTTTAAAACATTTTTTTTGCTCAAATGTAAAATTTTAAAATTCTAAACTGGTGAAAGTATTTTGATTTTAATGCACTTCTATTCACATTCATATTGACAGGTGTCACATACAGTACAGCTCACGAGTATCCCGACACCCACCGTGTAAAAAACACGGTGGAAAACGGTCTGTGTCGCACCGTGCACACGGTGTGACACCGTGTATGTGTATTGGAAAATTCAAGAAAAAGCACCGTGTCGCACCGTGGCCGCCTGTGTAACTCCGTGGCCACTGTGTCACTCCGTGGATATCGTTACCTGAGACGTTGATAGAAATAGCGTGTGTTTAGAAATAAAGAAATTATGGCTAAACAAGGGTTGAAACATATATATCTTTTTCATATTAAAAAAAAGAATATCGACTTAAGTTGCACGGACCCAGAAAATTGTCGAGGCTGTCAACGTGAAATTAATTTTTTGTGATCTGAAAACTCGACGTAAATGGATACCTTTTAATTCATTTGTTCTTAAATAAATTGAAATAAATATTTAATAATCAATTAATATATAATCAAAATTTAAATCAATTTAATTCATCTTGGTTTTTTTCTAAACACACGTGATGTTGTAACTGACGATCCTATTAAAATGTCGGGAGCTTAAACGTCTTATCTGTAAACACTTTTTGATTTATTAATTAATTTACAGCCTTACTTTTAACCAATTAAAAATGAGAAATGAAAACATTTCAGATCATGTTTTTCTAAAAACATGTGCTGTTGATGTGCTGTAGTAAATAACAACCCCATATTACCGGTGACTCGAATAATTTGGACTTCAGCTATTTATGTAGCAATAAATAAACAAAAATCACTTTTATATTATAGATTATAGATAAATAAATGTACAAACCCTTTTAAAAATATATTCAAGCATTGTACATGTATTAAAAATATACCCGCATTTCATTAAATAATTTTCAACTTTATTTCCGTATAGCTCGTAATGGCCTCGTGATTTCACATGAAAAAATCACTCGTGCGATGTACGGAAGCTGATCAGATACACAGCATTGTCTTTCATCTTGGGTTCTATACACAACAGGTGTTATTGTTTGTCTTGTTAGGTGTCATTGGAATTTACAACTAACTGTGTGTATATTTGGACGTCAGAACAGGTGTACTCGAGATGCCGTTATTCACACCTTTCCGCGTACACCTGTTTGGTAACTCATCACAATCCGCCGTGTGTATGGTCTGAATATATCTTACTTCTACTTTGTTAGTTCAATGATTTTTCCTAATCTCTAACAAACAAACAAAATGTCTCTAGATATGTACACAAACAACTACACGGAAGACTATCGGCGCGTGGATCCGGGGAACAATTCAGCAACTCTATAAATGCGGGAATTTCACAAAGTATTAACTTGCGATAAGAAATTATTTACCGGGTACACATACATGTATGTACAAAAAAACCTGATTGATTAAAAAGATGAATGAGATTATACCGGTAACTTTTTGCAAGCATTTATAATAAACACAACTTTATTGATGGGAAACAGCGTCGAAATTTTAACGAAAAATCTTATTACATCTTGAACTTTACAAACTTTTAGTCATTGTGTTGAAATCGTTATTAAAACCATGGATCTAAAATAAATGAATTAAATTCATACAAATAGAACTCTTATAATTCAAAAAAAGTTGCACAAAAGTACAGAGAGAGAGAGAGAGAGAGAGAGAGAGAGAGAGAGAGAGAGAGAGAGAGAGAGAATGAGAGAGAGATTTTACAACGAAATATTATAACCCTCATCCATGCAGTATAAGAATGAAGACACTAAACATTTCAAACACTGAATACCTCATTGTTAAACAATTTTCTATTTTGCGGACTTAAAAAAACAATAGAACGACATTTTTTCCATATCTTGGAAGGAGCACGTGGTCTATCTCGCGGGCTGATTTGATTGACAGGGATAGTACGTGGACCCTGGCTGCATATATTCTATCGCAATTTTAGGGAAAAGGGTTCAATATAATGGAAACTATAAATCTAACTTATTACACTGAATTACAAGTAAAATGTACTTAAATTAAACTCATACTGGTATTCTCTCTCTCTCTCTCTCTCTCTCTCATATGACGATCATTAAACAATCAAACAGTAATTATTGCAATACTGAGTATTTTCTTGGAACACAAATAGTTTTTAAATTCAAGTTGCTATAAAGATAAAATAAAAAAAAATTCAAGAACCGATCCACGGATTCTTAGCGCTATGAATATGTACCGTGCGGTACTACATGGACAAGTACATCACACATATGTATAAAAGAAAGAAAATTTGAAAATATATTAGATATAAAGCTGTATAATTATATCATTTAGAGAAAGTGCATTTGTTTTAAACAACCCGTTAGATTTGTTATCGTTGAATAGAGTATAAGTGAGAAAAGATCACAGTTATGGTTTAATGCACTATTAAAACTGCCAAACTACAGTAACTACGATTACTACTACGTTTAAAAACGGACTGAAACAAAAACTTATAGAACCGTTTATTTGAATTTTAAAAAGGAAAAGAAAGTGTTAGTGTTTTAATTGATCAAACCTTTATGTGGGCGATATCGATTTTTGATATTAACAAAAATCAACCGTGTCAATCGCATACGTCTGAAAATTGCGTGCATAAAAATTTTATTTATTTCTATTTCTTTGTCTTTTTCTTGCGTACATCAATAAATATTTTATTCTTTATAAGTTTTATTCCTAAATCCTCCTTTTTTCACAGGTAAATACGGCGTGTTACACCGTGTTATTCTCCGTGTTGCATCGCGTTGCACCGTGTCGCACCGTGTTTTTTCTCGTTCTGTGGCCGTAACAGAGAACAATAGATCAAAGGTACCGACACTTCCACGCTCAGCGTGGACTTTCAAACACGGTGGTCGGTGTTTTTGTCGGGATACTCGTGAGCTGTACTGTACCACCTTAATCGGTATATCCACAAGATTAAGTCTTCTTTAAATATATGTATTTATGCATCATTTGCGTATTTTATTTGAAATATCTGCATATTCAATCTCTGCATAAAAGCATATGAACATCAGTATCAAAATGTTTAGAAGGAGAAGTAAACCCCAAAATAACTGTAATATTGTGGTTGATTTAATGTTTCCAAGATCATTACTGATAAAATAATGGTGCTGTAGAATAAAAAAAAACCAGTTTGAGATTTTATGCATTACCAATGTTGTCTGAATCTGGAGGCTTTGTCACAGCACTATTCATAACTGTATTGTTAGGAAAGATTACATTGTTTCTGCATCTTCTTCAGAGACAATAAACTGTCTGATTTAGTCTGTAGAATATATCCAGCATTTGATTTGATAATTTTCCAAGTCTTCTTCATGTTTATATTGTCAGATATGGTAGATTTATTTATTGAATAACCACTGGGGGTCCACCAATTGACATTTCTTGTAGTTACAGAGACAAGTCTCATTTTTATCATGTTTATAATCACTTTCAAGATTCTTTCTTGTGCACATAATGACACTGCGACTTCTAACCAGCACTATATATCTCACATAAGTTTGTGTGGTTTTGATGATGCAGGAAAAAAGAAAGCCATAATTGTTCTTCAAAATTAGATTTTTTTTGCAGCTATTTTAATGGCCGTATTAAAATCAAAACATCTTGGACGTTGTTTTGCACAACTTATAAGTAAGGAGTTGACCATCTTTCTATAGATAATTGAAATGATTTTCAATAAATGTACGCTAGTGATTATTTTCCAATTTAATCCTCAATCACTGTTTTATGTGATAATTTCCTGGCAGAAATCAAGAAAATCTTATTTTATTATCCTGTAAAAACAATGTTACACAGATGGATGACCCATTCTGAACCGCCTTCTTCAGCTGAATTGACCTAACTACCCCTCTTACTTCTACATATTAAATCACCGGTAGATGGTAGTCCTGTCGTTGTCTCTCCTCTCCCCCCCCCCCCCCCCCCCCAAAAAAAAAATAATGTGATTACACCATTAAAAAAAGTCCACTGTCATCGCTTTCATTATTTTTGAATGTGTGCTGGGCTAGACATATATAAAGGGATAATTACTAATCAGCCCCACAGGTCTGGATCTTTTGACCTTGTGTCATTCCTAACATTAGACCTGGGGACCCAGAGTCATTCCCCAGCGCTGGTGAGTTGCTCTCCCTTTCCTGTTACAACTGTTGTTACATTTGTCATTATACAATCCAAAACCAGACTTTTTTTAAAATTTTGATTGAACAAAACCATTGATGAAAAAATATAGCATTTTTGTTGACACATAAATTATTTATGCTAAAGTCTTGTGGTAAGCTTTTGATGAAAAAAGTATTGGACATCAAAGTTGTGTGGTACATCTCTAGTTGAATGGATGCATAAATGTTAAAAATCATCAAAGGAAAACAAATTTTAACCATTCTTTTTTCTTTGTGATTTTCTCTTTGCACATATTTATAAAATATTTAACAGATCAATATACCCTTGTATTATTCCTTCCACTCAGAAGAGACAAAATATATATATGGATATATAAAGCGCGTATTGTCTGAGTGACAAACTCTGCTTATATGCAGACTCCATGATA
The DNA here is from genome assembly GCF_025612915.1 of Magallana angulata. NCBI lineage: Eukaryota > Metazoa > Mollusca > Bivalvia > Ostreida > Ostreidae > Magallana > Magallana angulata. Next base: position 20,012,442 of record NC_069120.1, on the reverse strand, counting down.
GTGTTAGTTTCCCAGAAGACTTCAGAAACTAACAAAAAATTGGTAACACAACTGTCGGTAGGCAATTTTGGTGTTTATGCTTCACATTACAAAAGGAATTAATTGAAGCATATAAACTTGGAAGTGAAGTTCCATTGTGTATTGGACATGGATCTAAAGTGATGTTTAATTATTCATTTCCAATATACAAATTAAAAATTGTGTAAAGTAAATGTTTATAGCAGAGGTCCATCTATGTTTGCAGTAAATCCCAGAGGAAGAGCAGTGGAGAGGAGGACGCTTGTACCGCTGTACATCGCCTTCTGTCCCTCATCCCTGACGGACAGAATATCAAACACCAGGTAAATGGGGATAGAGCCAGGTGTATATCTCACACCTGCTTGAGATAGGTCAGGTGTAAGATAAAAGAAAAATGAATCTATCTGAAATGTCTAAATGTGTATGCATGATGCCAAAAATTTAAACAGTATAGAATGGTTCCATGGTGAAGAACTACTGATAGGATTGGTTTAAAGAACATGTATAAACCCCTAGAATTCACAAATTATTAACAGTTACCGATTTTATTAGTTACCATTTATGATAAAAAGTCATAAAAAAATACAAACTTTTCTATTTTGAGTTAGTAAGTTTTCATGTAATAATATTTATGAGGTTATAAACTTTGTGTTGTTGAATTCCTCATATCAGACCAAAAGTGTAAAATCCTGCTCATCATCATTAATTAGAATATGTTTTTACCCTGATGATTTTTAATTCGTTGATCTGCATTACAGGTAGATGCTGTGATAGACTTGTGTGGAGAGCTGTATCATCTGCATGGTGAAATTTCGGCAGCCAAGCATCTGCTGGAAGGAACAACATTTGACCAAAAAGTAGATGTAAGTTAAGGCATCTCTTCCCTCACTACTGTAGGTTCACTGATATTTATATTTGAAAAGTTATGACCCTCCACTGGGGTTCTTCAGATCTTTGAGTAGCGGTCAATAGGAGCAAAACAATTGATCTAATTTTAACCAGATTGCTGACTGTTTTATTTTTGAAACTGCAATAGTAAAATATATAATGGAAAATTGATGTTTTCAAAAACTCATTGTTTCACAATTAATGAATGATGAAGACTGACTCCAGAATATTTTGTTTGTGGGTGTTTCTGGATTTTTGGATATGCTATATTTGAATAAAATATTCACTGGCTTTTAGTACTTTTTGTACTTTGATTATAAATAAATGATCAAAGCATGGCAAATAATGCTAATGGTCTGTAATCTAACAATAGAAAATTATTGAATGTCTTTGATCATCACCTTATTAAAGCATACAAAGAATAGCTCTTATTTTTTAAACCATGTCTTCTTCATTACTCAGTTAAAGCTGCTTGGTCAGATTTTATATCAAATTTTATGCACGCTTTTAAACGATGGTTTTATGCTCAGTATATGTATAATAATAGACATTGCAGTAGTTTTTCCAGCCAATTAAGCCAAATTTCAATGAAGAAAAATACGTACAAAATTTGCTAACAAAACAAAAGACATAGAAGGGTACCGCGTTATTTCGCCTCATGATAAATTTCACCCCTGACGAGGAGACGGTTATGGTTGTATTACGACTTTGTCATCGCTTTGAATATAGGTCGAAATGATCAGACAAATTACAAATAAACATGTGTACGTTTTGTTCGCTAATATTTCTGAAGTTTGCTTTCTTTACAATCGATGCATAGCATGCAGGTTAAATGACCTCAATCATTTTTGAGACGAAACCAAATGATTTCTTTTTCTAAACATTCCCATGATGCATTTTGGTTTGTTTTTCATTTGCCCAAAAAGAAATTATTTTCATTTACTTTGAATATTTCTAACTTTGAAAGGAGACTGATTCTGCTGGTGTAAATAGGAGAAAGTCATGAAAGTCCATGACTTTCTAAGATAAATAGTTTGTATGGAAAAAAATTTTGATACTGTAATAACAAATAAATCGGACCAGGCAGCTTTAAACATGATTAGTGCAAAAGTACTGGTATATCTGTAAATCAGAGTATAATCCCAGTTTATCAGAGAAAAATTTAAATACATCTTAAGGAATCAATTTAAAGATGCAAGATGCTTGTTTATATATAAACTCAAACGAAAGGAATGTATAATTTGCTGAAGGTGTTTCCTCAGAAGTTCCTTGTACAGTAGTGGTTCTAGAACACTTGATTACTGTCTTACTAGCGAGCGTAGCTCGCCGGCACACAGCGCCGGCGCAAAGCGAGCTCTACCGGCAAGGCGTGTGTGAATAGAAAATTCGGACTATTTGCACATTCATTCAACGGATTTTTTTGGCGTCAGTAAATCGGACCAGTAATGCCTTGTTTTAATCATCCCAGTAGTTCCCTGTAATAACGGTTTCCCATTTCACACTCTCGCGAGAACAAGATAAAAGACTACGTACATGCATTGAAACAACGCCAATTTTTCGGAGTTATCGTCCTTTCGAGTGACATCACAATGGATTTCTTACACATTGATCCGACAGAATTTTTCGGAGTCAGTAAATTTCGACCCACAATGCAATTCCTCAATGTTGGCCGATCTCACTAGACTGAATACCATCTCGCGAGAATCAAAGTAAAACTTTTAAGAAACAGATAAATTGTGTAATTTCCAGAAACAGTATTTTTCGCGTAGTTTTTTCTAGTGTGTTTTCAAAGAGACAGACTACACTTGACTGACGTGAATTTTGACGTCACAATAAGGGGAAACTACTCCAAGTAGTTATTGTAAATCTGCTGAAATATAAATACCAAAATCTTCTCAAAATCTTGCAGAGCTAACGAATCGGGACATTTCTTTAGAGATAGGAAACAGCTGTAACTTGCTCTCATTTGGATGAATGCTCACAATTATTTCATTCACTATATTTACGGTTATTTCCAGGAACGTTTTTTAAATGAATCGTGGCAACATCATTCAAAAAATCTTCATAAGCAAAAAGAAAAATAAAATTCTCAAAATCAGGAAAATTCTAATCGGGGTGGGGAATGGGGAGTGTGTGGTATGCCTTCAGCTCTTTAGCTGCTCAAAAGTGTCTTTATTTTCACTACTATTTACGATAATACATGCTCCCGGGGGATCCATTTTCCTTATGTGATCAACACATTTTTTTTATACGTAAATTTGATTTTTTTTTTAAACGGGGGAGGGGGGAATCTGTGATGAGTCAATTTTTATTTGTAAGTTTAATAAAAATGTCTGGTGCAAGAAAAGAGAAAATAAATTGCAATGTACATTATGTTAAAATCTTTATTATTCAACAACATTTTATCTGAGATAAATTCTATATTGGCATGCGACCAGTATATAAACAATCTGATTAAAATCAGATCTTTGATCCGTTCCGAAAAATTCTGATGTCGCTACACTTTGGTTAGCGACTATCAGAATTTCGGAGCGTTACAAAGATCTGATTTTAATCAGATTGGTATATAAATAAATAAAAAATCTTATGAATTATGAATAATGAAAATGTACTGGAAAAATAGGTATATTTATTTTATTTTGCATTCAAATTCATTTACTTTACGTCACTACTTTTATTTTTATTGATTTATCATAATTCATTTTGATCACCTGCTGCGCTCGCCCCAACGGTCGCACCGTAAAACATATTACCACCACAGTAGTCAATATACAGTGCCACCAGTGTGGCTTATTTTAAAAATTAATTAATCCTCTACTTCCGTTGGCGTCAAACTGCAGGTTTTCTGTGATAGAAAAGGATGGGTCGCTCACTTCATTTTTGATTGACTCTGATTATTTAACATTAATGTCAATGATAATCTATTGCACTGTTTATGTTTTAATGAAACATGATTTTTGCAGTAATGTTAGACATCTCACTTAAAGATTCCAAGGAGAGGCATACAGGAAAAACTCCAATTACACATGTATCTGTATACTTTTAACCCCCCTCTTTTAAGAAATGTCCCAAACTAAAACCAGACAATTCAAAGAATGCATGCCTTTATGTAGGGATTAGTCAACAACTTAGTGTTTTGTTCAGGATCTAAGGCTACAAAGGCTGTATGCCTTTTGTCTGAGCGTTTCTGAAGAGTGTAATTTCATTTAATGAAGGTCATAACCACATGACTTATAATACTGCTTATCTGAAATCACTTATTTAGAAATACTGCTTATTTTTTAAATGAAACTAAATTGATTAAGTTGGACAAGTGTCATTGCGTTCAAAGTTATATTCATATTTAATATCCAATGATGGGACAGTTAACTATGAGTAGAACCCACCTTCATCAAATCTGAGTTTGTAACAAAATCCCAAAGTCTACTTAAAACGGCTCTGTATGGTTTAGTCTTTGTCACTGTTAGATATACATGTAAGTTTTCTTGATAATATTATGATGTTTTCAGTGAGTTTAAAACTACAAACTTAAGGTATTTATTAAACAAATATTTAATAAAAAAAAAAAGGGGGCTGTTACCATGGCAACAGATGTCTAATCAAACAGGGATAATGTTATTTTTTACGTTATCCAGAACATCTTCCACTGAGCTGTTTCAATTTGTGTCGACTGAGTGATACGTTGAGATCATTGCCGTAATAAATATTACTGATGCATTGATTTGCCATTCTTCTACATTTAGATTGATTTTGCAAAACAAAGCCCCTTTATTGCTCGATACTAAATGTGAGAGCTAGCTCATGAACTTGCACTCACATTATCATTATTTGTAAAGCCATGAAAGTGTAGGCAATTGCTCACAGATTCTCCCCAAAGACAGAGATAATTTTTCACTCTTGTTTTCAAATTTGTAAGAACTCTTTTGTGTCTGATTTATAATAAGCAGTAAATCTAGATTAAGCATCACCAGTTTTCTCTTCAAGAAGCTTAATCCCCGGAGGTTTGAAAATCAATAGCAGAAGAAATAAAGATGTTTTTAAAGAAAAAATTCAAAATCAAAAGGATGCATTGCAGAAAGTTCCTAGTTGTTCACTTTAATCTTAGCAAAACTGGAGCGACATAAATGCAGGTTGATTTGCAGTGCATGAGCATTTGAATTGACGATATTTGTGCATATTTACAGAGAGAGTAGGAGTCTTCATTGATTCAGAGTATAATCATGATGAAGACTTTTCTTCTGCATTTAAAAGAAATTAATAATCTGAAAAGGTGAGATAAGAACATTAAAATGTTATTCTTAATAATACCCTTGGATGCCAAAATTAAGGATGTTTTTTTCACTGGAAATTAATCCACGTACATGCTAAGAATTATGAGTGGGAAATCGTGGAAAATTGCATCAGTTATTTGCAAATTTGTATGGGTTTATCTTTTTCTTCACAAATATATAGTTTTTAGCTAATATATATTTCACTCCATATTTAATTAATTTCACAATGAGTTGGAAAAAACTATACCTTGGGAATAAACAATATATTGGCAACTGAGCTATACTCCAAAAGTAATTATTCACACATAGTAATAACTTTCTCATTATCTTAAACAAAGCAAAACATATACTGTTTATTTTTACATTGATTTCTTAAAATCACAATAATGAAAAAATACAAGAATTAATCTAAATGAAACAAAGTAAACACTTTTTTAAACTGGTTTTTCGATGACTAATTTATGATGTATTTTTCAATCATTATTTTATTACACCCAAATGCACATATCTTTCCCCTTTTTAAAAAAGCATGTTTTACACATTTAAGAACATCTTATTGAGAAGTGAAGATGAATTTTTATGAGGTAAAAAAATATTTAAAGGAAAAAATATTTGAAGGAGTGATTTTTTTCAGACACTTAATAACTAATTATTACCGAAATAACTTTGGTGATGTTATTTAACCAAAGAAGAGTCATTAAATACTTTTGACTGTATGCTGGACAGTATCAGTCTAATTTAAGTTAAAAAAAAATTTCTCTGAAAATCTTTGATATGACTTTTTATTTCCCTGATAAACATCAAAGATTTGTATCATTAAAATGGTTGTGAAATTTTCTGTTGATTTATTGTATGCTCAATTTTTTGTTGGTGTTGATCTACACTGCATAATTATCTGTATGTATAGGGCCATTAATGTGACATCATCTGTGTTCATTGAGGGATTTTAAGGTAAAGGTTAACTGTTCTTAATGCACACAGGTACAGTATACATTCAATTGCTTAGCTAGCAACTAACACCTGATATAACAGTAAAGGTTTGTCATCATTAATAATGAATATTTGCGTTAGCAAGCATTGCTTTCCACCTGATTTTCCATCATTGGCCAAGTCTTGAACTTATAGACATGGCTTGGGAGAAGGAAGGAGGGAGTGGGTCAAAATCCCCTTTGAAAAAATTTGCAAACTAGAGTTACCAAAAAAAAAAAAATCTTGATTTCAGACAATTTTTAGATAAATTTCCATGAGGAATTATTTTTTGTTCACATTTAATGCATGATGCATAAATATTTATGAAATCACAGCCATTAATTACTTTTTGTTTATTACGACCCGACTCTGCGGGTGCCCTATATTGATCGGTCTGTCTGTGCATCCATCCGTCTGTCTGTCCATCTGAGTTCGCTTGTTCGGAACGTATATCTCTTCCCTTGGCCCAATCTTGGTCATACTCCACCCACAGAGTGCCTTTGGGTAAAGGGTTTGAAGTGACATTGAACCATGTTTTTAGGTCTAAGGTTAAGGTCATAGCAGAATTATATATAAAATCTTTGTCTGGGGCATATCTTCTCTCTATATGCTCCAATCTGGCTCATACTTCACCCACATGGTGTCTTTGATCAAAGGGTATGCAGTGAACCAAGTCAATAAGAAGGTAATAGCAGATCTCTTTATCTATAATCAGTTTTAGACTGTAAATTATTTCCCATTTGCTTAATCTTGCTCAGGTTGAACAAGAATGCAACAAGAATTGTTCATTATATAAGTGGGGCCTTTTGAGATGGTCACCATCTCAATGTTGTCTAGCTGAAAATAACTAGGTATATTTCAAAGCAACAGATAGCTAGATGGATAAAAACAACATCAATCTACTCTTTACCTATAGTTTACGATGCAATTTGCTGTTAAATTTTTTCTTCACAGAATAAAAATGCATGGTATTTTATTGTTTCTTAGTGTACTGTTTTAGAATATTTTGACAATTAATGCTTGTCCATCTCTATCACAAACAATTTATTTTCAGGGAAAGAATGCGCAGGAGATGCTGTACAAAAGATGCTGCCATTTCCTACAGCGCTACCTTTTCCTCATCTGTTTCAACAGCTACCTAACAGAACAGGTTTCTCCTACTCTATTGATGTTTTGTTTGTACAGATCTAAAGTAACAGGTTGTAGTTACCAGAGGTGTTGTGTGAAGAGAATAGAAACTGGAAATGAAAGAAACTAATTTTGTTATTTTAAAATATATAATTCCCCTACCTTGAAAGCCTGATGTTTGCACAAGTTTTGAAACATAAAATCTGGATTTTATTAGTTAGATTTTTAGATATATACAAATGGTTGCAATTCTAGATTTAAACAACATACTACAATTTAGACAAGATGAAACTTGCATACACATTAAGTATTAATGATAGGAGAAACATTTGTCAATGATCTCACATCGTTAATTTCAATGTGTGTGAATTAAGTTAATAAAACATATTTATTATTTAGTAGAAATTGAGTTTTTGAGCGATGATTCTGTTTTATAGTTCTCCCAGAGGTTTCTGAAGCCCTTCTCCAAATGGAAGAGGCAGCACCCCGAGATTGTCAGGTTGTTACACAATGTCCACCATCCAAACTTCCATGCTCCAATGGACCTGATACTGACTGACCGTCAGTTCATGGTAAGATATCTTACATGTGATATTCACCTTGGTATGCAAATTTATTTTCCCAAAATCATGGCAGGGCACTAAATTTTTTGGGGAAATGAAAATTTGTACAGTATTTCAATTCTATACTTAAGGTGGTATGGGACACTTCCATGTTGTGACGTATTGTTTATCAAAATAAACAATAAAAGTGTAATTATATAACTAGTTTTTTTTCCGATATCATCACCAAACAGCATAATGCAGTGGATTAGAGATGTAAGTCATGAGATCAAATCCCGCTGGAGGTTTTACAATTTTTACCTCTCCAAATGTTTATAAAAGCTATTTTTTGGTTGAATATTGTAAAATTTGAAAATTTAAAACAGGGGAAAGTATTTCAATTATAATGTACTTTAATCCACATTAATATCGACACATGTTCCATACCACCTTAACATATTTGCCATTTTGCCATTTTAATCTAATTAACTCTTGCTGGGATATGAAGTTAAGACATACATGAAGCAATAAACTGTATTGGCACATCTACAACAACAGATGTTAAATATCATCTTTATTTTTAGATCTTTAGAACAAAAATAGTTTTCATACTTTTTATTAAATTTCTTTTTTCTGTATGTATTTATTGGGAACCATCAAAGGAAAGAATTATATATGAAATAAGTCAAATTTGGCCCCCATAATTCGCTAATTTTAAAGTTATTCAGGTACATTAGTTTGTTGTGTTATTTTACAAAAGAGTTGACATAAAATATGTTTTTCACTTATTTATTTGATTTATATGCACTCACTGGCAGTATATGACGTCAGAAGTGACGCTATATTTATAATTCAATCAAAATCAATCAAAAATTGACATTTTTCTTATCTTTTTTCGAATCAGAAATATAGAGCAACTCTTTGAACAAGAACAAACTTTTTGTCACTTATAAGTACTGTACAGATACATCTTTGGTGAAAATATTTTGTTTATTCAAGCAGTCGCTCAATGTTTCCTTTAAGAAAAACTGCTTCAAAACAAGCCGTTTTATGCTAATGGCGGGAAAAGGTAAACTTTATGATGTCATATTTTTAAATTGTGGGCACTAAAATCAAAATGAAAATTATGAAAAAACTTCAAATGTAAAGAATTACAGTAAAATGACAATGTTCATTTAAGGGGGGCATTTTAGGCTCAAACCATATATAGTCCTTTCAGAAATTTCTTTTACTTTTATTCAACTGATGTTAGCTGTAATGCTAATCTTTTTTTGCTGACTTTTTTTTTTACACTGTTACTATATTCTAGCTAGCAGCAAATGATACTTGAATGTTTGAGTCTTTCCCCTGCATAATTTCAAAGAGACCAATTTACTATGTTTCAGTGCATATAATTACAGTATCATAAACATTCTGCAAAAACAATGAAATAAGTATCACGTTGCTACCACTATTCAAAGCCTTTGCCAATTTTGATTCAGCACTTATTTAATTTTTTTTTACTTCGATCTGTCTTTAGGACTTAGAGTGGTCTTAAAAGCATAAACAGTCTCAGAAGACAAGATATTTCGTGGCATGCTAGTAGGATAAAAACCTATGTGGACAGAAAATCAATCCAAATATATTATTCCTAATGGATTTAATGCATTAATGCTCAATAATGAACACGTTTTTGTACGGTAATTTATTAGTATCTGAGTGTTAGAATTCCTGTTTTGTATACTTTCAGAATGGGAACTTGTTTAGAGTCTTAATACAGATTGTTTTTAAAGAAATGGATATAGTAAAATATTGCTTTCTTTGTTAGATTAATAGCTTTGCATTTGATATAGATGACATTTGCAAGTTTTGTTCACCTGCGCCATTGGCAGAACCAAAAAAAAAGAAAGAATTTATATACTGGTAGTACATATATATATATATATATACTGGTATATAAAATCAACCCTGGGCATTGATTTTTAGCTGTAAACAGAACAAGATATTAAGAAACCCAGTATAGATTGTAGGTTTTGGATGGATGTATCAATAAATTTTCAGAACACCTGCCTAATGATATCAGATGTAGCAAATCACTTATAATTGGTAATATGTACCATATTTCCTGACTTTATGAGACTAATTACATTGGAATGACATGTTATAAATGTCTCTTTAGTTCATTTACTCCTAACCCTGGTCTTGGCTTTGAAATTGATTAGTATGGCTAAACCAAGCAACTGCATGAGTGTTGATAAAAATTAGTCTACCTTCAAGTATTTAAAAAAAGTATATAGATTTAGAAAATTTAAGAAGATTAAAGATTTTTTAAAATATTTGAAAACAATCCTGCAGTTTTGGACAACTTTTAAATTCTAATATGAAAGCTGTTTGTAGTTATGTATAGTATTACTTTAACAATTACAATTTAATTTCAAAATATTAGAATTTAGAAACTTAAAATTTAATTTACTTGTCAATATTCTCAGTTATATATAGCAGCCATATTGATAAACACAAAAGTTTTGGAACTAAATTAAAGCAATATGAGCTGCAGTTTTCATGTTGAATTTTTTTTTAAAGAAAATGTTTTTTTCTACTAAAATGACAAAAAATATCATGGCTTTTAAATTTCTGTCAGCTAGCTCTGTTTTTGTGGGAAAAGCCATTAAGAAGCCTTTAATGCAGCAAAATTAAATTATTGTCGTCCTGTACAAAAATTGATCTGCTATATATTCCTTATAAGTGAAATCTTTTTTCTGACAAAAAATAATGATTATTTCAAATCTTATTTATCATAAAAGTTTAAGTTACAGGCAGACTTATCACACTAGCATGTTTTTGCAGCAAAATAAAATTCTAAAAAATACAGCTCATATTGCTTTAAAGGATCTGTCTGTGCATTGATCCATTAATATTGGACGTGACATATGATTTCTCAAAAAGTTATCATATATAACCTTTCATTTAAAAAATAAAATTTGTGTAATTGACCAAAGAAATATGAGTCCTTTAGTTTTGGGGTTATGTCACTGTTAAATTTGTCCTTTTGTCCTTCAAATTCACAACCATAAAGTCATTTATAGGCTGTAATTCTTATGATGGAATAGAACAAGGTACAGTTTCAGTCATATTTTGCCCTGTCTTAGAGTAATTTTTAAAAATATCACAAAAAATAGAAATGTAACATTTATCTACACAAGAATATTCATAAACTAAGAGTCTATAAATAGTTACCTGATTAGACTTTCACAAGGGTAATTATGACGTCACAAACAGTGCATTTTCCCGTAATTTTCATAAAACAGAGCAAAATTAAGACACCAATTCCTCAGTAGTTTTTGGAATAGAAAACTGTTAGCAGCCGTCGCCCACGATGAAACTCACATTATCACTTTATCATGTTATGACACATAAAATATATTAATTTTGTTGTGGACGACAGCTGCGGACACATTTTCCTCTTCAAAAAACTATGAGAAAATGTGCCATTTTTCATCATTTTTGACTAGATCTTAGAAAGGACTATATATGATAAGGGCCTAAAATGGCCCCCTAAAATGAACATCATCATTTTACTATCATTCATTGTTTTCTCAGTACAGATATGTATGTGATGTTTTAACATTATATTCATTTTGGTTCAAGTGCCCACAATTTAGAAATACAACATCGTAAAGACAACCTTTTCCCGCCATTTTTGCATTTTTAGCATAAAACAGCTTGTTTTCAAGCAGTTTTTCCTTCCGAAAACATAGAGCGCATTCTTGAACAAATAAAATATTTTAATTATAGATGTATCTAGCCAAGACTAATAAGTGACAAAAAAGTTTTCCTTGTTCAAGCATGCGCTCTATATTTCCCATTCGTAAATAGATAAGAAAAATGTCAATTTTTGGCTGATTTTGATTGAATTATAGAAATGGCGTCACTTCTGACGTCATATACTGCCAGTGAGTGCAAATAAATCAAATAAATAGATGAAAAATATATTTTATATCAACTCTTCTAAAAAATTAGTTAACATTTTATTGTACCTGAAACACTTAAAAAATGGCGAATTATGGGGGCCAAATTTAACTCTTATCATATATAGTTCTTTGCCAAATTGTTGAAGTCATAATCATTTTTTGAAACAATTAAGATAAAAGTGTATAACTTGGTATTTTATATACACATGTTCAAGAAAGCATATGTGTATTTTCATGAGATTTAAACCACTTTTGAATTTTAGGGCAAATATTAAAAGAAACTGTACCTTCTTCTTTATAAAATAAGATTTTAAATACAATATGTAGTGTTGTCACATATATACTTATTGGTTACTACATTTCAAACTGAAGGAAAACCAATATGAATATAATTGATATTGTACAGAAGCATTACACATAATGTATGCTGAAAATAAAATGTTTCTTGCAGAAACAATAAACACTGCTTATGTTGTAGTACGTTCTCCTCTGTTGTATGATTGTGAAGTTAAAGACACTGAATATTCTGTTGGAGTTTGTTTTTCTGCAGGTGGCCGATGTTTACATTGGTTTGGACGTGATGAGTTCTCAAATGGATGTCAGAGTGCCTAACTTCAGAAAGCTCAACCTCAAAGGCTTCTCAGTGTATGGAATGGCTCAACCTGCCCGGGATGTAAGTAAACAGGGAGAATAAGAGATTCAGTGTTAGGGCAATGTGCAACAGCCAATTTTGAATGGAATTCTTTTGTAAAGATACTACTTGAAAGATTGAGATACAGCACTGAAGAAGAATTCAATCAAGTAAACATGAAACCAAATTCAAGAATTTTTTAAGGTTGGAAAATTTTTGCATATGTTTGTAACATCACCATGTGTGTGTTATTAAACATTGTGATTGCAGTCATATGATTTTTCTTTGGCAATGCTTGTTGAATTAAAGTATAAAGCATGCTTTGATTTTTAAGTCAGTATATTCTCTTTTAATCTTTGAAAATCCATTGCACCCAAATAATATACTTTTGCAAAATTTCTCATGATTGTACGTAGGGAGTGACAAAGATATCCAACTACCTGTTAAGTAAAAAGCAGGGTCATTCGTTTGTGGTGCTGGTGAACTTGAGGAATGATGTAGCGGTGGAGTGTGACGGTAAGACATACAGTGTACGGGACTCCACGCTGCTGGATGAACCGGTCATCCATCCCGGCCTCTCCAAGGAGGAGCTAGAGGTAGGGATTTATTATGTCAGTTATGATGTTCATCAATTTGGCCATGCTTTATGGTCTAGCTACTTGTATTATATATGTTCAGGCCCTGCGGTCACCAAAATTTTAGAATCGCTCAACTCCATCCTCAACTCAAATCCTTATAGGAAAAGTGCATTGATTTGAGGTAAAAACTCAGACTTGAGGCTGATTATTGACTTGAGGAAAGTTGGTGACGTTGGGGCCCAAAGAGTAGATTTTAAATATAAAATTTGCCAGACTTTGTCAGATATATCTTTATTTTTTTAATCCTATTTATAGGTTTTACGAAATACTAACTTGTGAATGAAAAGAAGGCACAAAATAGATGCCTGAAAGTTAAATTAAGAATATGGGAACTTTTTGTTTTAAAACAGATGAAAATCTGTTAAGTCTTTATTTTTTCTATCTGCTATAACATATATTTTTATATGGAACATGCAATTTTCTTGCGGAATTCATGTTCCAATTATTTAAAATTTTGTTTTACAGGAGAAGGAAGAAACCTTGACAAAAATAATCAAAACCAATAAAATTTTGGTAAGCTCAATACTTTGTATATTTTTTCTTTTCTCTTCTCTTAATGTTCATTTAAATGTTAGTTGAAACTCATTGTGTCCCAAACATTTAAAAATACTGTGGCATGCAAAGTTAGACAACTCCAGTTTTAGTCTCCTAGTTTTCAGAAGGTGTGATGGTTGTGGCCATTTTTAGACTACATTAATCTCCTTGTGAAAAAAAGCTCTATAAGAATATAAAAGAAATCTTGAAATTTTAAAATATTTTGAATTTTTCTTTACAAGAGATGGCTGAACTTTTGAGGTAGATCTGATGAATAATTTGCTGACCATCCAGCTTCCTTTATAAGAGGCTTAACATAAATCAAACCTTTTTAACTTTTCATGCTTCTCCTAAATCTAGCTAATATTGAAATATTGTGATAAAAAACAAATTTAACAACAAGACATACATGTAATGATGATTTATTGTTAGACATAATACAAACTATAATTTATTTGTATAGCTCTCCAGACATACAACAAGCTAGTTTATTAGATGTGTTGTTTTCCAGACATAAAACAAGCTAGTGTATTTAATGTGTTGTTTTCCAGACATAAAACAAGCTAGTGTATTTAATGTGTTGTTTTCCAGACATACAACGAGCTATCTGCCGAGCCTGTTGAGCAGGAGTTTAGCAGCGTGCTGACTCCGTCTGAGTTGGCCGACACTCAGAAGCTACAGACCCTCGACATGCAGTACTACCGAGTGCCTCTTCAGTACGACACCACGCCCACAGAGCAGGTTTGTCCTACCCTGTAACCAGAAAGAGATAGTAATCATTGAAAAAGATTTTAAATTTGATCATTTAGATTTTAAAGTATTTATACAAGTTTGTATGCAATGGTTGTGTAGTGATCTTTCTTTGCAGTATAATTTTGTTGTGTCTTGTATTTTAATTGTGCCATAGAAACTGATGTTAACATCAATTGAAGATGAATTTGGTGTTAATGAAGCATTTCACATTAAGTTTAACAACTTCATTAACATAGGAAGTGATTTGATATGGTAGTCTATAATAGAATCGTGCTCTCTGTACCTTCAGGACTTTGATGATTTGATGACTGTGATACGGAAACACGGCTTCAGTGAGGAGTATGAACGCAACAAGACAGCCATAGTATACTACTGCAGGACCGGTAAAAGTCGCACCACCCTGGCGCTAGCCGTCACTGGACTGGTCATGTGTCATCTGAGGGTAAAACATCATTTGAAATACATATATCGGAGTAATACAATTTGGTCAAATTTTGATTTTTATGAGAATGAAGAAAGGATTTTTGAAATAATCGTTTAAGTAAGTTTTTACAGTTTGACTTTATGGAATGAAAATAACTTCATTAAGACATCAATTAACATTTTTTTATTACCAGGGTTTTCCTAAAGGTTCAAATATTGGGGAACAAGAGAGGGTTTCATGTCCAAATGCTCAGTACACAAAAGGTGACTTTATGGTAAGCAAACAATTCTTCATATGATTTGTCTCCCTTATCTTGCTTATATATGTGTTGTCTCTATTCTCAATAATCAAAAATTGTTTCACAGATTGTTCAGAAGTTAGTGCGTATCCTTCCTAATGGTCAACAAGTGAAGAGAGAAGTGGACTTTGTGTTAGATGAATGCTTTGAAACTATGTCACCCATGCATTTTCACATTCGAGAAGTAATATTTGTGACATACAATAAAGTAAGTAAAAACATTGCATGCAAATATTGTATATATATATATATATCAGATAGTATAAATATATTCTTGAAAGAAAAAATGTAATTGACAATGTATAGTTCATCAGAAATCACAAAGAACAAATTATGAAACTTATTAATTTATTTCACTCTCAATATTATCATTAGAAATTAATGTTTGAAGTTTCTGATATCACTGCCTTGTTTTAATTAGATAATCAAAGCCAAGTCAGAGGCTGAGAAACAACAGTTGAGAAGACAAAGTCTGGATGCCCTGGAGAGATACATCTATTTGATTCTTTTCAACATGTATTTACGATATGACAAGAAAATCAAATGGCAGCGGTCATTTTCTCAATGGATGAGAGAGGTATCTAGCTGTTTGATTCTATGATATGAACACATGTTTTCTGTTTTATTGAACTTACTTGTACCTCACAAGACCCTTTTTGATGTCTTCCTTTTTATCAACATCTGAAACAATTAAAGAACCAGTTTGAATAATCTTGAAATGATAGATGATACAGAGTTATCGCATCAGAGTAGTTTAGGAAAGTCATCATATACAGTTATAAATTTATGCTCAGAAACGTTTTTCCCTTTTGATAATTTTAAGCATTTTTTGTTTTAAACATTTCAATGTTTGAAAAAAATTTCAGAAAAGAAATTAAATTCCTTTAGGTTATGATACATTTTTTTAAAATTCAATTTTTTTCAATTCTGGTTGATTGCAGGTTGCTGTCAATGCGGGGGTGTTTGAATTGTTGGATAATTTGGCATTTTATGACTTTGAGAAAGTGCCTACGTTATTTAAGACAATGAATGAGAGGTGGAGTAATCGGTCGCAACCCATTCCTTTTGCGGGAGAGTTCAAGTGATGTTTATCCAAGTAACCAATGAAGTTTGTGATATCTAATGAACTGAGCAGAGACTAGGCATGGAAAAATTCAAACAAAGTAATGTCACCTTTGAAAACTATTTGTATTGATTGTTTGCATTATTTTATTAGATTTATCACTCCTATTGTATTTCCATGTTTATAGAATCGTTATATTTTCCTACAATGCTTCCACTGTTGTAAACAGCTTCAAAATTTACAATGGATACCACAACTGCAGTTTTTGTTATTTATTCAAGGTAAATTACCAGTTTTGATTCTTCTCTATATGCACTCAACAGTTTATCATTGATCAAATGAAAAAAAAATCATTTCTATTCACAAAAAAGAAAGACAAAAGATTGAGACAATCAAATAAACATATTAAGAAACATGCACATTTTTTATAGGTGTGTAATTACAAGTAATAGCGGAGTGGGAGTCGGATTCATTTCAGACTTTATTTTTTATACATACTTAATCCAGAATAGAGTGAAAATTGGTTTTCCATGATGTTTTTATGCACTTGAAATATTTGCAAAAAATATTTACATTGTTGTTGATATGTATTATTGGAGGAAATTATTGTAACTTTGTGTAATACATTACCAGTGTTGTTGACCTTTTTGTACTTACTGAAAATTATACTGATTTACTAATAAATTGTTATGGACATACTAACGTTTTATTATTATTATTTTTAGAGTTTAAATTTGCAAGGTTCATATTGTGTTATTATAATGTTAAATCATCTATCTCGTATTTATATGATTTTATAGATACAATGTAAGTGATGGTTAGATCAAGCAATTTAGGAATGATTGAATTCAGTTTTAATGCATGTCTGAGTGTATATACCATAAAGTAATGTGTTCTCCCTTGAAAACTTGTACAAAAAGCTATCAATAAAAGTACCTTTATGTTTTGAGTTACTGAAATCAAAATGTTAATCATTTTTGTAAAAAAACAAAGCAGATATAAGAATCGATTATCTGCTTTAGTATACATATAATAAGTTTTCTTTTAACTGGTTTGAACTCCTTTATCAAGAATTACCTGGGAGAATCCATCAGATATTAATAGAATTGAAAAGTCCCTTTCCTATAAATACATGTATGCAAATACCTTTAAATTCGTACCGCGAGAGAAGTTTGACGCATTTGGTCAGTAAAGTAATCATGCTAATTAAAATCACTTCTTTTTTAATCCTCAATACTGTTTTGGTATTTGGGATAAATGTACCGGATGATACTCATAACGATTCCGTTATATGTATGGACAAAACTTTGCTCAACTCCTGTACTAAGACGTGTGGGGAGAGTCAATGCGACATGGACAGCTTCTGTGGAGAGGATAGGCGCTGTCTCTATTGTTATGATGAAATCTGTAAATCAACGCCTATTAAATATGGATGTGAAATTTCTTGTGCGAAAAGATTCCCAGGTATGTTTGAAGTCTCATTAGAGTCTTTTCCCTGTTCCTTAAGTTTTGTAGAGTTTGTAAATTATTTGAGCGGCACAATAGTTAAACATACAGTTACAATCACTAAATTGTGTATCCATTTGAAAAAAAATCTCTTCTTGACAATCAAATTGGTCATGTATACTAGTACACAGTAATCATGAATCTACATGTTTTTACTTTTTTTTCTGATGTGTTAAGAATTTGAAATATCTTTTACAGACATGTACAAGGTTTATTTTAGCCATGCCAAAAAAGAATGCAGACAAGACAATACGTTTGACTCTGGTATGTTTATGTTAACAAAAAAAGAATTCCGAAAGAAAAATAAAACAAGCACCGTCCATTTGTTAGCAATCAACACAACAAAATTTACGTTTTTATATTTCAAATAATTGTTATATTTTTTTTCTTTTCTAGAAACACTCCTGACATTACTAGTCGTTTCGGTTATTGTCAACATAGTTTTGGCAGCAGCTGGTCTGATCTACTTTCTCTGCTGGAATCGACTTTTGAACGTCGCTCGGTATGTTATGCAAACAATTTGATAAAATTCACAAATCTTGAAATACTTTGGATTCCATATGTTTGTATTTGTCGAAAAGCTTGAAAATAAGTACTACGTTTATTTGTTTTAATTTTTTATTAGGCTAAAAATTTGATGTTTTGTGATAATGTCTATTTGAAAATTATCTGCAGCTACAGTCGTGGTACATGTAAAAAGAAGTCGCCATCTTTGGTAGTCAACAACTCTAACATGGAGAGCCAGACAGACGCCCTAGTGGTTACTGGACGCAGTTGATTTGACACAAAAATATAGATAATATCATACATGTACTTTTAAAAGATCTGCCAGTTTTTAACATTTGTTTTGGTGAACAAATATGTATAGGAATAAATTAATGATTTTGGGGAAACAACATATTAAGTAAAATGCCAGTTGAGAATTTGTATCAACAATTGCAGACTTTTAGACGTGGAAAAAAAGATGTTGTGACTTGAAAACCATAGAATATAGACAAACTAGTTAATGTTGTAACAGATCCAATTCCATTAAAAAAAAACATAACTCGCAACTGAAAACGTGTCTATTGATATGATAAAAACAGAAGATAGAACCAACAAACGCTGAAAGCTCTTGTGACTAAGTACATATTCAAAAGAGGATGAAGTAAAGAATCTAAGTAATTTGTTTAGAATGTAGATATTTTTTATCTACTTGCAGCATACATTTTCAGTGTGAATTCATTTATGTGTCATATATTATAATATCATTTGTATGTGATCTCAGACAAACGAAGTGTTTCATTTAATTTCATATTGGCATTAAATTAAACAATTTTGAAAGTGATGTATAAAAGCTGTGATGATGTGAGGACGTGTACTTAATTAAGAGATTTTGTATTTTTATTGTTTTGTGATGTATATTTAAATGAACTTTGTAAGACTTGTTTTTATTAAAAAATATTAAATACAGATCTACATTTTTTTTATCAATCCGACGTAAAATTGAACATATCAATTAGATAAAAGACTGAAAAAAAATGCTGCCTTGATATTCATCATAAATTCATCGAAGCTTGTGGGTATCATTATTGACTTGCATTGCATATACATGCACGTATGTATTTGTGAATTTACAAAATGCTTGATGTAATAACGTGAAACGATCCGAAACTTAAGAGACAATGTCAGTAATCATTGAGCTTTGTCCATATTATAAGTAGAAAGTGTAAAATATTGGATGTCGCATGCAAGAAACAAGTTATGCTGTGCATTGAACTTGCAAGACCTATGGGGTCAGGCATGCAACGAACTACATATAATCAAATATCTTCATAACAGTTGAAATCCCGGCCCCATTATGTACCTTGTGTGATGGTGCATAAAAGCAAAAACAGTACTTTTAGGTTGTTACTCCTGCTGCGGTATTCCCCATCATCCGGATCAAAAGCATCACTGCATGACAAGACACTGAAATAAAAGGCAGCATTCATTATCCCAATTAATGAGAGAAAAATACACAATTCATTCCTTTCCTGCACCAATATGCTTTAGTAATCCGTTTTTTATTGATTTTGTTTCCCTTATCGTTTTAAGGGATATTGAGGAATCATTCTTTGAGTATTATCTGGTGATAATTTCATTCGGGGTGTGATCAAATGCAAGTACCAAGTATTTACATAATCCAGTATCTTTATCTGTGATAACACTACGAATCAATTTTGTACTCTACACATACATGTATAATTTCGGTCGGGACGTGATCAAATTAAATAAAGCCCGAAGGCTTTAATGGATTTGATCACGTCCCGACCGAAATTATCACCATAATATTCAAAGAATGATTCCTTATTTTTGAATAAATATTGTAAATCAATCTAAAGCGAAATAAATAGGGCGCTGCATTTATTTGTAAAACTTATCTGGGACTCTTGACAGATTTTTTGCAATAAAATGTGGATTTTTAGAGTTTTTATTTTACAGTTAAGTTAAATATTTAACTGTAAAACACGAAATTAAGTACTGTAAACATAAAATTTAATGTTTATGACTTTATGTTTTACAAAATTTGAAAAACTCCGCTAATAATAATGTTCTTTTAAAGCTGTTTTATTTAGTAATACCCAGAGAGTTCAAGAGTAGTGATTTATATATATATATTTAGCGTTTTGAATATCAAGATTGATTTTTAAATAAAAAAAATTTCTGTTATTCTGGCTATATTATAATCCTGGTTACTATAGGAATTGCCATCAAAAATACCCTTAAATTATTTATAGATCAAAATAACGGATATTCCTATTACTATATATGAAAGAACCAAATAAGTCTAGCTGTAAATCAGTATTTGCTATATAGACCTTTAGCAACTTGTCATTTGAAATGTATTGGACTATATTTTGTAGTAATATTACAAAGACATTAAAATGTAAGACTAGTATTTAGTCATCAATGTAAATCTTATCAGAAGTTCACACAAGGGTAACTATTGAACATTTTTTCCATCCGTACTCGAACTCGTGGCTTTCAAGATCAGTTGCTGGGAATTTCACCTATTCAGAACATGATTATTCTCTGTCTTGGATGCTTCTTTTATTATAAGAATTTACTTTGATATAGTGGAATTTTTACTTTGATAGTGGTAATGATGGAAGACACTAAGTACCTTCTATTAGTTACCGGTAGTTAGGACAAAGTACATGTATATTGTGATCCATTCAATGTATCATAATACTTTGTCTATACGGTTTCATTTATTTGCAATAAATTGCTAAAACATTAGATTCTATTGAAAATCATAAGGGAAAAAGCAGACCAACTGGAATTCATTGATTGGGAATGATGTCTCCTAAATTTAAACATATCAATGCTATTTGATTAGGAGAATACCAAATTAAGAAATATATACTAGTACTTGTATTTGAGAGAGAGAAAGAGAGAACAGCTCACCAATAATTATGATAAAATAATGTTATGATTTATAAAATCTAAACAATGGAGGTTGGCTGGAACATGTTCAGTTCCTTTCCAAAAGATAATATTTTGTCTTTGTACATGTATATAGTGTTTAAGGAGCATGGTCACAAATTCAGCTGAAAATTTTCAAGTTCATTTTTTAATGTTTGAAAATTCGTCTCTGAGGTATCTTAAATGGTCTGCCAGAATTTGAATGTCAGCTGTCTAGTAATATATGAAAAATAAAAAGCAACCTTACTATTCTTTGTTAATACATGTAAACTATGTCATGTTTTTTGTCTTATTTTACCGGCAGATGTTTTCTTTTTGCGTTCAGTGTACAAATAAAAACATGAATGGATCTTTGTTTGCGTGACCTTAAACAGGTAGCTGTGAGCTCATAATTCGATTTCTGACACTCAAGTTGTTCTGGAATATAATCATGCATGCTTCGTTAAGATTTTTTATACTCATTATAAACAAAAAAAAAAGATCAATTAAACTTTATTTGTTATCATTGATTCATTTTTTTGTCTTCAGCTCAAATCGTGACCACACCTCTTTAAATAATTATAAATTGTTTAGTGTGAAGTGACATTAATAATAATAAGACAATATTAATGTTTTAATTCTCCGCTGGGATCTATATTATAACTATTGGTATTTTACTATAATGTTGATACAGAAGAAGGAAAATGTTTAAAAAAAGTTTTTTTAATGTTCCACCCTCTTATTAACATTTTTATTGATAACTTATGACTCTTATGTATTAGAAAAGTTAAATGAATTTGTCTTACAGAATTAACATTTATTTGTAAATCATCAAAATATCTTATATATCTGAAACTGTTGCATAAGGAATGTAATACACATTTTGCAGTAAATGTATGCATGTGATATTGTTTAATTTGATGGTTTGATAGTATAAAAAATATGCTTGTGAATCAATAGAAATACACAGAAAGTTGATACTTTGATTGCCAGTAATCTAATAATATCATTTTTAGATTAAAAATTAGATAAGTGGGCACTAACCATACGTTAGGTTAATAGTTACACGTGTATGTAAAATGCTTTTATTTTCACATATTTATAATTCTTTCATGTATTACATTTAACATATTATGTATAATGTAAACAGTTACTATTAATGATATGAACAAATAAACAATTGCTACGATCAGAGATCCCAAAAATTGAGTTGGAATAAAGAAACACAATAAGTCACGTATTAGGACATAATCAGTATAAAAAATGATCCAGTTTTATGATTGACACACACCACAAAAAGTGGCATATTATAATTGACACAGGGAATGATTCATAGAACCTATCCTTGGGAGCGCGGGAGATAAATAGGTGTGTAACATCGAAGTAAAATCTAATAATAGAATTTTAAATTTCTAAACAAAATACACTTAGTGTCTAGTATATTGAGGAAAGTAGAAGGAGGAGATGGGTTCACTGAATATTTTTCTTTGGTGGGGTATCGTCCTGTCGTCAATTATTGATTCGATAGAGCTGAGAAAATTGATTGATATAGATAAGATTAACTATAAGTTTCCTTGTGGGTCAGTTCAATGTGACGGTATACGGCAGTACTGCAGTGATGAACAGACTTGTTTGTTCTGTAATGAGGCTGTCTGTCGGGCGAAAAACCGACCAGGACAATGTACTTTACAATGTGAAAAAGGAGAAATAGGTAAGGAAGTCGTTTTAATTTTAAGATTCTATTTTTATACAATTGGAACAATTTTGTGCTAAACATTCACTTCAACAAGCTTGATATCTAAAATTGAATATTTAGGTATGACTTTCTCTAAACAAATGAACTACAGATAAAGGAAATTAAACTTTGAAATAATTGTGAATGTTATATACATATCATTTAAGATGCTACAGATTTGACCACCACTCCGAATACTACTTATGTAGATTCAATAAACTGTGATACATGGACATGTACATGTAAGTAGATAGTTAGTCACTCTATGGTGTTGGAAATACTGTTTGACTTTATACATATATCAGTTACAAGGCAATAACCTGTTTGTATTGGTTATAAATACACTCTTTTAGATCGGTTGAAATTCTGGGAGATATGTACTATCGTGGTTGGAACTATGATATTTGGCATACTCGTGGGAATGGTTCTGTTAAACGTAAAACGGAGACTAGCTTCCAAAGGAAATAACGGTGATTCTCTCTGTGTAAACCCTTTCAGGATCTGTCGACGCAGGTATTGTATTATTTCATAAAGATGATTATCATTATGATAATTATTATTATCATTATTAAGTCTGTTAGCCTATATGTTTCGCTCTGACAATTCTTGTAAAACAATTGTTCAGAGACGTTTTAATTCACTTTTACAGGAAAAAGGATATCAATGCATTACTTAGGAAATACCATGCTACCGAGCAACACCCACCTGACAACATTGTTTAAAAGTGTGATTATATTGTTAGAATTAAATCGGATGTGATGTTCGAGTGAAACCATGGTATACTTGCACGATAAATGTTGAAGAAAATGTCAATATGAAAAGGATAAGTGAATAATATTTGTTTGATTTAATTGCATGCGTGTTGATTTTAGTTGTATTCTTGATACTATATAAGTGTGTGTGTGTGTGTGTGTGTATGTGTGTGTGTGTGTGTGTGTGTGAGAGAGAGAGAGAGAGAGAGAGAGAGAGAGAGAGGGGGTTTAAAGG
This sequence comes from Magallana angulata, assembly GCF_025612915.1. Classification (NCBI taxonomy): domain Eukaryota; kingdom Metazoa; phylum Mollusca; class Bivalvia; order Ostreida; family Ostreidae; genus Magallana; species Magallana angulata. Next base: position 19,988,681 of record NC_069120.1, on the reverse strand, counting down.
TTTTATTTTCAGTAGGTAATAGACATACCATCATTCTTACATTATGAATTGAAGTATATTGTCTTTTTGACTTATGTGTTCAAATGCTAGTGATATGCCTTTTGAGATATCACTAAACATGTATCTTTTGATATTAAACAAAATGTGTAGAATAAACCATGATCTGTTTTTACTTGTGATGAAAATATGAAATGTTTATAATTTTGATTATTATATAAATTACAGAGTATTTTTCTTAAAGACATTCCTCAGTATCTGGACTTTGATTAATCACCACAGAAGGTCAGGTGACTTTGTGCAACATTTTATTTTTAAGCAGTTGTTTGTGCGATGTTATATCTTTCTCAAGTATTATGTTCTTTTTAATTTGATTAAAAACGTGTAAAAACTTGTGTTTTATGACATCAATCCTATGAAATGCTAAAATGTCGCTTTAAACAGCATAATTCTACTGGTCAATACTTCTGTGACCCGTCTAAAGTCTAAGACACCAAGCCTCCTCTTAACTTTTGCAATTGACGTTTACCCATTGATGCATTTTTTCTCGTCATTTTGAGAAACTGAAGTGACAAATCATAATATTTGTTGTAAGTCATGTGTTATGATAATATCAAGATAAGATACGCTTGTTATTTCATAGCCCAGGTCCTTAACTAGCGGGTAAGGAACATGACGATGGCAAGTTTCATATTGTGCTCATAGGAAAAGTTGCGTCAATCAACCACCTACTACGCCCAGTCACCACCTCTGCTCTTTCAATTTTTTTTCAAGTTTTCTTCAATTTCTGTATTGTATAATTTAACCTCTTATAGAGATTGGAGTAATAAACAGTTAGCGACATTAAATATTCTATTCAATAAAAATAATCATAATTTATGATTTGTCAACCATATTATGAAATGTTCCCACAATATTGTTGGACAAAATATAGAATATGCTACTTCAAATAATCACACATATGTGTTTTTACGGATGTCCAGTTAGAGCCTGCGCTTAAAAATACATTTTTTTATTAGCTGAATATTCAAAAACATTATATTTTCAAAGTATTTTTATCAGTAACACCTCACTTTAAAAGGAATAAAAAAAGTTCAAGTGGAATAAAGTCGTTTAAGCATAATCGAGTTCGAGGTGGGTAGGTTATGAAACATACAAATTAAGTGTTTTTAGTTTAAATCAAAGATACGTCATAGCTCAATTGAACGTTGAAATACCTTTGCATTGTTGTGATACCGAAATTTAACTCCAACAGATAAGTTATGAAGGCAAATTAACGTATTTAAAGAAGGAATGCACATCTCTTGTACATGTACATATACTAATATCTTCATTAATTTAGATTTTTGTGAACTTCAAAAATAAATAATTAGTTGCGAATGTTTAAGTCGCAAACAAAATTAATGCTCATGATACGAAATTCTCGCCCATTTTACCCCACTGGTATTAACAGAAATGTCATTTAATTGTTTAAGGGGGCATGGTCCCAATTTTAGTTTTTTTTTTATTGATTATAATGTTTTTGTAATCCATTTTTAATGATTAACCAAAATGTAGGTGTCAGTCATAAAGTTGAGCTCACAAATCTTTGTTATGTAAACAAGGGTCGTGTCATGTGTTTCGTTTGCATTGGTTTGATATACCGGTAAAAATCTTTTCGAACTGATTTGTCGATCTGCGAATTCGTTTTGAACATAAATGACACAGTTCCTAACGTTTGACACATTCATTTTAGGTCCCGTTAGCGTGTTTTTGCAATTTTTTCTGCAATGATCGCCACCTTCATAACCCTCTTGAATAATCAAAGAAAACAATATATTGTTTATATTTACATCTTTTTAAACAAATTAATGTATTGATCGTAAAAGATAGTAAAAGTAACTACATCAGAAGAGTACGTTCGATAGAAGAAACAGACTAATCGTATCTAAAAGGAGTTTGAGCATCATGATTATTTCTATTTTTTGCAGTGCGTGATTTTCTTAAATAGCGGAAAGTTTCGACCAATTATTAAAGCGGTTAGACCTGGATCTAGTAGATTTCAGTTTTGTCAGTTTCTATAAAGCTGTGATTTACAATTAGTTTCCATAAGAAATAGATGGAAATATACTAAGTGGATGTAAGTATGTTGCAATATGTAGTAAACAGAATCAACTGAAGAAATGTTAGGAAAGCATGTATTTTGTTGTACCACTGATTTTCCACGTTTGCTACCTTACAACTATGAATGAAACATTTTAAATTTTCATTACTTTATTTGTACATAAAGACATACTTGTAGTGAAGTGTGACATAGAGTATCTTTTACAGCTATGGTTCATATCAACAGTTTTATATCTTGGAAATTTATAGAATAGTAATTTGTTAAAAGGGTCGTCAGGTGTTTGTTGTTTTTTTTTTGGGGGGGGGGGGCGTGGTGTTTTTGTTTGTTTTTATTTATTTTTTTCAAATAGTTAATGATACTTAAAATAACAATATAAGGACACTTCAAGGTACTTGATCAAACCACACTTCATGCTAACAAAACAGATTCTGTTCCCTAATACCACTTGAAAATCACAAATCGGCTACAAAATGCAACTAGTGATTAATCACCGTAAACAGTGGTAACTAGATCTTGTGCAGATAAGTCAGATCAAGATAATTCATACTTTGATTACGACCTTAACAATGACTTAATCACTTGATATAGATAGGAATTTTCACCTTATCACAAAAATAGACACTTGAAAATTTCTATTTCCAAATTTGGAATACCGGTATTTTTACTAAATTAAGGTACCGTTACACATGCACCTGCTGCACTTAACGGAATGAAGTCGGTGATAGGTATGTTAGTTTTGTGTTGTGTTAGAGTTCATCAAACTATGACACCCAGCGTGTGTGATTTAATGGCTATAGAATACAGATTTCAATGTGGAGAGGGATTTTGCGATGGACCCAGGCAATATTGTGCAGACGACGACGTTTGTCGGTATTGTTCAACTGATTTGTGTCGGAACCCGCCAGATCAATGTCAATATCAGTGTATATTATATCAACAGCAAAACCTCAAAGGTGAGTCTACAACTACCCAGAGTACTTTGCATGTGAGAAATCTTTAAATTCCTAAAACAACGCACTCTACAATATTAATCTGAATGGATTAAATCAATGCATTTGAAATTGTAACTGTCATACTTTTTATTTAATTCACTAACAGAATTATGCACAACGAAGAAAAATATTACGGGAAAAATGACAGAACAAAACGGAAATGAAATATTGTTTGGTATGTATTTTCATACGCATTGTTTAAGTTTGTTTTATAATGGTAATAACAAACTAACTAACGAAATATTTTATTACATGTATTCGTTTGTCTTATATATAGACAAGTCCATTTTCATTGCTGGGTGTGTAGTATTGGCATTTATCGTGACGAGCATAATTATTGGACTGGTGTACTTTGGTTGGATTCGCAATACGACTCCCTGCATAAATGTCGAAAATTGTTTCGTAAAATGCTACAGGTATGCGATATTCGGAAAAACTCATATATTTTCGTTATATATAAAAATAAAGCAAAGATAATTTATTTATTGAATATATCATTTTAACAAAGCAACATTTAAACGTGAAAAGAAATTTTGAAAAAAATTCAATATTTATAGTTTGTGAGATTTTTGCATACATTTCCTTCATCAATTTAGATGCAGTTGTGCTGAGAACCGAAGACGTAAAACAGAATACATTAACGACGGAGGAGAGGAAATGACTTCAATGTGTGTTCCGAGTGGAAACTGAATGAGTGTGTTCCATGCGGAAATTGACTCACAGTTTATAAGTAATAAGTGCTTATAAGTATTATACGATGTATAAAGCAATGTAGACCTTATAGGTCCCCAGTTACAGTATTTGAATGTCACAGTTGATATATTAGTATAAAATATATTGGTTTTGTTTTCTTGTATTATGTGCAAGTATTCTCTTAGTTATGTATAGTTGCTGTTTCCTTGGATAAGGATTCAACCACAAAACTTCGTTGCTGTTTACATGGTGGAATACTATGTAAAACAAATCATGACGATTTGAACAAATAGCATGTAGATATTTAATTAATTTTATTGAAAATTTAGTTGTATGTATGTATAGTGAAAGTGGTAGGGCTTAATTGTCAACGAAATTTTTATAATATGAAAAGTTATGCAAATATTTGCAGCCAGATCATATGCAGACTTTCCTTTTAAAGTTACATGAATTACATGCTTTATTGTAATGGATTTTACAGCTTCAATATAGCTTCAGGCCGTTTTTCAAGTAAAGAATAAATATCAACAAAGATGTTGAAGAATTAAATATCTTTGAATGAAGATGCCACACAAAAAGGGAAACGATGAACAGAATGTAATGATGAAAGTTATTAAGTTATTAAAGTTATTCCGTCTTTATAGATTTTATAGACTGATATTATTTCATTTATTAAAAATATGTAGAAATAAATATCAAAGAGGATATATAGGGTGTCATTCTGTATTTTTGTTGTATCCTTATCGGTAAAATTGATCATTTCATGTATTTCAACTTTGGAAAGACTAAAACCTTCATGGAGATTTTCTTTCATTGATTACTGACATTGTAAATATCTTTTATTATTTGATTATCCGGATGATGTAATTGTTTTATACAACGGTTCATATAGCCTGACTGGATTTCATAGCTCTACATAATTATCTGCATTTAAAAAAATGTATTGCGCAAATTTAACCACGGGGGGGGGGGGGGGGGGGGGGGGGGGAGTAGATCAATTCCTTTTTTAAAATGGCGTGTTTTATTGTAAATGGTTTTATCCTTTTACGAATAGATTAAAAGATTAATCTATGTCCTATTGCCCCATAGCCCCTTCATATAACAGTATATAATATTAATTGCATGCGATGCGTTTATCAAAAAAAAAAAATTAAGTGTGCATGTATAAAGAGTGAGGTAGGTGAAGGTAATTAACATTTTCTAAAAAGCAAAGATCTTCTCCCCTCTCCACCTCCTCTAGCCGTCCAAGGTACATATGTAGGCCGCCGACAGATCAAGTCTAGACTTGCTGAGATGGCGTTACAAATTCTCTCAATATATAAAGCAGTAAAGCTTGAATTTTCAAAATGCAAAAAAAAAAACTTTTACCTTTAAATTTGTTGATCATCTTTGCTATATATCCATGCAAACCATAAGTATTCCATATGATAATTCCAAAGAAGTATTCCACATTTTTGCACCTTAAGGTAGGAAAGGAAGATCACGTTTAGTTTAACAGAGAAACACAGGAGCATACAAGTGTTCCCTAGTAAACTAATTTGCAGCAATGAGGTGCAACAGACCATAAATTGTATTCTAGTAAGCTGGTTTGCAGCAAAGATATTTGCATTTTCACAAAGCGTAATTTGATTTCAGGGCTGACACTTCATGAGTCAAGGACGTCAAGATATCACGAGCACCTTTAAAATTTGAATATCAATTCTGAATGTTTATTTATTTTTTATGAACAATAAGAAGTTTAATGCGGATTAATAAGTTTGCATTTGCAATGAATGATTGTTTGCACAATTTACGGTGTATGCACTATTTATTAAATGACATTTCAAACTAATTATAAACGTGTCAGATTGGCATAGATACATACTACGTCTAAAATAAAGTGCGCATTAAGTATGTGACGTTCACGATCCATAACTCGTGATCAAATTTCACATCAAATTTAATCCCAACTCTATAATGTACTAGCTACTTGTATTAACTACTTGATGTTTACTTATAATTAGCTTAAAGATAGTGGTATGAAATAATCCAGTGTTTTTTTTCCATACAGAAAATGTACAATGACAGGTGCTACCGGTAAATACGTTGTACGTAACAAACTATTTTTACAATTCGGTCAATTAACTTTTCGTTTATATTTTTTCTTAAGCTCTTTGAAAGCAATATAAAACCAAGAAAGATGTATTATTTCACCTGCTGAATGATACCTTAATTAAAATTATTTGTCATATTGTTACGTGAAGTAGTACTTTATCTAAGATTCACAAATATTAAGTAATCTTCGACCATTAATCTTTTTTAACTAATTTACTTTAAATGTCATGCACTGATATATTGGTTATCCCGAACGAGTAAAAAGAATGCATCATGTAAAAGAGCATAAGTGACGTATTTGGTAGGTAATAATCTTTAAATAGACTAAAAAAATTCCAAGACTAATTATAGACCAAAAAGAAGAAGAAACAGTTTTCGAATTTCTTGTACTGGAGAAAATGTTTTCGGCTTTGTCGAAAATGTTTTCGTCGTTTATATATATCTTACTTCTTTGTTCCGCTTACGCTCATCAGTATTTAATGATAAGCACTGTATGTGACTTGATCGACATAAAGTACAGTTTTCAATGCGGGGATGTTTCTTGTGAGGGGCCATTACAGTACTGTTCCGATGACAATGTTTGTCTGTACTGTTCGATGTATTTGTGTCAGAGTCCAACTCCGCCCAGTCAGTGTCAACTTCAGTGTAAGAAACTTCAACTTGGGAACTTTACAGGTAAGATAATATTATGATAGATTTTATGTTTGTGCCCCGTAAACCAAGTTTGGGGGATATAGGAATCACTTTGTCCGTCTGTCTGTACAATCGTGTCCGGTCTTATCGATCTTATGGAAGAACATCGAAAATTCTTCTCACAACGGTTGCCTATGACCTGAGGGTGTGCAATGGTTTAGACCAAAAGTCATATAAGCAAGTTTAAGGTCACTGAAAGAAAATGCATATTTTCGTGTCCAGTATATATCTTTCTTATGGAATAACATTAAAAGTTCCTACTTCACATAAAGGGTGGTTTTGAACAGAAGGTGTGTCATGAACTTGACCCAAGGTCATTTAAGCAAGTTCAAGGTCACTGAAAGGAAACATGCATATTTATATGCCCGTTCTAGATTTTATTTATTAAGAGACATTGGAGGTTCTTTCCTCACACAAAGACTGACTGAAAGAAGACTGATTATAACCTGAGAATATGTCATGATCTTGACCCAAGATCATATGTGCACGTTCAAGGTCATTGTCAAAGGATGTTAATACCCTGACTAGGCTATACATGTATATTGAATTGGAAAATGATATGAATGAAAACTTGACCCAGAGATTGTCTGGAACTGAATTAAGACCTGAACTTGAGCTTTTGTCATTTGTGCAAGTTCAAGGTCATTAGAAGAAAAAAATGGTGCACCTGTAGTACTTTTCAATTAAGAAATACTTGAGTTATATTTTCTAAGTGGAGGGTATCATTTGATAACTTGCTCAAAGTAACTCCAGCTAAGATTATATTAAATTATATACCATTACTCTATGTTGCTCTTATAGACTTAACTTGAGTTTTATATTTAACAATTATGAACGATTAAAAAATTTCAATTGTCTGTTATGAAATTTTTAGCCATGAAATACATATATTGATATTAACATACTCTAAATCTTTTTATAGAACATTGTGGTGATGAGATGATGAAACAAAAGAGTAATTCTACAAAAGATCATGAAAGTGACATGCATGGGTTTTGCATTGGTATGAATAATAAATGATATTTTTCTTGAAAGTAGTCCGAATCGATAAAATAACTATTTTAGTAAAATTATCGTCTATCTATTATTTAATTTTGTGTTTTTGTAGATATTTATTACTTCTCTGCATTTTGTGCTGTATCGGTAGTTATTGCTACCATCATCATAATCACTGCATCCCAACTGTGCAAAAAGTACAGGGCTCGAAAAAATCATGCCTTTGTCAATGTCAACCATTTTCACAGATGTTGCTGGTACGTACTGAGTATACGAAAAACGTAATAAATCCTTAAAGGACAGGTACATTGTACTGGATATAAAAAGAAAATGTTCTTGATTTGGAGCATCAAAAACAAAATACTGTCTTTTATAAATATGACAAAATACAAACAGAGAATCAGAGAATACACTTTTTTAGTAACAAAGTTTCGCGTCGTGCAACACATGAAATTTAGTTTCAGCCAGGACAAATTATAAAGCAGGCTATTTACATCTACATGTTGTTCAGTTTCAGTTACCCAGAAAATCGTAAACAAAACGCAACATGCCCCAGCGAAGAAATGACAGCAATTTGTGTCCCAAGTGGAAAATGAGCAACATATCCCACTGATAAATTAAGTAAGGTATTTTTGTTATTAAAAATAATCAATGACCTCACAAGGTCCGCTGTCCGTCGTCGGCTACTACATGTATTTTTTTTAAAAATTTTCCTCGCTTTTATATACACATCTATATATATTTGTTTCATTCAAATTATTACAATTAATGGTTTTAGATTTTAAAACATTGATATAATTCAAAATAACTTTAAAATTAATGAGACAATGTTTAAAACGGGAATCAAGGGATGAAGCTCTGTCGTTCAGTTATTTGAAAGGTCTGTAGGTGATTGCATAGTTTTGCCGTTCCGTCACCTTCCAGGAGTTAAAGTGTACATTCGGTTGACTGAATTGCACATTCATGTTGTGAATTTGTTAATAAACAATTCATTACAACTGTCTCCCTCAAATCCTAAATTATGTAAATTTTGAGTGTAAAAAATTGTTAAAGCGAAAACATTATCATGTTTGCAAGAGTTAATGCTCTTTCTCGATTTACCTTACTTGTGAAATTACTGAATGAATAGATAATGCTAATTGTTCTTTTTTTTTTCAGGAAGACTAATGATCAACACATGGATTTCAATGTTCCATTTTAAATGCTTTTTTGTAATTTATCAAATTCAACCCTTCAATATTCTTTTAAGTACCCCCAAGAAATAAATAAAAAATTTAAGAATCAGTGTGCATGTATATAATAAAATATTTGGCCATCTTATGCACCTGTTTGTCAAATATTTTTTTTAAAAGTAGATGCTTTTTTATTTTTGTAAAATAAATAAATACTTTTAAGAATAGAATTGTGTTCTTTTGTCCGTTTTGCTACTAAGTAGAATTTTTAGCTTAATATCTTTGTTTGCAATTCAATAACATAAATTCCAGTTGCGGTTTATTATGATGTATTAGAAAGGCATTAGAAAGGGTCATATTAATAATAGAAGACTTTGAGGCCAAATAGTGATCATGACAAGTCCATGTTGTTAAAGAAGAAAATTCTTCAGCCTTGAACCCTCAATGGATACTACCTGAACATAAACCCAATTCATACAATTTGAATTTAAAATGCCTGATTCAGGATTTAAAAAAAATTAAGAAACAACTTTAGAATCATCCATTGTCGTTTTGAATACTGAATTAGCAAACAATAATTTTATGTGTCATGCCATCGTCAGCATTATTATAAGATATATGATCAGATTATAAGATATACGATCAGAATGATCTGCAACTTAAGCTATTTGTTATATTATAAACTAGACTTTGTTGACATTGCATATGATACCGGGCATTTACGAAATAGATACATCGACACACCGTATTGTTGACATTTACATAACCAAGCTTTCAGCCTACAATAATGCTTTTAATTTCACTACACATTGCTCGTTAGAATAATATAACTGTCTCGGGACTGGCCTTCACAACAGTTAAAATGCTTCACTGGTCCCATATACCCGTAATGTAGCGGAGAATGAAACGACTTTGGAGAAAATTAATGAATCAACATTGAAAATAGCAGTTCAATTGTTAATAACAAACCATTCTGAGGCTGTAAATACCTTTCATCTAAAACTTTAATTCATATAAATTAAGAATTAAACACCTTTTCACCAACTTGTTTACTCGCTACGAATTTACACACCATGAACTCTCGGAATTTTTCATATTAAATGTACTGAGTTAAAGTTATCTCCCGTATTTCCTTTGATGAACAGAATAATTGACAAATTTTCAATGAAAATATACACATATTTGTGTTATCCTTTCTGAGTTTATCCATGCAAATATGATATTGTGGAAACATAAACTAAAGAGTCTCCCGTGATTTAGCGTGAGTATAATGCGCATTCGCAAGATTGTTAAATCCAAATAATTCAGTTGATTTCCGGATTTTTTTAAAGGAATTTTCGTTGATTCTTAATTAGCGAAGCTTGATTTAGAAAAAATACAAACAAATTGGTAATCTTCAAATACCAATGATGTTTAAAATATATAAAACAAAAGACAGTACTCTTCCGATTTCTCGGTATTAAAGCCCAAAATTTCGAGTCTTTTATTTTAATATAGTAGTATAGATGGAAATTACTCGCTTTAGCCTTTAAGAATCCTAGACACACCGAGAAAACATTGCAATTTTAACACATTGTAAAATGGTATACTCAGTATATCGCCAAACCTTTCTGTCTATCTGTGTGGCGAAGGGAATTAAGCTTTGACCTACCGACTCGCAGACCCCGAGTTCGAATACTCCAGGGACTTCTATTTCATGAATAGCGGTAAAATTTTAAAAAGTTGATTTCCCCCTAAAATTAATTTTTTTCCTTGTCATTTTTAAGTCGAACATACGCTAGAAATCGATATCTTTATGTAATTTTAATGGGTTTGTATGCAGAATGTTTTCCTGATGTGTGGATGACCCTTAAAAGAAATATTGTTTAATATCTTTTATTTGTGTTCGACATATCATCCCAAAACACCAGCGTGGTGAAGATCAATCAGGTCATCCTTTATTGCTGGAATCTCGGAGAGAGCTGAAATAATGAACCAAAATGAAGTGGAAGTGAACCACAAACAGGTGAGTCTATCCCAAGGACAAGTACTTTTCTTAGTACGAGAAGTCACCTTTGTTTTACATGATAAATTTAGATCAAACTAAGCCACCTTTTGACTCCTCTGTTAATGTGTTTAAGCACATTTTGTGTGTTAGAAAATAATTTTATGTGAATAAAACAAGAGCTTTAAAGATAACAGAGAAATGCTTTCTACAGTGGTAGCACACAACTCACAAGTAATTCGATATGGAAGTTAACTTACGTAAACAGTGTTCTGCAACAAGAACGTATCCTTTACAGCAGACAAGATTCTGATCAGGACAGGAGGTGTTTATTACTTTAGACTCGTAAGTGGTTGTGTACATTGGAGAGGAACTGTTAAAAAAATAGTATCACTGAAAGTACATTGGAGAAGAACTGTTAAAAATTAATACTATCACTGAAAGTACATTGGAGAAGAACTGTTAAACATTAATACTATCACTGAAAGTACATTAGAGAAGAACTGTTAAAAATTAGTACTATCACTGAAACTAAAAAGCTAGTGCAATATACTTATTAAATCAATATCATGTAAAGAATTGCACTGATGTTCATAACGCCCTCTGCCAATTGTCATATCCATGGTCACTTTATTAAACATATAGACGTCATAGAAATGCACATTTACAGAACATGATGTGCGACTACGACAGACTTCTATATAACGTAGATTGTCTGAATAAAAAATAAATAAAAAGTTACTTTTCTTGGTCAAATAAAAGACAGTTTCGGGGTAGTTGAATGCTCTACTTTGTAAAAATATATGATTATGACTTTTTACATCATACATGTATAGGGGTATTATGAAGCAAAATCAAAATCTTACTAATAGGAGTAATGGTGTCTGGAGCATGAACTGAGCCAAAGGAATCCGCAGCTGGTATAGGTGACTCTGTCTCTGATCTTTGCAGTGTATATCAAGTGTGAATGGGTCTCAATGATTGTCCTAGTGGTAGCAACATTGCAACACCAATGTGCCCTTAAATATTAATCCAATCACTTATTTTACAAGAAGTAAATATATGAAGAAACAAAAGTGGTGTCTGTTCTCTTTATGTTGATAGGGGAATCAATATCAGCAATACAAATTAAAATATGCGTACTTTTCGGTTCCATGCCCGAGCTGACAAAGAAACACTTCATTTAATGAACTTTTTTGTTTACGTGTTTGTGCAGTATATGTTAAGTAAGCTAATTGATTACTATCAATTCTGACACAATATTTTGTTGTATGTTAGAGTTACCCATCTTATTATTTCTCACAAGATTAAGTAAACTAGAATTATTTTTAAACAAATTTACTGTTCGTCTGAACGATTTTGCAAATACACATTGTGCTCAGAAAAAGAGAAGTATCTTTTCGACAAAGCTTGTGTTTACAAAGTAATTCATGCATTCAATGAATTCTATAACAACGTTTTAGGGAGATGGGAGTAGGAATTGTTACAATTAGAAAGAAAAAATATGCTAAAAATATGTTAACTTACGTCGCGTTTCCGTGAAGAATGACCTCTCGTAGAACGCGGTGTTCCTTGTCTGGTAAACTCTCAAGTTTTAATGTCCCTAAGTTCCTCTTCTGATTTTCACTCATAAAATCAAGAGGATTATCAAGAATTGCACATTTGACCAAAACGGCAAGAAGAAAAAATCGAAGAACGGCCATTTTTCAGTCTTGATGCAACGCAAAGAAACCGAAAGTTGGAATCAACACAATTAAAGATAATCGCCATATGGTAAATTCACAGTGTCCAAAAATTTTAATGATAAAAGCCTTCTGGTCACATGAGTTTTTTTCTCTTTTTTTCGCACGGAACCAATTTTTTAGGCATTTTAAATTGAATTTAGATGATAATTTCCAGTCATAACTGAAAGGTTTTATTAGATAGATAGATAGATAGATAGATAGATAGATAGATAGATAGATAGATAGATAGATAGATAGATAGATGTGATATATAGATGGATGGAATAAACACGTATTATTTATTTGATTTTAATGGCATTTTGATTTTACAATAACACAAAAATGAATTAATCTTCTGCAACAAACGCACTTGTAAATGTTCAAAAACAGTCAAACAAGAACGATATTTAGCTTGCATCAACCTTACATTGTTATAAATTCTTTAAATGTACGGTGTCATTCAAGAAAACAATTCTGTATTTGACTGATTGTTTCGAAGAAATGATTTAAACATACAAGTACGTTTTATCCACTTCAAATTTACCTAAAATTCATCTGATCCTCAAAGACAACCATTTTTTCTGAAAATATGCAGCCTTTTTTCTGTACATGTATAGTCTTTGAAAAGGTAAAGGAACATGTTTTCTGATTTGCAAAGAAAATATGCATTCGATAGTCCTATTTAATTTTCATTTATAGCCAATTACGACTCATGAGTCATTTTCTGCAATATTTTCTTTCTTTGTCCTAATTTTTCAAATATCAATTTAAACTTTCGTATGAGGCTTTAAGTGCCCCGTTTACTGAACTAGTCACAGAGGTAGGACCCACCATATTTTGTAAAGACTGAGCGTATCTCCTTAGACATTTGTTTTTCATTGCACTGGTGTTTGATCACACTGAATCATCATCTAAAGTTCTGTAATATCCCTTCCAGCCGCCGCCATTGCTCTCTTAAGCATATTAGCATATCTGTATGAGAGAATGTCATCATATCTGCAGAAGAAACATTTTAGATATCATTATAGTTCTATAAATATAGCTAAAGTTTGTCATTATTTTCCAAATGCGTATGCTTCTCTCATTAAGTTTATCTAATGGTCGTAAATAATGGGCTCGAACCCAAAACATTTATTTTCTAAAACAAAAGAAAAATATAGATTGTAGTAAAACACAAGAAATTAAATTTTTGCAAGATCTTTATATTTATTATAAGCTGAGGATGTTTTACCCATCAAAGTCTGGTGTGTCTGGAACATCCTCCTCTAACAAAGTATTTAAATTTTCAAAATGTACAATATCTTGACGTTGGTCGTATACAATTATCTCCACAGGAAACCTAGAGATGTATTTCATGTTATTTTAAAAATCATGTGTTATGATTAATTCAAAGTTTTGTACATATGTGTAACTTCATGAAAGCTAACCAGAAACAAAAAATTCTGAATCAGCTGAACTTACGAATATGCTTCTAATGTATCAGCAGCTGCTTTGGCGACAAAACTGTCTTTTAAATGTGACAGCTTCTTTAACCTAGCGACAAGGGACCATGAAGAAATGAAATTCTTTTGAAGAAACTTCATAACGGGCGGACTCGCGAGTGGACCTTCGCGTAGAGTCCGCCCCGATCCTGCAAAATAATTGACATTTTTAAAGGAAAGTCTACGGAAAAGAAATATCCATACAATATGTATTTTGTAATTGAATTAATTAATCATACCTCAGCAGGACTGATCATCGAGTGATCCCCATAAAACGATATGGTGAATTAGCTTACTCTCCTCCTTAGACTTCAGAAGGGCTTTCTCAAATGGTAGGTAGTCCACCTATTCAAAATATAAAATTATAGGACTAAGTTATAATATATTTAAGTAATTTGACTATATCCTTCTATCTTAAACATTGATTGTTTATATATATATATATATATATATATATATATATATATATATATATATATATATATATATATATATATATATGTATATATATACAATTTACGATACGTAAATACAGTTTCGCTGCATCAAATTTGAATTTTGATGTTGAAAACTCGAATATTGGTGGTGTATAGAAATATCAGTCCTTAAAAAACTGGTAACAAGCTAATTATATCATTCTATAAAACAAACTGAAATTGTAGTACGTAAAAATTAAAAGGAGCATTTATATACCTGCTTAAAAGGAAAAAAAGCTTTTTCTAATATTTTTTGTGCTTCTTCTACCGATATTTCATCTGACCAGTTGTAAACATTTTCCTGTGAGAGCGATATCGTCGACTTTAATTCCATCGCAGGGAGATATCCAATATCCACCATCAAGTTATCATCCGGTCTGTTGCTGCCATACCATTCTAAATCTATAACATTTCCAAATTAAAGAAAGACCTCTTTCATAGTTAAGATTACGTCCAGTGAATTCAGATCATAAAGAAAAATATTAATCGAACCCAACAACATACCAACATTCAACTCATTCGCTGTTGGAACGTGTAAATTAAATTGTAGCACATCTCCAGTTTTAGTGTTTAACACGATGTTCCCCGTAAAATATGCCGGTGTAAACCAAAATGGTAACAAGGGTTTTTCATTCAACTGGAATTCGGCATGAAATCTTAAAAGAAATCAACTAATTATAATTTTCAATTTTAATTATTTTACATTGTATATGCTTGTACGATCAGTCGAATACAACCAAATATTCATGTAATTCAAGAGCAACCTCTAATTGGGTATTAGATGGAAAAAAATCACTATACCTTATAGAGATATCGACAATGTCTCCATTATACGCTCTAAGTACAGCATATCCTCCTCTTGGTTCGAATCTGGTTTGCAGAAACGGTCTTGGATGAAATGTTTGAAGAAGATCGAATATGACCGCTTGAATCCCCGAATAGGCGGGAGGATCATGACGATTATGTGAAAGTTCGCCCTCTTGGCTTCCATAAAGGATCCACAAGTCTCCTACTCGTTTGCCAGGGGACCAAAACTGCAGCAATGATGACTCTCTGATGCATGAGCTATTTTTGTTGGCCTGGGTCCAACTTAAGAGAGATGCAATGTATTCTTCATCACTCTGGATAAAAAAAATATGGTCGTATTTATAATAACATACATGTATATTGGGTAGAGCATGGTTATAAAATAGAAATGTCTTTTGATACTATTTTTATTCTTTAAAAATACCTTTACAAGATTGCTTCCAGAATTTTCGTCTCCCATTGAGTTTAAATCTAACATCTGATAGTGAACTGCTAGTGGGATTTCTCCTTCGGGACATAGAATCTCGGGTATCTTGACACAAAATGTAAAGAACATTTTTAATATTCTTACATAATACACTGTAAGGCACATAATTTATCTAAAACAGTTTTATTTAATTCTGTATTCTATTATGTTTTGTTCTACTTCATTTTGATGTGTCATCTTTAATCAAAGAAGAGATGATCATAAGTAGGAGTAAATAAAAGTCGATTGACCAATGTATTAAGTATGGCTCCTTGTCTCACAATTTTGGGTTTACTTTTCACATACCACTTTATACATCTAGTTTTCTTTACCACTTCCGCATTGTACATTTGAACGATTTCAATTAAAAGTAGTTTACATTTAGAAGCATTCATATTATATTTCAACATGAAAGTGAAAATAATATTTACCTTTCCATTTTCTCTCGATTTGGTCTTCGCCTCCTTTCTTTGTTTATTGTTTTCGGTGTTATGTTTATTGCTCCGTATTGATATAAACGGACTAAAGAAGACCAGTACACAAATGCAAAAAGAAACACAGAGAGCAATGAAAGGGCAATGATACCTCATTTTTCTTCTTGAAAAGACTGTTCGTCGGCCATATTTGACTATGTTGCGGTGACGCGTTCAAACCGATAAGAATAATTTTCTCACTTATCTCGTGCTTCTTTCGGTTTTGTCTGTTAGTGAGCCTCTTACTGGCAATCATGGCGCAAGGAACCATCTCCCTCGCAATCCTTATCCTTGGATCATGTTATCTTTTGTCATCCCATTTAATACAAAATCCATTCTCATTACAAGAACAGGCAATTCTAGCCAACGCTAAATTAAGTGACCTTCCCTTTCGAATGCAGGTTGCATTGAGAAGAAGACCAAAAACAGGAGATAACTCGTGAGTTATGATATACTCTTAAATATACTCTATAATATAGACGTTAAAACAGACGTTTTGCGTTATCATGGCTGTAAGATATTAATAAATTATGAAATTATTTAAATAATATCCAAAAGTGCGTAATTTTCCTTGCTTCAGTCAATACTATTTGGAGAAATTACTAAACCTGGATTTCTTATTGTTGTTAATGTAGCATTTTGAACCAACCTCTAAGACTGAAATGACTATTTAAGGTACTTCACTACACCAAGACTTATACTTTTTAAGACACTGCGTCACAAAATGGCGATTTAAATGTTTTGTTAAACTGTTTGTATCAATCGATTCAGATGTATATCGACATAAGCGGTTAAAGTATCAGGCTTCTGAACCGCAGGCCTTGAGTTCGAATCCACCTGGGGCTTTTGTTTATGTTAACTGAATGAAATTGTTGAAAATAACATTTTATCTAAAATTGCACATTTTTTTCGCATATTTAGCACATATACATTTTATCCATAATAGTTTCTATCATAATCAAGTAATTTTCTGCTGATTTGAGAAATTATTTCAAGTTGTAGTGAGGCACCTTAAACCAACAGTATATACAGTGTTCATGTATCAGGAAGATTTCTGAGTAAAAATTGTGTCCCTTTTATATTAATTGCACCTTAAACACATTAAATATATTAAAATTTCTTATTACGCTGGAGTACTACAAACATTGCAATATTCAAGGAATAGATTATTTTTACAAAATCAGAATTAGTTAATAGTTAAACTGACCACCATATTGCATATTCTTAACGTTAAATATTTTGTATTACAGTCATTTTTGCTGTTCCACTGACACAAGCAGCCCCATTGGTTACAAAACCGTTTCGAAGGTAGTCAGCGAGATTGTTAAGGTCGGTGTCCAGGTCCAGGTGGGAGAGAATTCCTGTGGGTTCCTTAACACCGGAAAGTGTCACCAGAATGAATTAAGATACCAGTAAGACATACATCCTAAATCTGGCATTCGCCATATTACATATATCATCTGATTTGAGAAATGCTTTATTAATTATCTATTTACGGTAAGAAGAACACTGCCAATACGATATTCCATATGTTTCTAAAACTTTACAGAGAAAAGCTTATCACTCATCTTACCTACGAGGAAATGCCTCTGATCCAACAGTGTCCCAATACCAACATCGTGTGCTGCAACCATTACATCAACGTCACTGGAACCTGCATGCGTATGTATAAGATATATCAACGACTTTGCTCTTTTTACTTTATTTGTGAAAAGACACCAAGAAATGAGGCATAAGAACACCACGATGTTAATCTTGTTTTGGGGATTTTTTTCCAGTTATTGCTGAGGCTGCCAACTACAAACAAGATCTGATAGACCTTCTGCAGGCCGGTCTCCTGGGATAGATAATTTGATTTTTGTCGTTTAAGAATAAATCATTTGTTATTTTGTTGTTTTAAAGCATTACATTTCGGTAATCAATTTTAAAAGAAGTGTTATTTATTTCAGATGGAGTTTAAAAAAATGACTATAGTTTAGGGTTTTGTAATGTTCAATTCGTTGATAACACAGTAGAAACATCAAATTTCTGGAAAATAAAACACACCAAACTTCTCTATTAAATCATTTATCATACAATAAAGGACACTTTTATTGGTTGGCTAAAGTTTGTGTATCACTTTTATAAAACAGCAACGCGATTTTAATTTGTTTTTGAATTTGAAATTTTAAGTAGGATACATACATTCATTTTTTTAAAAGGGAGAAGGCGGAGGATTGGTGAAATTCCTATTGAAGCCAGCTTCGTGTATTAAACATAATATTCTCAAATAGAAAGGAAATAGGGCAAGGTGAATATTTAGACTGTTTTTCATATTTAGATTTTATCAAAGGTAGTATGGAATACCTGCCGGTATTAATATAGTAAAAAGTACTTTATGTTCGAAATACTAGTACTTTCACCGGTTTAGAACTTCAAAGTTTTACGATATTTGGTAAAAAAAAATGTTTTAAAATTTTTTTGAACAAGTAAATTATAAATTCCCCAGAGGGATTCGAGCTCATGACTCACAGAATTATAGTAAACGTTCTAACCCTTTGCGATACAATGTTAGGGAATAATTTTGGATAAGAAAAAACTTATAAGATTTATGCTGAATTTTATTGTTTATTTCAAACTTAAGTACGTCACAATATGGAGTTCCCCTTACACCCTTAATACTTTTCAAGGCATGAGGCCCAAGGGTCAGGAATAGTCTTGATAATGGTTCAAAGAAATCATAAAATAATTTTTTTTCAGAATTTTTTAAATTGACATAGATTCGAGCTATCTTGTACCGTTAATTCTATCAGTCAGATTATGTACATACATTGGGGTTAATACAGCCATTTTCTACTTCTTCTCAAGAAACGCTTATCCATTTTCATCAAAAACCAGATACTAAAATCCTTTTTTAAGCTGCTTTTAAGTTTGTTTAAAGCAATATGAGCTGCAATTTTCAATGTTGAATTTTTTTTACGAAAATATTATTTTTTGCTGAAATGACAAAAAATATGGCTTTTAAATTTCTATTAGCTTTATTTTTGTGGGAAAAGCCGTTAAGAAGCCTAAATTGAAGCAAAATTAATTTAATGTCATCCTATACAAAAATTGATTTGCTATATATTCCTTACAAGAGAAATCTTTCTTCTGACCAAAATTAATGATTTTTTGCAAATCTTATTTATCATAAAAGTTTAAGTTACATGCAGAATTATCTTTCTAACAGGTTTTTGAACCAAAATAAAAATCTAAAAAAAGCTCATATTGCTTTAAAATAATGGCAATTTTCAATAATGAAAATAATAAAAGGTTAAGTAAAATAAAATTCAAAGACCAAGAATGCAAAGAATAATCATATAAGGAAAATATTCTTAAGTTGTCGGCTCAAATTACAAATCCTAAAACCTTTGATAATATTGTGAAAGTTAACTAGTATAAAAAGATTTTAAGTCCATATGTTCCTTAACCAATGCAAACAATATTTGTTATCCGAGGAAAATGATCGGATGCTGTTTGTAGAGGTGACGTGATATGAAAGCAAGCTAAATAAAAAGGTTTCAAGTTTTGTATACCTTTGCCCCTTTGTAATCGTTGAATTGAACGACGGGAAAAACCTACATAGTCAGTATATATTTCTTTTAGAGGGTGCCTACAAAGGAGATGAAGAAAGTTGTATTACCCTTAAATTAAGATTCAGATTTGTGTTGTCATAAAAGATATTCTAACTTGATATTGAAACAAGCTCATAATTAATAGTTTATTGTCAGTAAGCTGGATGCAAAATTTAAGAAACTATCATAAATGGAAAATCGTATTGAAAAGTTTATCAAAGTTTTTACATAAATGTTATATAGTGACCATAGAGGCACTATGATAGATTCTATTAATCTATATTTCAACAATGATCTAAATGGAATGTGAAAACATCAATTAAAGAAATTAAGATTGATTCCAGCTATGGACAACGTGTCAGATGATTATGCTAGCAGTATTTTGCATCGATTAAATAAAGTTTCTTCACGGAAATACATAATTTAAGATGAGAAATAAATTTCGGACAGGATTAATCGTACAGAAATGAAATTACATAGGTTAAGAAAGCTTTTCGCGGAATTTGAATACAAATACAGATTGGTGGTTTTATTGAAACGTTGTTTTTTTGTATTTTTTATGGATCGAGTTTTGTTCAAATCCTATCGGAATTCGAAATCTATAGAAAGCACTTTAATTTCTTTAAGAAATTCTGTTTATCGTATAGAAAAATTACTCTATTCACGTGGGGACTCATTTATTAAAAGTACATTACAAGTGAAATCCATTAACAACAAAAGTGGTTACACACTTTTTTAAAAGCAATGATATTTCAAATAACATATTCACATTTTTTTTACAAAATGCACCTTAAAATGCTTCCTTCGCACTTGCAGAGTTATCCAGCCTAGTATTGATAAGCAGAAAAAATTGCTTTTAATAGGAATTTTTCATTAGTATTCATGAAAATTTTGGTTTCAAAGAAGCCATATCCTTTCCTCACATTTTTTTTATTCCTTATTGATTAAGAATATTTGAATGCTGATTGTGTCTGAGTTATATTATTTGGCATTAAAGGGACTTTGACGCAATTTGAGCTCATTTATATTTGATTTTTTATTTTACTGTTTGGGATAGTCACTTTAAGCAGTTTTAATGCTTTGTCAAAAGTTTAAAGTCAAATATTAAGTTATGAGCAAGATAGACAGTTTGACATTCTTCATTCTTTGTTTTGTAGACAAACTTGAGTATTGTTATTGTTTAGAATGTGGTTCGTTGGTATAAGTTTCAAATACATGTAATTGTCATTTTGTCAAAGAAATGGCAATTCCATATTTACATTATTTGTATGACTCGAGCTTTGTTTACGATGAATTCTTACATCTTTATCTCTCTTATACCTGACTTCTAACATTCAAATTTTAGTCAATCTTTCAAAATGCGCAAGTAAACCATTTTATACATAAAAATTCAAAAATAAAATGTTGATCTACATTGTAAAATTGTGTCTAAGTCCCTTTAAATTTGTTACTCAGAGAGCAATATGGCCCATGCGCCCTCTTTTTGACGTCATTAATTAAACTTTTAAATTTATTTCACTCTTTTTTAAAGATTACAATTTAGAAAAGTATTTCATTTAGAATACAAGATCAGGTGAAAAATATTCCAAACAAACGATTACTCCATTTATTAACCACCCACACAATACACGAAGGGTTTCTTATCTACTTTCATGGTATTGCTCAGTTTAGGTATTCAGTTTTTCAAAATGAAATTCAAGCATTGTAATTTTTGGATTGTTATATGAAAATGTTGTTTGCAGGTCACACCAGAATGAACCCTAACAATCCAGAATGTAGGTGAGATAAACATCAAAACAAGTATAACTTATACCGTCTCTTATCTACATTATGAACTCAACATTTGACAAAACGGAATTGGAACATGTGAACAGTCAAATATGTTTTGATATATGCGTGCTTTCGTCTGTCCTTGGGACAATCTTTGTATTGTTAACCTTATTAGTTGATAGAACCACTTGCAAAGGCTTTCACCTTTTTAAAATTTCTGATATCTTAACAAGTTTGAAACATTACATTATATGACTACTGGTGGCTTAATGTAATAAATTATAAAAAAAAGAAGAAGATATAATGATGAAAACTAGTTAACAGAGGCAAAAGTAGTTGCAAATGTTTTTGAGATATCATGGCATAAATCTTTTGTTTGCTAAAAGAAAAATACATGTACATCCTTCTTCGACAATATAATTTTATGTAGCATGCATTAAACCAACACACAGAGACAAGAAGGACATCATATGCCTGTTTTGTTTATATGCCTGTTCATTCTCCTAAATATTCCCATTAAAACTACGAAAGCATTGTAATTCTGATAATACATGTATACCGTGGAATTGCAATATATACAATATATACAAAAAAATCTGACAGGTCGTTATATTTTCTCTTCCTCAGACGAAAGATGTTGTTAGATCCTTCTGTGGAATGACTGCACAATCTACAATTAAATTAAAATTTCTTATTCTGAAAATAAATGAAAAATTCTAGTTTTTAATGATCAAATTCAGACGCGTTACGAATAACACCTTAAACCGCCATGATCTTGAACTGATATAAATGTCATTAAAGATAAACCGAATAAACCGGACACCTGTTTATTCCGCCTGTAAATGACCTTGTTTCACCGATTCGCTCTTCAGTATAACTTAAACATTGATTTCATCTTTATTTTCAGAAAGTTTGATATCGTAGTAGTCTTGAGGAAGCAGCTATTTATAATACTCTTTTCATCTCGATAGGGAAAATTTAATTTCAATATTAAAACAAAATTCTGTCTACCAAAAAAAGAAATAAATATACGGAATATAAGGACAAACAAAATGACCGATTATAGAAGCGTAATATTCTAAAGTTGTACTATTCAGGAATCATAAATTTTCATTAAGTAATATTTTGTGAGTGATATTAATTGATATTATTATTAATTAATACTGTAAATAAAATGTTAATTCGTTGGTAGAGGGCCACCGTGAACAGTAACGCAGGCGAACTATTGAACTTGCTGATGCTATGAAAGTCGCATGCAGCAATGCCGAAACAACCCAACTACTCCTCCGCCTTCGAAACGGGTAAAATGGCCATTATCTTAGAGAAATGCAAAAAATTAAAATATTGAAGAATTTACTTCGGAAGGAGAAAGGCAAATTTTATTATATATATTTCATAAATCAAGAAGACCTGAAACATTGAAAATTCTACAGAAAACAGAACTAATTTCGATATTTACAATTTGAAATGCGTGTAAACGATTTATACAAAGGACAGTTTATTTTTCTTGAACAAGTATTAAAGAAAAAGTACTGCTGAGACAAACAGTCTTTTTTCAATCAACGCACAAACAGTGGACGATAGAAAGCAAGAATTAGCATTTTAATCCCTTGGTTTTACATATACCTTACTTTTATATTCAATTAATTAAATTAAGATATTAATTGCGAATTTATATCATCATAATGGTTGCAACTAAGGATTCTCTTTGAAGTGATTTGCTTTATATTAAGCACTCTTTTGACCTTTGTAGTTCTTATCTGCTAGAAGTTGTGAATAGTGACAACAACCATGAATTTGATTCTGGCTTTCATTTCATTTCTTGGACTTTTCTGTGTTGCATATTGCAAAGACCATCCACTTAGCCCGATCATAAGGAAGGTAAGAGCTGAAGAAAGTTTGAGTGATGAAGAAAAGACACTTTTAGCGCGATCAGACGAACGAGATTTGCCACAATCTTTACAGCGTCTTGTGAGAACTGCACTTACAGGGTACGTACTTAAAAATCTACATCTAAAGCATTATGAAGTTAATTGCTTTGCACAATGATATTCATATCTTTATTTTATGTTTGCTTAAAGGGAGCACCTTTGCTGCAGAAACACTCCCCTTCCCTTGGTTACCAAATCTCGTCGTGTTGCCAGGCACCATATGGTAAACAATAAGTAAGTCTGTGATCATGTTTAATTTTTTTTTCATTATATTAGTGTCGTTTCAGAGATGAACATAGAAAAATACCATTGCTTACATTAACGTATGTTAAAAGATTGGTTACAACTTATGTTGCTGAGTACTACAAGGAAGTTGTTGAAGGCGCATGTCCACAAGAACACATAGTCTGCTGTAATATGTACATAATGGTGGCATACAAGTGTGTCTGTACGTGTTTTTAATTTCACAGCATCTCCATTTCTATTGAAATCTTTTTTTAAATAGAAATATTTAATAGTTTTCACAACTATGCTATTATGTTATTTGTTTGTATTTTTTTTTTACAGATCTTAAAGACCTGCACGAAGTTGCCCTCTCCTTACTCGGATAGAGCTTAGCAACGAGATTTCTTGTCAAAAAGAAAATAAAAATTTTCATTGCTCAACGTGATTCTTTCTTTTCTGGGTATATATAGAAGCATTGAAAATGTATAGATAATGAAAATGTAATCTAATATTTACACTGATGGTATCCCAAAATTTACAATTGATGATCTATAATAAGTAACTAACGAAGGGGCACAAGGTATGAGGGTGTTCATTTTTTAATATCACTTATTATTTTGAAAGGTCCAACCGTTTGAAAATTTTTATCAAGGTCAAGATCTAGTAAATGAAAGTGCCTACAAGTTTATAAAATTTAAGATATAAATTCTTTCAATGATGCTTCATAACAATAGCTTTGTTTGATAGAGTGTACCGGGGCTAAAAATTTTGGTAAACACAATGAAAAACCATGTTTAAAACTGTCATTTTCAATGAAATATAAAGAGTTTGAGAAACAAATTTCGTCCATTTTGTTGAAATTGTTTAATTTTCTATAAAATTCCTTTAAAGTCGTAAAGTACGGGGAAAAGATTCTTCAAATCAATTATGACGTTATAATGGTTCTAGCACCAACAAGACACTCTGTAATCATTCACTAGATCTTGACCTTAAGAACGTTGTGATTTTCAAAATTTACATTTACCAATATGTTGTTTTCGAAATCACTATTCCCAAACTTTTTTTTTTTTTTTTTTTTTTTTTACGAAATTAAAGATAGTATAATAATTAATACTGACACAATCTTTTTTCAATTTTAATCGTGTCTCACAATAAATCTTAAACCAAACAGTGTTTATAGATTTTGTTGTGAGAATTTGCAATATTTGAATACTGTGGTTTCATTAATTTTTAAGGGTATCAATTTTCGTGGATAAAGTGAAAATCACAGTTTCAAGGATATGTAAATTCGTTGCCAATGACCCTATCAATACAAAATGTTAATAGATATTGCACTTCAATGAATATTAAATTTCGTGGATCAACTTAACAACGAAATCCACGAAAATTGGTATTCAACGAATATTGATGAAACCACAGTATATCTAAACTAAAGGTTTTTGTGTTCTACTGCAGATTGTTTATTCTGATAGTAAATTGCTAAGTAAGACAAACTCTTCAATATCTAGACCAAAAAAATAATGTAGTTTGAGAATATTATATATTGAATAATAAATACTTTTAGGATTATTCAGTTTTTGTGTACTTTGTTAAGGCATTTTATATTCTTTTCATCAATGACAACCAATCGGTTCTATGCATTAATCTTGGCTTTAACCCAGATGAAATAAGTTGAAAGTGCAAATTAAATCACGAATGTTTGATTTTATTAATTTACTGATTACATAATCGAGTAAAGTCATCCAATCAGTCCAGCATTAAAGAGGTCTTGCAAAGCACTAGATGCTCCTTGATCTGTAAGACAAGGAAAAAAAACCATTGAACACTTTTTACAATTTATATGATATTTTTCATTCAATAATTTATTCATATGGGATCAAATTCTAATAAAAACAAAGAAAATCATTAGTCATTTTGAAATATATTGAGGACAGAAGTTTAAAAATGAACCGATATGGCTAGTGCAAACAATTTACTTCAACCTTCATGAACTAGCACATACCTATGCACTGGTTGCCGACTTTTTCATATCCTTCACAACAGGAAAGATGGTGAGCCGGACATCTTCCAGGGTATTCAACAACCATCGTCTTATTAACCTCTACCATTTCTGTTGTTGTCCTTTGAAAAAAAATACACAGTATAATTATATTTATTTTTGTACTATATACAATTTATACAATATGAAAAATGATAATCATTGTTCATATTTCATTAATAATAAATAAATAATTATTTTAGAGCTTTCTACCTACATCTATAGAATGTATGGTTAGCAATTTGAACAATGCATTGACACCAACTTGAATCGTTTTTATATTTTTGATAAAGTGAATGGAATATATATAGTTAAAGTTTCTAGTTAAAATTGTATAGAAATAAAGTTTTTAGTTAAAATTGTATAGAAATCAAGCAGACATACATAACATGAGATACCACATCCTCGCACAGCCAGCCGTCAGCTGAGGTTGGGGTCTCTCCAAATTTGCAGTCTCTTTGGTAGGTGGTGTTAATAACTCGTGTAACATTTTGAGGTTCAACGCCAACTGTTGTTACAGTTTTTCTTATTGGCTCAACGGTAACATCACAACACCAATGCTCGCTGTATTGAAACACATAGTTCTATGTTTGACCCAACTTTAAATACATTAGGCCGAATAAGTTATAAATATCGGTTAGGTATGCAAACACATTAGTAAATTTAAAGTATTCTAAATCACATATAATTTAAATTTGGATAGATATGAAAAAAACATACGCGGTTCCAGTACGCCTATTTCTGTATAAAGTTGATGCTTGGCAAACGATTACTCCAAGAATTGCTACAGCAACTAATCTTAACATTTTCAAAACGATCTTGCTAACAAATGCGAAATAAAATGGCGGTGCGATAATTCCAGGTCTTACACGGCATCTTATCAGACCTATTATTATATGTCACAGCTAGGAACGTAATTCTAAGATCAAAACAAACCAGTCGTTTTTAAGTGTAACGGCAATAAAGTGTTATAAGAAAGGGTTTTTTGTGATTTTTATTTTTTAAAAAATACTTAGCTACTTAGCAAAAGATATGTTTATTTTATCAAGATAAA
The DNA here is from genome assembly GCF_025612915.1 of Magallana angulata. Lineage (NCBI taxonomy): Eukaryota > Metazoa > Mollusca > Bivalvia > Ostreida > Ostreidae > Magallana > Magallana angulata. Next base: position 19,961,918 of record NC_069120.1, on the reverse strand, counting down.
ATAATCCGAGCTTCAAACATAACAGAAAAAAACTAAAGATAATGTAAAACATGCAAGGATTTCATTGCAAAATAAGTTTTGCAATTTAGTTGTAATAATCTTGTTGTAATAATCATACGTATATATTTTAAACACACACATGTTTAGATTTAAACAATAATTCTGCAAATGTATCAACTGTTTTTTGATTATCTTTGTTTTTGAATAATCAGTTAAGAAAACAATGAAATGAATGATACACACATCAGTTTTCAAATAATTGCGAAAAACAACATAATCATTTGTTCATTAACTTTTGCCAGACTAATCTTTCATCTTTGTATTTTGACAGTTAGCACTACCAAAGTCCTCCTACAAGTTACGTTGTGACACATTCGCGATAATATACAATAAGTTTACTATCAACGTTTACTAACAACAATGACAGCTTTATTCTTTGGTTTTTATTTTGGTTTACTTTGCGTTTCGTTTGGTTTTTCAGAAAGCTTCGATCAGAGCCGAAGAAATCTGGATAAAAATCCAAATGACCTTTCAGATGTAAAAAGAAATGCAATTGGGACCAACACTACAATTGAGTAAGTTTTCTAAAATATTGGTACCTTACGTCTTATTGCCAGCTACAATACCAATTCTTTATAATATTTTAAAATGAATGATTTATGAAAATGCACATAACTTTAGAGAATGATAACTCCTTGATGCTTTCCTTTAAAAAAAGTCATTGGTGCTGTTCTGTTGAAACAACTAAAGAGGCCATTGTTAGCAAATCTACTCTGATTTACACAACAGAGGCTGTACAGATAGCTTCTAATCATACTTGTGGCTTCCTGGGACTTCAAATCTGTACAAATCACCACACTGTCTACAAGTAAATACATACATGTATTTCAACAGCTCTCTTGAAGTACACGGGCAGAAATTAAAAAAAAATGTTTAAATAATAGACAGAGACTTGGACTGTTATTTTAAAATAAGCTGCAGATTTATTATTATTGTAAACACTACTTTAAAAGTTTTAGTTCTCATATAGAAAAACTATTTTCTTCAATAATGCAATGAATATATACATATGATTATGTGTTACATGTATTGACTTTACAGGACATAATATTGATAATGTGTGTTATTTTTAAAGGTAATCCGGTGTCCAATTATATGCTTTTTATTTTTATCAGAACAGTTTCAAGATTAATTACAACTTATGAAAATAAAACAATTCAAATGGAATGTCCTAAGGAAAATCTTGTTTGTTGTGCCGGAAATATCCACCTGGCTGGAAAGTGTATCCGTACGTTTTGTTATGTACATGTAACTTGTTTCAAATATATAGTATTTAAAGTACTTGTAGAACGATTTACTTTTGCTATCTACATTAGATTATAGCATTGTAATCTTAGTTTTTATCTTTTTCAGCTTTGAGTGAGGTCTCGCACATTTTAGGGACATTGGGATAATTATAAATTTGCATTATATGGACGAGAGAAAAAAATAAACCGAAAAATATGGTGTGCAGTTTTAGTTTGTTCGTTTACATTTGTCAGTGTCTTTGTGATGATACTACGAATCGATTTTGTAATGTATATCCCAATACATTTTATTTATTGACACGTTAATATTTAATTCTAAAATTGCTGAAAACTATATAAATTGGTACATGTAAAAAGTAATCATTCTTTAAAGTTCTCTGATCCTAAGCGTCAGGGTTTTTTCATCCTTAAAAATGTTATTTGTTAAAAAAAAAAAAAGAAAGGGCGTGATAAAATCTATCAGAGAGGCCCTCAGTCTTTTTTATTTTATTATTTAATAATTTGCATTTGATAGCTTCTTATACTCAAAGAATGATATCTGACTCGTAAATAATGAAAATATGTATATCAAAATTCCTAAGAGTCGTGTAATAGTGGACATAAGTGTTGCAAATGTATAATATTTAAAAAAAAATAAAATATTATTTTTATTTATTTGAAACAAACCCTTAACCACCCCCCCAAACCCCCCCCCCCCCCAAAAAAAAAACCCAAGCGATATAAATGTCTGTCCAAGATTTGACGATCTCAATTAATGGATGTACACTATTTTAACGATTTGACGATCTCAATTAATGGATGTACAATATTTTAACGCACTTAACAAAAACAACACGTAAAGGGTTTCAAATAAACAAATTTACAGTACACAGACAAGCCAAAGGTTACTTGTACCAGGAACTTTTGGAATAGCGAACATTTGAAATGTCTTATCTTTAAGAATTATATTATGATGCAGTTTAGGAACCATGGCATGTGTAAACACTCCCATGGTCTCTTATTTACTATATTTAGTAAACAAGTTTTCCACTCGGAACGTTCAGGTCGAAGACCTTTAGCAATGACAATGTTTGAAATCTTCATTTTTTCTTTGTGTATTTTTCTGGTTGCGGGCGATCCTTTAGAATTCCTAAGTGATGAGGAAAAAGAACATGTCGGTAAAATGCATATTTTAGACCTTCCAATAAATGCTCGACGTGTTGTGCGTGACGTCACATTGCACGGAAATGCAACGTGGGTATTGCTTTGTATTTGGATAAAAATTGAATATCATTTTCATATGTTGTTTCGATTTTTGTACGAAAGACATGGCAGCTAATCCTTTGGGTATTTGAAGAAATATTATATATATGAAATATTTTCGATTTTATGCTTTCAAGCTGATTGATGATTCTATTTGATGTCTGTTGTATGTTAAAGGAATCTCTTAATTGAAAAGGACTCAGAACAGAAAAATAAAAAGAAAATCAAACTGAATATTATGTTCATTAGACATTTTTGATAAATGATACACTTACACTCATTGTTTATTATTCTAATTTTTTCAGTAACCATTGGTGCTGTAATGTGGCTACAACAAGGAATATCACAGAGACGCATTCTCAGTTAATCTACACAAAAGAGATCCGAGATCGTGTATCGCACCATCACTGTGGATTCATGGGTCTTCACCGATGTGCCAGACACCACTACTACTACGTGTAAAGTGCATATACAGTAAAAACACGCTTATAACGAAGTGCCACGGAAGGGCAATTTTACTTTGTTATAAACGTAATTCGTTATATCCGTCAAGTTTACAACATGTTATTAAGTCTCAAGGAATGAAAATCACTTCGTTGTAAGCGTCAAATCATTGTAAACGTATTCGCTTTAAACGTGTTTTACTGTTTATAGTATAGAATTAGGTTCTTTTCTAATAAGTTAAACGTTCTGAATATCAAAAAGAAGACTCCTATTGTACAACATTCCCCTGCTCTCTTTCAGCTCTGTACCGCAATATAAAACAACATACTCAATTAAGGTTATCCAAATGAGTTGTCCAAATCAAAATTTGGTGTGCTGTAAAGACTACGTTCTAGTGGCTGGGAGTTGCATACGTGTGTATTTTACTACATTTGTTAAACAAATCCATGTTATTTTTTTAAATTTAGTAATACTAAAACTGTATAATCATGAAATGAATAAAATTATTATAAGATTGGTTTATTCTACATAATTTTTACATCATTTTAGACAATATTTTAAATCCCTTTCTATTTTTGTAGCTCTGAGTGAAATTCCCAATATTAAAGATGACCTTATTAACCTTCATAATGGCGGGGTCGTTGTTGGATAATTATCAATTGTGTTTACAAACCATTTGATTACATGTATTTGGATATTGAGGTGCATCATACAATAAAATTTAAAAGATACTCAATTCCTTTTGCATAATTATATAATGACACACCAATTAAATAAATGATAACAAATCTTTGAAATTAGTTAAATTTTCTTTTTTACATCAAAGGTGGCATATACGTTTACAAAAAAAGGTGTAAATTCAATGTTTTCCAATAATTTTTCGAATATTATTTTTTCATAACGCATCTAAAACGGCAAAAATAAAACATATGAACTTTATATCATATATTACAAGATAATTCGTCAAAACATATTTCATTTGATGTTATTTTCTATAAACCAACATACATTCACTACACCAGAACAGATTTTCAATTTTTTTTTCCACTTAAACATACTTTAATAATGTGATGAACGGCCATAATTAAAAGTAAATAGGTTAAGAAAATATTAATATGAAATTATATTCCGATTTCAATTAATTAATAGAAAAAGTTTTTTCCTCCTTCAGCTGGTCAATAATTTTAAATAAAATTTATCTTTATGTGAAAGAAGAAAAATAAACTTCACTTTCTTTATAAGAAGCTTTCTATAAAAAAAAAAAACCTCAAAAAATTAGTTGGACTTCCCCATTAAAAAACCGATGTTGTGTATCCGTCTGGTGCGAACTCCTTAAAGGACAGATGACACTTTCCTTGAAAAAAAAAACCGTATCGTCTGACCTGAACCTTCTATACTGTTACTCGTCTGTACCGCACGTCTGACATGGCACAACGTGAGCGTGTTCGAAACGATGGTAACAAGAAACATAGCCCGTCTGAAGCACCAAAGAAAGCATTTTTACTGTTAACGCAAATATATGTGAAACATTTAATCATTATGTTCCATATACAACAATGAAAAGTACATTGTAAATTATTATAATTGTTGATCAGATCGTTAACTATTTCACCTAAGCCAGGGTTTTTTTTTTATTTCTTCAATGCTGCGATACATTTTATGCATTTCTTCTCTTTAAAGAAAAAAAGAATATAACAACAATATAGAAATATTTCATTCCAAATATACAGTATTTGAGTATTTGATACAGCTGGCTTTTTCACAGACATGTTCATCCTCTTTCAAATTTGTCTAAAGGTCTGTTATATCATTTTGTAGCACACAAGTATTCTTTCAAAAATAAACGAAAAATGAAAGTAGCCAAAAACTGTTAACATATGGGAGAACAGGTCAATTTAAAAATTCACAGTTCTGTACTTGACGTAAGATAAGGAAATGTATTTGGAAACGTATCGAAATTTAAATTGTCTGTCTGATGTTTAAGAAAGCTCTGAAAACTTAAAGGAACAAATATATATCTGTATTCTAAATCTGCATTTGTGAAATTTTATTGAAATGTTTCTTACAAGATAACAATATGGTATATATAAAACTTATGAATTAACTTCCATTCCCATAAGATCCCCTCCCGAATTGCTTGAAACGTTGCCCTTGTGCCTTATCAAGCTGTATTGTCCTGAACGTATATTGATAGTTCTGTGTAGTTGAATTAATAGTCACCATGAAAATTACAGGTAAGTTACCAATTCACAATGTGCATAAATACAATGTTCATCACTATGTCCGATCCATCCGTCAAAATATATCACATAAAAGGTTAAAAAGGATTTTAAGATATAAATAGTGTTAAGTATCTTGAGTTTCAAAGTTATTATAGAGAACCGCGTAAAAATATCATTAACTGTATAAACATTTATAAACATAATATTTCACTAGTTTTGTGGAGATCCAAACTTAACGTGCACATTTGTTATTAATTTTATTGCCTACTAACATGAATTTTAAAGTGTTCGTTATAGATTTGACCCCAAAATGCAATTATGCCTTACGAGAGCAAAACATCAAACATGAGAGTAACAAAAAAGTCAAATGATGGAAATGAAATGCTATTGTAGGACTTTTAGTTTTTGTTTTTTTTGAAACATTGCCCGTGTGATCTCTATAACATCTGATCAAATACACATGGCTTATATTTCTAGTTTTCCTCCTGTGTATCTGTCTCTCGACGTGTTTAGTCTCTGTTCATGGGGCTCCACAAAAAAGACAAATCCAGGCAGCCCTGGCCTCGGCTTTTGGTCAAGCTATGGGTGAGCAGGTCCAAAAGTTTGTGAGCACAGCCGGAGACTACCTCCTTAACGCTTTGTTTGGCGAGAGTCCCTATGTAAGTGGCCCATAGTTATAAGATTGCTTTACATTGCTATGTAATATGAAGAGCCAAATTTAAAATAGTTGTGGAATAACACAATAAAATGTTGAAAATAAATTTATTAGGAAATAAAAAAATAAACAGGCTATATTGTTATAATATTTTGAAATGTGATTAATAACAATAGAGGGGCTGATTATGTTAATTAAAGTGTGTAATGTCTTTATGCCAGACCACTGTCATGGGTCGAGGAGTTAAACTTGGGGGAAGCGGAGGAATTGTCACCATTCAAGACATTGCCACTGGTATCATTGTCTCAGGATATGGACAGACTCAAGAAGTAATATAGCCTCCAACCATAAACTCAAACCATATTACTTGTTTTTTTTTACCTATTGACGTTCCGTTTATTCTAATGTTGTTGGTTTTTTTTTTTAATAATTTCAGTTGGCAATGGGGGAAGCCACTGCTAATTTTATTACCACTCTGTACAAGGGAGGATACATAAGCATCGACGATCTTCACTTGGCTCCAGTTAGAACAACTACAGCATGTAGGTATCCTTGTGGTTTCATCAACATTCGCAATATTTTTATTCATTTAATTCAAAAAACATGGATTTATTATAGTGTTGATGATGTATTGCAGTGCAATATCTAAGGACATATTGCATTGATAGGTGCACTGATCATGAATATATTTTTCCCTGAAACTAAATCCACGAAAAATGATGCGATCGAATATCTAATGAAACAACATCAAATAAAAAAATTATGAATACTTATCATATTTCCTAAAATTGAGTCTTTCATTGCTATAGTAAAAAATTAAATATTAAGATAAAAAAAGGCAAAACTGCTAGATAAGATATTGCTGTCTTATTGTAATTAAATTGATTTAATTTTTCATCTATTCTATGTAGTGCCTTGTGCAGATGCTTTTCCACAAAAGGTGTGTGAATCATACAAAAATTTGGGATCTTGTTCACCTGCTCACGTGACTTACAGCTTTGCCCACACGCACTGCACAAAAACTTGCGGGTATGTGCAGTTCATGTATTTGAAATATATATGATATTCAATTAATTGAGTATATTAGTACAACATTTTTTAATCTAAATCTTATCATCATGAACTCGTTAACTGGTTTCTCTTTTTCTATTCCAGAGGGTGTTAAATATACAGTCATCAACTGCATGAAATCTACATCTTAAAGAGAAATGTATGTGAAAAATAAACTTTTAAAAAGCTTTAATATCCACTTTGATATTATAACATTACCTGCCAACTAGCGAAATAATCTTACATTTCCTGTTGTATATGCAAAATGCAAATGATTTTTGTAAAGTTTGGGAAACTATCTAAACTTTTATTCTGAAAGACTGTCCTTTTCTAACAAGTGAAAAGCATTTCTGGAGTTTTTCCCAAATAAAACATTGGCTGTTTAAAGTCTTTTATATTTGTTTATCGATGTCAAAGTAATTTTGTCCAATATTAATTTGTTCACCATAAGCTTACAAATTTCCTCGGCAGAACTGGTAGCATCCGCGTTTGGAATTATTGCTCATAGAATGTTAGCTGCGTATCAACTTTCATAGATAATGGAAAGAGTGCAAATATTTGATGTTAAGAGAAAAAGGGAATATCTTTAGGAATTAAACATTTGAAATTGGTAAAATGATAAAAGCTATCTGCTAAACTTCTATATAAACTTCTGATATCTTGCGACGCGACGAATTGCATACTTGGAAAGTTTAAAAGTTAAGCGTGTTCTCATACTGAGGCTTGAAGCTTTGAGACAGATGTCTATTAACATTCTATTCAAGGTCTCCGATAGTTTTGAAATGATTTGATGAAAAATTGAATATAGAACAAACTAGAAAATAGACATTTAATCATTTGCTTTCTCTATTCTCTATTTTCAAATGTTGTACCCATCGAATTATTTTTTACATCCACGTGTTTTGTTTAATAATTGATACACATTCATACAAATATTTTTAATATATGATAATTATCGATGAAAATAACCAGATGTTCATTTTATTATCTTTAAAGCAGTTTATATGGAGCGCTGGAACGTCCATCACTCTTAGTTTTGGAAAAAAATATATATTTAATGCGAAAATGGGTTTCAAATACTGAGTGCAATTTGCATCTTTTATTTCGACAACATCTAGAAGGAGATTTATCGCCCGACTGGAATGTTGGCATTATGCAGTTTTATCAGATCGTCCTTGATGTTCGGGATCTCACTCAGGGCTATAATAACAAATAAGGAAACAATGTTATATGGTGAAACTCATACTTAAAACTTATTTTTTAAAGAAGCACGGTCAACATTGTGGTCAAAATTTGTTTTCCGTTTTAAATGTGCACGATGCTTCAGTAACGCATTTTTATGGTCAACCATTTTGAGTGTCAATCGTCGAGTTATATGCAAGATACAGGGCTCACACCGCTCTCTTATGTAAACAAAGCTGAAGATAAAAGTTACAAGGATGTAATTAAGGAGAAATATCATAGATATTAAAAAGAAAGGATAAGTAACTTACGAATACAGTTGTCTGCTACAAGAATATAATCTTTGCAACAGACCAGATGACTACTTGGACATGTTGTGTGAATGGTTCGATAAGTGTAAGTCGTTTTGTACGCTGGAACAGATCTGAATTTAAAATTAATTTCTATATTTACGTACATGAAATAAAGATGAAAACAGGGGGTAACAAAAACACTGCAAAAAAAACCGTAAGGCTAGTAATGGACAAAACAAGCTTAACTTTATAATCAGACAGCAAGATGCAAAGGAAGTTTGATAGAGTATATATATTTATCTAGACTAATATCATCTTGGGGATCACATACAGTGTTTGATGCAACTGGAAAATGAAAATGCAAACGTTGAATTATGATAAGGTACATGTAAGCAACGTTTCTGAATACTAGTATCTTACACGTAGTAATAATGATGCCTGGCACATCGACTCAATCCCAGAAATCCGCAGTGATGATGACTGACTCTGTCCTTAACCTGCTTGGTGTATATCAGCTTTGAATGACTTTGGACGATTCTTCTGGTTGTGGCCACGTTACAGCACCAGTGGTTACTAAAAGGTTGTGTAAATTGAAACACATATTCTTTTTGTTGTGTAAATTCTTTTGAACGATTAAATATGAATGAACCATCACAATGATAAATAAATTGAATTAACTTAATTTTCATGTTTATCATGTTGTTCATTAATATGAATTTTTTTTAACTATGTTGAATGTGATTGGTCAAGACATGTTTTTACTCTGAAAAATAAAATTGTGTCCTTTATGTTGATAAAGCATAGCAACAGGAACCTGTTCAGACAACAGGCGTTATCTTTACTGCATGAAGTGTATGCCTGTGTGGTTTATATCACAGTCCTTTTCTGATGTCATCAATGCGTTTAAAAAAAGGAAAATTCAAACGTTATTTAATATCAGTTGATGTTGATGTACATGTATCCATTATTACAGGTATGAAAAAATATTTTCGCCAACGTAAACAACGGTGCCTTTTTTCAAGATGACAATTCCACTGTTATTCTTACCTGCATTCAATATATATGGTAATTATTTTATAGCTGAAATATCATTATTATATTAAAAAATGATCAACATGGATGATAATAACTTACGTGGCATTCCCGTGAAGTGTAACCAGGTGACTGTCAAAAAAAGAAAACAAATCATTAAAAGCGAACAACTAAAATTGAACACACGCGTACACTTTATTTATTTTCAATTAATCTTTTTAATTAATCTTTAATTATCAAATCCCTTACCTTAAATGTAGCTTTTCCAAGAGAGAGTGTTGTACATGTTGTATAGAATGCATAAAGGTATTCAAGTTATGTAAGACGGTGGCATTTAGCTTCACATTCGTAGGGCTAATGGCGCGTCTAGAAAGCGCATCTAAATGTGCTGCAACATCGCTATTCGCGCATACCCTGCCACAAGTTGCAATGACAAAGTAGACAACAACCCCAAAAAATCGCATACTGTTCAGTTGTATTCAACGGGCAGGTCGTGTAAACATAGACTCAGACCAAGTCCTTGTCCTTGTTCTAATCACACTCCAATATTCATGGTTTTTGGTATTTTATCTACCTATAGGGGGTTCTGTTAGGGTTTGCTAGTTGTACATGTATTGAAATGCGTATTTACATGAAGATATATTAGTTTTTGGAGACAGCAAAACAAGATTACCATTGATTATGATTTGATATTTACTAGAAGAAAGTCATTTATTTATTCATCTTAACATTTAATCATTCATTTTTTTACTCTTGGCGGATAATGTCTGATTGGTTTTCCAGTAATCCAATTAAAAATAAACTTGTAAATCCGCTCCCCTCTACGATACGCTATAGCGATCATACGTGAGCGGATCTCAGATCAAATTTTAATCAGATTGGTTTTCGAGTTTCTTCACATGATTGTGTATTTTGGTTTGGACTTCCATCTATGGTGATACACGAAATTGTGTTTATATTTGGAATTCGTCAGATAGTTTTTTTTGGATGGACGTGGATGGTTAGTGCGAGTCGGAGTTTCAACACTTTATTCATAATATTCTTCAACACGGATTATAAAAAAATAACTTCTTTGCCATCCGACTGTGACTGTTGCAAAACAGTACGAATATTGAATTCTGAAATCGTCACCGGTTTTAAACTTTTTAGCTCTTTGCATTGGATTGTATATTTGGTAAGGAGTATATCATTATGTAAATTGTTTACTCTGAAATTGAATTTTTGTAGTATATGTACGTTGAAAAGTATATAATTATTTCCGACTTAAAGAAAATGAAATAACATATTTATAAATGAGAATTATCTCGAAACATGCGTTTTGTGATTAACAAAGGAATGATTTACAATATGATACACTAGTTTTTAAGACAGTAATAGGAATTTGCTTTGGGGAAGGCACGTAGCACAAGGGGGTCGGGGTGGCCTACATAAAAAACAGTGAATTCTAAAGCAGATGGTCGCCCCTTCTTAGTGAGACTAAGTGAAAAATGAAGATAAAAATAAGAAAATGAAGTGAAGTTGAAGTTAGAGATGTAACACGCACCCCCCCCCCCCGGAAGATTATTATTTTGGGAAGCTGTTTTTTTTTTCAAATATTTTTTTTGGGATGAGTCCCCCCCCCCTCCCTTTTCAAAAAAGATGCTACGTGCATGTTGTGCTAATATGTATAATCCGCAATAGGCAAATTCTCAAAAGTTATTATTTAATTATAAAAAACAAAATTCAACCAATCAGACAGTAGATAAAACTTTTCAATGCGTTGGGTAAGATTTCATCAAATATTTGATCTTTCAGTCTGGAGCTATGTAATTCAGTCACTGTTTTAGTTACCATTCAGTCACACATCAGCTGACTGAATGACAGGGGTTACATCCTGTGTAACAACTGAACCGATTAGATCGAGCATACAAGTTCTTTAGAGGATGGATCAAGCAAATAACTAAAGGAGACGCCTTTGGTATTGCATTAAGCAAGTATTTAAGTAAAGAAGATTTAGAAATAAATTTAAATTTGATGAATTGTGTAAGAAATTTTATATTAAACGAAATATACAATAAATATATTTGTATTTATTCAAGGTTGATAGTTATAGTGTCATACTACATCAACAGCATAATGTACGTTCACGTTTATGAATGTAAAATAGATCTAATGATTTTTTTCTCCCCTATCAGTTGTCTTTGTAAGGATACTAACAAAAACTAGCCTCGATCCAACTATATCAAAATTACTACATAAAGAAGCTTCCCCGCTTTGACAAAACTATGTTGAAAGTACATAGAATTATGTTCAAGATATTATAGCGTTTAAGGTCACATACATGGACACTTTTTGAAAGACAAATTAATTTTAGAAGGTTTTATTTAGTTTTATAGATATTAACTTCTCTTGATAAATTAAAGATATATTGTATCATAATTTTTTTATCACAAGCTGTTCCATTGAAACTTCTGTACGAACCTCCTGACATTCAGTAATTTGTTTTTGTTTGCAGTACAAAATTTTGCTTTGTTACTTTTTTTTCTTAAAATCGTGTCTATTTGAGTAATTGCAATGTCCGGACCTGTCCGACTAGTTGAAAAACCATCTTTAAATGTTTCACGTATGTGTCCATAGCACCCACCCCTTTATATAACACCTGATTGATGTACATACGGGACAATGCCCGTTTAAGGATTTGAGCTTAACTTCACAAATTAAATGATAAACAATATATACATGTACTTTCAGAAGAATTATATAAGGCTGTCTAATCATTACTAAAATTAAATCTTCGAATCTAATATTTACAAATATTCCTAGTTTATTACACTATATATTTATGATATTTACTTATTTACATTCATTCCATATCATTTAAATAACATTAAAAAGGTAAATGACATTTTGAATAACATATCTTATTTCACTAATCCCATCATAGCTCTCTGCATACCCGCATTCCAAAAGTATGATAAAATTAGGTAAAATTGCAACATATGTTCAACATATGTTCTGAGTAACTTATGTCAAACATGCGTTGAACATACCTTAAACATATGAATTTTTCACAGTATGTTGAACATATGTTGATCGTTTTTATGACGAACATATGTTTTAGAACATAAGTTTAACGTATATCCAGCATATGTTGAACATACGTGGCAATTTTACCTGTGTAGATAGTATAAATGTTTGTATGGAAAAGAACGATAACTCATAGATCATTAAAAACAATTTCATGAAACACAATTAGGATTTGCAAATTTAAGCAAAATTAAACACCATATTTGGTCTAAATGATTAAAACAATTTTAAATCAAGACTGTCTTCCAGTACGTGTCCTTGCTAAAGCTTTTTGAGACTACCTTTGAAACGTTTACCTCACAAATACATAATACACAAATATTTGGCCGCAGGCTTATCCAATAAAAAAAAAAAAAAATTGTAATTCAATAACAATGCAATAGAATAAAATGTAATAAAATGATTTTGTCTTCATATATTGCGAGCAAAAACAGCTTATATTTTGTACATTAGGTTCAAGGTCTTGAAGGGTTTCAAGTAAAGTACTTTTTAATATACAAACACAATATTTTCAAATCAAAACTAAAATTGGGTGTCAGTGTGCATATTTCGGCGCTATGGGGAATTTAGCTTGACCCTTCTACAGTGAAAGTGCAAATTACAAATGAACCACCTTTTTCTCACTTTTTTCAATCAGAATGAACAATTGCACCAAATACAATTGCAACTTCATTCTATGTGAAATAGATAGTTTAAAAATATTTACAAAGAATTGCTCCCCAATAACATCACCTTATTAATAAGGTGACCTTTATGGACTAATAAAACACTGTTTTCTGACATTAAAAATTTAAAACATGCATTAAATTTGTTTTTAGATTTGTCAAAAAGTATGGGCCAATAATTTAATATTTTAGATAGGACATGAAATAAACTAATTTTAGGCTAAATTTTAGTTACTTATTTGTTGCATTTTAAAAAAAATTAATATTTACAATATACGTTATAATATGTCAATTGAAATTATAAAGAAAGTGTTCTTGAGAGCAAAATCAAGGTATTCCAATGCACAAAAATTTACTTTAAAAGACTTCTTTCTGTCCATATAAAAGAAATTAAAAGACACCAACTCCTTTTTTTAAATAATAAAATAATTTTTTTACAGCCGAAAAAAAATTTCATTCTTTGTAATATTATACCTTTAGTTATTTTTGTTATTTAAAACAATTTTCCACGGTAGTAAGCCTAAACACCCTTACTTCAAAATTTGAAAATTCCATTAATAAAATAAATGTGCATGCAGGAGCAGGGTCGTCAGTACTTATGTCTGACAAGAAAGGTCAGGCACACCAATCTAGTATAAATGAATTAAAGCTTGGGAATGAAGAATTTCAGAATGTTGGCCAGTTGGTAACAAACCCCCAGTGCAATGGGCAAAGAAAAGTTGAAAAATGTTTTAGCGTTCAAAAGTTTTGATAGTAATTTTAATTTATGTAGATCTTTTACTATACTGTACTTTAACAAAAAATATCACCAGTAAGTTTTTATTACAATGTAACTATTCCTTATCATTGGCACGTAAAAAGATATTCAAGGACTAATATTTACGAATTCTTGACTGGATTACACAGAGGAAATTAAGAAAACCAGTAAACCAATTATTTAGTTATTCTTGTAAAACGTACCTGTATTATATATATAAAATAAATAGGAACATTTCTGATACCATTCCTTGGCCATCAGCTTGTATATGAACGCTCTCAAAAAATATTCCCCGTGTTCGACGTAAAAATAAAGCACGAAAACAAAACGGATATATTATCACGCAATATAAACTTTACATAATATTATATTATGCTACTTTTTATCTGTTGATGTTCTGCAATCCTCCATTAAAATAGCCACCTTACATTAATTTGATTTTTTTGAATTATGTTATCATTGTTTGTTTTCGAAACAAGAACTTAAATAAAACTTATTTTACACTTATTTTCTTTTTTTTAAACCTGAAATTTAATTTTTATTCAAGTTAAAAGTACTTTAGAGTCGATGACAAACATCTTTAACGCAAAACTGACTCTGTGTTTATAAGTGCAATTTTCTCATATTTCCTATTTGTTCCTCCTCAACTGTTGTCTTTTGTTGGCAAAAGAAGACTGAAAATGCACAAATTATAGAAACAACATTGAAACATCGTTAACTTGTCAGCAATAAAGCAAGCCCTTTTCAATTGTTTGATTTACGGATAATTTAAGACTCGGTGGTAAATTACTTTTAAATGAAAAAATGACAATAACAAAGCGAGAACCATCTCAAAAATCCATAAAAGGAATTACAAATTCAAAGCAGAGCAACACGGACTTCCAAATAGAAAGAGGTAGGATCAAGTGCCTAGGAGGAGTGAGTATCCTCTTTTGACCGGTCACACCCGCCGTGTGCTCTTTGTCATAATCGGTAAAAAAAAATAAGAAAAGTCCGTAGGCAATTAGGTGATTACTAATGGTCTAACAATTAATATTAAAAACGTCAGTCAGCATGCACCCCGGGGAAGATTGTATTTGCTGACAAGGTCGTTGTGTCGACCATAGAACTTACGAAAAGATGACTTCAAGCGAGACTGTTGATAGTCATGTTTTATCAACTTGTTTTTTTTAAATTTCTTTTACAATTATTTATTAAAATGACGGCATTATAACATCAACAAAAAAGTTTAAAGTATTGATATCTATCATACATGTAGTTTAAAAGATCCAGAGTAAAATATAAATCAAAATGTTTTATTTGAGACCTCGTTTTCATGAAAGAAACCATATCATTCATGACTTATTTAGAAAAAAAATATTTGCTTAATAATTAATTTTACTCTCCTATTTGACTATAAATACACCCACTCAACTTTGATAAAGTTACATGTATTTCGATTTCTTCTATGAACTGCGTCAGACTTAAGGTCAAAATCATCAACAAGAAAAACTGATACTTGACTGTGTGTGTTGACGTGTTATATTTCACGTCCTAATAAAAGAGTACGTGTAAGTTGACATTGTCGTATTTTACTTTAAAATAAGTAATACGATGTGAGATAATAAACATTAGTACTGACGTCATTGATATTTGTTAACATTTGCTGTTGAGTCACGAACTTTTAAACAAAGTCTATACATTGGTTTTTAAGCTATATAAAGTAACATTTCAATGAGTTTAACATTATTAAAAACGACTGATTTTATTAACAGATTTATTAGTCATAATTCATCGTTACGACTTTTTCAAAGTAGTTTTTAAAAAATCATATCTCATCGAAAAAATTGTCTTAAACGTACTGTATCCCCCCCCCCCCCCCCTCAATATGTGTATGACTTTGTATTTAAATTTAAGAATTATACTGCGTATCAAATTTTTCGTTTCAGGCTGTCGAAACAAAAATATTATTAGACAAACGTGTAATAGAAAATGTGTCACAGATAAAAACTTAAGCTTATCCCATTTGAACGACTTACAAGATTTGATATTGGTAAACATGTGGCAAATTGGTTCAGAAGAATGCACGATTGCTATTATTGAATGTGTATGGCTGTGAAGTAATTGTGAAGTAATCGAGAAATGCACTATTTTACATTAAGCAAATGGGTTCATAAGTTTACTGGAAGGAATAAATTTTAAATTTGTATTCATTTTTATCATTCCAAGAGGAGTATAGTTGTCTTTCCGTTTTCTAGATTTTTAAATATGAAAAAGTCGGATTTTTGGCATGTGTCACTTATTTTAGATTGTAATGCACGTTATGTCGACAATACATGTACATAAACATCGACTTGCACATATATATGCAAAGAGATCTTATTATTGCTTGTCTTTAAAAATATTTTGGGCCTATAAAGTTCATTGTTTGGTAATTTTTATTTTATTTTTTCAAAATAAGACATAAAATTGTCCATGTGTAGTAGCTGATGTGAATTAAGGAGTGCTGATGAATTTAAACTACATTAAAAACTTCTTTTAAAGCTTTCATAACGCTGATATAAACCAAATTCATGAGACTGTATGTAGTTAATTGAATGAAATTTTTGCACTTCACATTTATTTCAAAGAGTAATCTGCCCTTCGTAAAAAATAGGGGGAACATTTTAAAATATGTCCGGTAAGAAATGACTTTTGCAATTACGTACGTACGTAAATGTAAAATCTAGTTGGAGTTGAAAGCAAAACTTAAATTCAAGATATTACGTAAATGTAAAATCAAGAAGGGGTTGAAGGCAAAAACACCGAACAGTTTTTTATCATAGCATGATTGCGTTTGAGTGATATTTGGTTTTGTACAGAAACTTGAATCTGACTCCAGGGTGGTTGCAAATCAAAGGATTAACGTGAACACATCTGATATCACACTGTTGCCAACAGTCTGGGATTGATCTCTCACAAAAACTAATCCTTATCTTTGTATGCATTGCTTACATGACAGATATGTTGTATAAACTCAACATACGCAACTTCTGCTGTTCTGCATGTTGAAATTACGAAGTCTGCCATAAGTAAAGTCTCATTTTCTCGGAACAATTTTTGTAATTTAAGTAAACAACGTTTCTTCTTGAAGAGAAGACTAAGGTAAACAAGAGCTCCATGGGCCTTGACGGTCACCTGAATATCCAGTAATAGAGAAGATTTTTAATTGGCACAAATATTTTCAGTTTATACCCCAAAAATATGGCTCCAAGAACACTGGGGTCTTGAATTTCAATATTCATGTCCCTCTCTTTGTCAAGCTACACACCCTTGATCAAGACCAACCTATTAGCCTCAAAGAATTGAAGAAGCTTAAAAAAATTCAAATTTTAATGCACGGCCCATGACGGCGGACGAAAATATATCGTAATAAACTACCTGAGTGACGGTAACTTAAAAACAGATTCTCCAAATCATATAAAACATGTTTCAGTATAGGTTGGATATACTTTTATTGATAAGGTTGTTGACCGTCAGCTGTAAATTGACTATTTTCTTAAAAGCCAAACTTTCAGTTCGGTGTGTATTTCCCGTCCAATATCTTTGTCGTGTAGATGCGTTAAAAATTGTACTTCTTGGTGCCATCCAATCACAATTCTGATCTGTTTCTATAAAATTTTCCGTTTTAAGATTTTACAAAATTGAAGAGGTAAACATTGCCTAAGCGCATGGCAAAATATTTAACAACCCTGTTTATGATCTATAAACAAGTCAACAAGGAAAATATAGTAGGAATTATGATAGCAAAAACAACAATTTAGACGAATTTGATACCCAGATGCAAAATTCACAAGGTGGTCATTGGAAACAACACAATATCTTAGTATTGTAATTTAAAACGTAAGTACATTTTTTGTAAGACGTACGAAAGTATTAAAACATTAATTTTAATATCACTTCACAGAAAATAAAAGATAAAGTGAGCAAGTTTACATAGCCCGCGCTGTCCTATTATTTGACAATGCTACCCATAAGAAATGACAGAGTACAATGTATTTATTAAATATACAAAATAATTTGATAAAGAGCATAATTTGAAGGAAAAAAATCGGATTAAAACCTCTTGCAAATACAATCAGTTGTCAAAAGTACATGTATGTCAGTTTTTCTCTTTTCACTGTATACGCATGGTATATATGGTACTTGTATTTCAATGAAAACAAACAATTTTCAAAGAATCTATAAAAGTAACGATTTTACCCCTTAACAAATTTTCAAAAGACTTGGAGTGATGAATTTTGAATTTCTTAAGCTATTTTTGGTATCATATTTAGGTATTTTCCAAATCTTCTATTCTTGAGATTTAGTATAAATTAAGAATCCAAATAAAGATTTTTCGGCTCGCACATTGCAAAAATATACTTGTAGTAGAGTTCTTAAAAATGTCTAACTGTTGTGTTTGCAATACTAAATTTTACAAAACTTGCTGTCAAATTACTATTTCAATTTATCTACAAACGTCCAATATGAATCTACTGTAACTGATATAATACTTTTCAAACTGAAAAAAATTGCACCAGAAAACGATTTACGGATTAAATAAGACATAATGGTAAATTACTTTTGCATTTCTTCTACAATTATTTCTTGATATATAAAATTTGACGGCATTATCAGCATCAGTGAAAAAAAAGTTTAAATCAATATCTTTAATAGTTTAAAAGATTCAGAGTAAAATATTAATCAAAATGTTTCATTTGAGGCCTCGTTTTCATGAAAGAACTCATATCATTCATTACTTATTTAGAACAAAAAATATTTGCTTTATAATTTACTCTCCTATTTGACTATAAATACACCCACTCAACTTTGATATAGTTATATGTATCTCGATTACAGCAATGAACTGCGTCAGACTTACGGTCATAATTATCAACAAGAAAAACTGATACTTCACATGTTATATTTCACTTCATAATAAATACATGTACGTGTAAGTTGACATTGTCGTTTTTCACTTTAAAATAGGTGATACGATGTGTGATAATACACCATAGTACTGACGTCATTAATATTTGTTAACATTTGCTGTTGAGTCACGAACTTTTAAACAAAGTATATTCATTGGTTTTTAAGCTATATAAAGTAACATTTCAATGAGTTTAACATTATTAAAAACGACTGATTTTATTAACAGATTTATTAGTCATAATTCATCGTTACGACTTTTTCAAAGTAGTTTTTAAAAAATCATATCTCATCGAAAAAATTGTCTCAAACGCACTGTAACCCCCCCCCCCCATATGTGTATGACTTTATATTTAAATTTAAGAATTATACTGCGTATCAAATTTTTCGTTTCAGGCTGTCGAACAGAAATATTATTAGACAAACGTGTCATAGAAAATGTGTCTAAGATGAAAACTTAAGCTTAGCCCATTTGAACGACTTACAAGATTTGATATTGGAAGGCATGTGGCAAATTGGTTCAGAAGAATGCACGATTGCAATCATTGAATGTGTATGGCTGTGAAGTAATCGAAAAATGCACTATTTTACATTTAGCAAATGGGTTCATAAGTTTACCGGAAAGAATAAATTTTAAATTTGTATCATTATTTATCATTCCAGGAGGAGTATAGATTGTCCTTTCGTTTTCAAGATTTCTAGATATTTAAATATGAAAAAGTCGGATTTTTGGCATGTGTCAAAATTAAATATAACTTATATAAGATTATAATGCACGTAATGTTAACAATACGTAAACATCGACTTGCACATATATATGCAAAGAGATCTTATTATTGCTTGTCTTTAAAAAATATTTTGGTTCTATAAAGTTCATTGTATGGTATTTTTTTTTTCAAAATAAAATAATAAAATGGTCCATGTGTATAAGCTGATGTGAATTAAAGAGTACTGATAAATTGAAACTACATTAAAACTTCTTTTAAAGTTTTCATAATGCTGATATAAACCAAATTTAGGAGACTGTATGTAGTTAATTGAATGAAATTTTTGCACGTCACAATTATTTTAAAGAGAAGTCTATCCTTCATAAAAAATAGGGGGAACATACCAAAATATGTCCGGTAAGAAATGACTTTTTTGCAATTACGTAAGTTAATGTAAAATCTAGTAGCAGTCGAAATCAAAACTAAAATTCAAGATACTACGTTAATGTAAACTCAAGAAGAGGTTGAAGGCAAAAATCTGATCATAGCTGGATTGCGTTTGAGTGATATTTGGTTTTGTACAGAAACTTGAATCTGACTCCAGGATGGTTGCAAACCAAAGGATTAACGTGAACACATCTGATATCACACTGTTGCCAACAGTCTGGGATTGATCTCTCACAAAAACTAATCCTTATCTTTGTATGCATTGCTTACATGACAGATATGTTGTATAAACTCAACATACGCAACTTCTACCAAAAGTCCCTAAGTCAGAGGTCCAGGACCTAAGGCAGACTGGGCCAACTTCTGCTGTTCTGTATGTTGAAATTACGAAGTCTGCCATAAGTAAAGTCTCATTTTCTCGGAACAATTTTTGTAATTTATGTAAACAACGTTTCTTCTTGAAGAGAAGACTAAGGTAAACAAGAGCTCCATGGGCCTTGACAGTCACCTGAATATCCAGTAATAGAGAAGATTTTTTATTGGCACAAATATTTTCAGTTTATACCCCCAAAAAATGGCTTCTAAGGAACTGGGGTCTTGAATTTCAATATTCATGTCCCTCTCTTTCTCTAGCTACACACCCTTGATCAAGACCAACCTATTAGCCTCAAAGAATTGAAGAAGCTAAAAAAAATTCAAATTTTAATGCACGGCCCAATATATCGTATTTCAATAAAAATATTATAGCATTGAATGATTTATTTTTGACGTCGTCGTGTCAATAACTGCCGTTAGGTGAGCAGACAAATTGAATAACGCGCGTTAGCGCGTTATGATAATTTGTCTGCTCACCTGACGGAAGTTATTGACACGACGACGTCAAAAATAAATCATCCAATGCTTATATTTACATTCCCTTACTGAAGAAATCAATTGTTTACTTAAATAAATCGATATAAAGTGCAGATCACGGAGGGAGTGAATAAGTAACAGCAAGAACAGCTGTTTTGTAAAACTGGTTTAAACTGGTTTTCACATAGACTGTTGAGATGAGATCGACGAGCATGAAAATATAATCCATGATAAATAACTCTTGAAATGTTGCTTTTAACAATAAAGTCAACTTTTTTGTTGAATAATTATAAAACATGGTGTTTTGACAACATTCATGAAATACATTTTTTAACTGATAACATAGAAATCTCTGTTTGAGAACTACTTATGTAAATTACTCGTTAATTCATACGCAGTGAATAGGTGTTGCATTTAGAGGCATTTAAACATCACGGAATTTAATGGGAAAACACAGTAGAATGTAAATATATCGTAATAAACTACCTGAAAGACGGTAACTTAAAAACAAATTCTCCAAATCACATAAAACATGTTTCTGTAGTTGTTCGATATACTTTTATTGATAAGGTTGTTGACCGTCAACTGTAAATATACTTTTTTCTTAAAAGCCAAACTTTCAATTCGGTGTGTATTTCCCGTCCAATATCTTTGTCGTGTAGATGCGTTAAAAATCGTACTTCTTGGTGCGATCCAATCACAATTCTGATCTGTTTCTATAAAATTTTCCGTTTTAAGATTATAGAAAATTGAAGAGGTAAACATTGCCTAAGCGCATGGCAAAATATTTAACAACCCTGTTTATGATCTATAAACAAGTCAATAAGAAAAATATAGTAGGAATTATGATAGCAAAAACAATAATTGAGACGAATTTGATACCCAGATGCAAAATTCACAAGCTGGTCATTGGCAACAACACAATACCTTAGTGTTGTAATTTTAAAAGTTATTACATCTTTTGTAAGACGTACTTAAGTATGAAAACTAATATCACTTGATAGGAAATGAAAGTTTACATAGCCTGCGCTGCCCTATTATTTAACAATGCTACACATAACAAATAACAGAGTATTTTTCAAATATACAAATAATTTGATAAAGAGCATAATTTGAAAAAAAAAATCGGATCTAAACTTCCTGCAAATACAATCAGGTGTAAAAAGTACATGTATATCAGTTTTTCTCTTTTCACTATATACGTATGGTATATGGTACTCGTATTTCAATGAAAACCAACAATTTTCCAATAATCTTTAAAAGTAACGGTATAACCCCTTTTAAAACTTATTTTCAAAAGACTTAAAGTTAGAGTGATGAATTTAGAATTTCTTTAGGTTATTTTTTTGGCATCATATTTAGTATTAATTAAGAATCCCAATAAAGATATTTCAGCTCGCGCATCGCAAAAAAAAATATAGAGTTCTTAAAAATGTCGTACTGTTGTGTTTGCAATACCAAATCTTACAAAACTTGCTGTCAAATCCTTACTATTTCAATTTATGTCAAAAAGTCTAAAAAAATTACAGCAGTAAACCTTTTAGAAATTAGTCTTGTTTTAAATGAAACATAAAGGGGAAAAAAGAGAAAAAAAAATGACATACTTTTGGCGTGTGTGTGTATGCACATCTTTTGCGTTTTCATTAACAAAGTTCTATATTAAAAAGAACCGAAATTTCAAGACAAATAATGTATTTTATGTAGAACTAAAATTGAAACTTCATAAGGTCCGAAATTCACAGAAAAATAAATAAATCAGATTTTCCTGGCACATCTACACATTGTGTCCTACAATGTTTTTCGAAATTCCGTGCAGTGGTTTAGGCGCAGTTGTGCCTACGAATATACATTACTGACGGACTGATTGATTGATGTATAAAAATCCGCAAGTTCTACTTAAAGTACGTACACGTAGTCCGTTAACAATTTTACAGTTTAGTATTTTTCTGAAAAACTACAACGTCAATTGTTACAATTTTTTGATTTGAAGAATCTCTAAAATATGATAAATCTAAATTGTGTTATTCACAACCTTACCACCCCATATGGCTCAAGTATGCAGAAAATGGTAATATTTTCAAAAAGCTCTTCTCTACTCTCACACATGCGGGGAAAACTAAATGCATAATGCCCTATACCAAATTTGTTAAATCCACGGCTCTTGGATCAAGAGTTCAAGCCCTATGGTGGGGCAAATATGGCCATAGAGTTTTACTACTTATATATATATATATATATATATTTGAGAAAAACTAAATGCATAGCTATCATAATGATTATGAAGCCCCTTAACCAAGGTGTGCAATTTGAAGTCCCTAAGTCAGAGGTCCAGGACCTAAGGCAGACTGGGCCAAAATGGCTACAACGTGATAATGTATTAAATCTTAAAACTCTCATATATATTTAAGAAAAGCTAAATACATGATTGTGATGTCCATGAAACCCTCTACCAAAATTGTGAAATTCATGGCCCCTGGATTTCAGGTTGGGACAAGTCATATGGTGAAAATAAAACATCCTTCTCTTTTGTACATTCTTTTTGGACTTATTAACCTTCATTTCACACAAATTCTGTAAAAATATTTAGTACCATAAAATTCTTCAGCTAATGTACTACTGATATCGTCACTTTACTTGCCTCAGATTTTCTCTTAAACATGATAACCGACCTTGGAAAATGAAATATGTTAATTTACGTCGAGATCGAGAGTCGCCATTTTTAAATGTAAACAAACTTGCACCACTTTAATTTACCGCGCTGATGAAGGTGTTTAAAAGACTATCAGAAGCAAGTGAAGTGACAATAATTGTAGTAAAATGTCCGAGGAATTTTTTTGGATCAAATATTTGTACAGAATGTGTTCGTAAATGACATTAATCAGTGCAAAACTATCGCATTTTTTGTGCGCAGTAAATTGCAGTTTTTTACTATGGGAGGCCCTATAGCACCCAGGTCGTCCATCCGAATTTTTTCAGACCGGAAGCTACAGTCCTGCAGCTAAATATAACAGTGCATATCTCTTTTTACCAAAAGTTTACCAAATCGCGGGGGTGAGAGGAGTTTTGGATTAGGGTTTATACTCTAAAAAGAAGCTAAAACTGCAAACATGAGACTCCATGAAAGATCCGTCTAGGAGTATTTAGGTGACCGTAAAGGCATGTGGGTCTTTTTGTTTTTATTATTTTTTTTTGGAGGGGGGGGGGTGGGGCGGAGGTGTTGGTGAAGGGGGTGTTATGTTTACTGAATTGATTTATAAATTCGTGTGTAGCAGAATCGATCAACTTTCTGCTTTCAACTAATTCAAGGTCAGTAAATAGAAGACGGGGGTTCCTAATGTAGACTTAACTGTAGCATTCCGTCCAACACAGCAGTTATTACTTATCAGCATCGACTTTCGTCACGAAGATTTATAATTAACCACAAGAAATACTGATACTTTTCACTTTCCTGGAAAAATTTCATTGTATTCACCACCCACGGTTAAAGCCAATAATAGCATTTACGACGTTTAAATAGCAGATCACCATGTATCGGACAGCTTTGAAATCTGTGTCTTCTTTTACCAAATAAAACAGATGTTGTTTTAAAAAAGCTTAATGCATTAAAATTTTGTAAAATTATAAAAAGCATGGGTAATATATTAAATTCTTACAGTTATAAGCTGCTTTACGATGGAATAACAAAGTTTACATGGTGACGCAAAGGTCTTATTGATTTTGCAGTCGTCGGTTCGATTCCAACACATAGACTTTTTATGAGTCAATATCAGAAGCAACAGAAGTAAAAACTTAGAAAATCAACACTTTTCTTGGGTTGACAAGTATTTCTTATTTAATAGTGAACTATAAGTATATTTCTGAAGAACAGAAAAGCACTGAACTCACCTAGAAATTATTTGATTTGAGGGTAAGGAGATAACAAAGAACGGGTTCTCCTTATTTTATTCCTTCCTAGTAAATATGAAAAATTCAGTATTTTAATAGAGGCAGAAAAATTATTACAAAATATGTTAAAGTCGTGAAAGCATGACAAACTGTATAAAAAAAAAACTAACATGTGTTAAATGAAACGGCGGCACATGAATTTTACAATGATTTTGGGACACTATTGAAAACTAAATACATGTAGCTGATTTTTTAATATTTAAACGATTTTCACCATTTTAAAGTCAAAAAAGTGAGTATCACAAATATTTTATAAGTCTACAAATGGCATTTAAGATAAATATGCATATCCAATCTTGAAATAATAACTTATCAAGAACATATTTGGATAAAAATAGTGTATATTACAGGAAACACACGCCCGTAACAGGAAACTTTTTAGACAGAATTTGCAACATACACAAGTCTCCTATTACAAAATCCTAATTCTGATTGAAATGTAAGTATTGAAAATCATTTTCACAGTGAAATCTGTTAAATTTAATATACTGCCAAATATAGATGAACTTTACACAAATCAGACAGTGAAAGTGTTTCTATCTTTTAGCTAAAATATAAACATTTTTTATTATGACGATGACATATCATATATAAATATATGAATGAAGTCTTTCCTGTTCTTATATATTGAGATTATTAAATGACATTTTCAAATCACCTCCCGTATTTGCCTGGGGTCGTTAATTGTATTTCGGCCAACATTTGCTTCTCTTTTTAACGTATCGTATCTTTACCTCCTAATTTCTATATCATCTGCATTTTGGCTACATTCATCTTACTCCATCGCTTCTTGAACTTCTATCACATCTCTCATATAGGGCCTAGCCATTTTGGTTATCTTTATTTTAACCATTGCTTCTTGAACTTCTATCACATCTTTCAAAAAGAGCCGAACCATTTTTGTTAATTTGGTGTACGTCTGTTCTCTCCTGCTCTAGAATTGGCTCTTCGACCATTCTGACGTCGCTGTTCTTTCATCTTTTTTCCCTTTTCAATGCTGGAAAACGAATTCTCCAACATCGCTTCCTAATTAAAACCTCAATAGGTACAACTGCAATGAAGCACTTTGTTATCCAATTGCATGAGTTCGTATCGAATCTGTTAAAGATAAAAAAAAAAACAAAAAACCACGGACTGATATCACTATTTGAGAAATGCCATGATCTGGACCCGAGGTCATTAATTCAAGGTCAATGATAATATTAAGAAACTGCCTCTATAATCAGTGTGATCCGTGAGGTGATCTTTATCGTGCCAGCGCCTACTACATATATAACAGTGACTTTGATTAAAAATTTCGTCTTCTGAAGTTGCTTTTTATTTTTATTTTATTTGTTATTTTGTTTATTATGCTATAATTTTCCATTAAAGCGCCAAAACGGGCGAATCACTTGCTTATTTAAAAGAGAGAAACCATTGAAAAACGTTCGATATTTGTGAAAATGCATCCAATCAAATGGAGAAATGGAATGCTAGTATTTATAATTTAAAGGAATTTAGAAGCCTTTATTTGGTTTAAAACGTTTTCTTTTTATATATTTGCAGTAGATAATGCATTTTTATGAGTTATATTTAAAAATTTCACAAAATCTTGATAACTGAAGTACAAAGTAACCAACTTATGAACTTTTCGCGATGGACTATTTTACTATATTGTTTAATTTCTGAAAATATTGACAGTAAAACCTCTAAATAATGTTTACCCTATAAGGAAGTAAAAATTTAGCTACATGTAGTTGCCCCTAGGCAGGACAAACAAGCTTTTTTCTCGTTTTCGAGTAAGTTTCACTTCTCATACCTTGTTTTTCGTTTTCTTTTTCAAAGATTTTTGTGGGTTGTCATGTTGTAAATTTTGTATTTACACCCACCCAGTAAATTCAAAATTTACAACATGACAATTTTCTCAGTTCCCGTGCATTTTAGCTTTGTTCCCTGAATTCTTCCCCACCGAGACAATATGTTGATCATCTTTACCAATTTTGATTTTAATTCATCATTTACTAGTAACCTCTTTAATCATTGGTCAGATCAATTTAAAAGGTGAAAGATCAAAATATGATTTAGTTCTTGTACCCTTTTGATTACGTTAAGATTATATTCACTGCATAATTTTGTCTACTAGGATCTGTACTTACTTCAATGTAATGAACGTAATAGATTGAGGATCAGAGTTACCTCCGCTACTTGCAATAAGGTGAGACCAGGTACGCTACTTGCAATTGGAAAGCCAATAACACATAATTACGTATTGTGTGTTATCTGCTTTGTATACTGTCACTTATGGGTGCCAAAATCATGTTGCCAGTGAAAATTTCTAGCGCAAATGGTAACGCAAGCTATGCCACGATTGTCACCTATGGATTTGCATTAAGCTGACTTTTCCAAAAATATATATTCAACAAGTCAATGCCAAATGAATCTAATATTTGTGAAACAACGCACTTTGCCACTGTTCAGTGTTTGTTCTAATTCCTCGTACGTGTACTAATGCATCGCCAAGATAATAGTCCTCATTTTCATCTTGGTTTTTTGTTACATGTACCTCATGAGACTAACGTTAAATCAAGGAGGCTGGATGCTCAACAAATTAACCATCAGATCTGCCTTAGACTTTGACAAATGATATATTTGGCCAATAACTAACCTTCAGGTATGAAAAATCCCCAATTCTTTAGCTTTAAACTTCGTTCATTTTCCTATATCCTTATACAGCGCTCTTCTTCTTAAGAAGATTAAAATAGTCTTAAAATGGCCACGATCACCAAGCACTATCAATCCGGGTATGACGTCACACTGTTTTAAGACTTTAGGAATAGTTGGCTTAGTTTTGAAAGCATTAATAAAAGCGTTGATAGAACGAAACCAGAATATTTGCCGGGAAAGGGAGGGGGGTGGGGGGTTCCGATGCCTAATTTGGTAATTTTACTATATAAATTTAAGAACTTTGAAATGTCTCGACCCACCCCCTCTAGATCCGCGAATGTAATGGTCGTCTTAAAGTCTCTGGCCGCTGGAGTCCGGGTAGTAGCTGGTTTATTTAAACAATACCTGCTGTAAGCTTTACTCTGGTTGCCTCATCTCTTGCACACACTTAATTTGAAGTTGATTTAATGAGTGTTTTTCTTGTCTCAGAGAATCTGTTGTCCTCAAGGGTTATGCTTGTCTCTCTGTTTTATATCCTTATTTTCATTTAAATTTCCATTTCATAGCAAATAACATCTAAAGTTTATATGAAAGTTTGACAATGATTTGTTTTCGTACATAATTTGTTCTCGAATAACCAATGAGTTTCGAACTGAATTTTCCATATTATGTATCTTTTGACGAAGAGATGAGTTTCCTCTGAAATAGAATTGTTATCCATAGAAATTTAGTTATTTAGTGATTCCATGAGATTGAAAGGATCTATTTGTGTTGAGGTAGGTCCGTTATTTAACATACATGTACGCATAAACCATAGGTGGATACACTTTATTACGTTCACTTCAATGTTTTTGATTGTGTATTTGATCTTGTGTTATACTAATATGCCATTGTAGTTGTAATCAAATCATTTATGATATTAAATGTGATATCGTGATTCAAATTGTGTTGTGTGATAATATTTGTTTGTTGCATGATATAACTTCTTTGTAATTTGTTATCGTTATGCTGAGTAAATTTTACGGTTAGTCGCAACTATTTAAACAATTTAAAATCATTGAAGGAGCTGATAAAAAGAACCATGATATTAATACAAAAACCACAGAAGGCGGCAGAGCCTACTATACGTGTATCTATACATATAGAACCATTTTAACAAGACCTTGGACTTTCGGTTGGACTTAGCTATCTATTTCTTGCGTCAAAACAAGTTAAAAATGACGCAGTTTCAAGCGAAATACGCACCAATTGCGTAGTCTTAGCTCAAAAAGCCAGACAAATCTTGTTGATTTCAAAGAGTCATGACTGAGTGGCTATCAATGAAATAGAAAGGCATACGTCACTATGTAAGAATCAAAATTCGGTGGCCACGCATAGCCACGGATTTTCTTCATACCTGGCAATTTGAAAGACTTTAGTGAGTAAAAAAGCCTAACACCATTTGTTTGTTGCTATGTGGTCCCGTTGCCATGGTAACCGAGGGTAAAGATGTAAAAATGGCATTTTAATGCTTATTTGAGAACATATTGTGAGTAATGTGCAGAACTTGGGGTTTCCAGGGTAGAATATATTATTAAAAATAGTTGTCATTTTTCAAAGGTAAGAAAAGAATTCAAGGAGAAACGCATATTTTTAGAGCGTTTCCATGGTTACTAAACAGAAATTTTAAAATCTGTTTTCTTCATCTAATTTGAATAAAAAGTGCAATTCTTGGATTTTTTGGTAAACACTATTATGATTGTGCAATTAAAGATTTAAATATGAAAATTGAAAACCGTTGCTATGGTAACAAGCTTAAAAATAAGGAAAATTATAATATATTTAGGCATCTTTAAATAGATATTTTTCACTTACAATTAATAATTATATAAAATCAAATGGTGAGAAAAAATAACGTATGTCCTTAACTTTAATGACACTTGAAAAAAAATCTGAAATTTTATAAAAATAATTGCCGTTGGACATTTCAAAAAGTAAGAATTTCTGTGTGATTTTTTACGCAACTTAATTTTCCATAGCAACAACACTTCTCTGTTGCATAACAAAGGTTTTTGTGGTAATTATGAAAATTTAGACATATTTTTACAAGTTCCGACTAAAACAATTGGAAAATCAGGAATAAAAGCATATCAAAATAATCTTCAATTTCTCAGTTTTTCTTAATTTTTGTCCTTGTTGCCATAGCAACAGATGTCAATTTTCATGATAGAATATATATTGCATGGACATTGATATGGTTGTAAAAATTTAACAGTTTCCTATTTTGGCTTATTAAAAAAACTGCAAAACAACTTATTCAAAAATTTGTAACGGTTTCCATGGTAACATTTTAAAAGTATTGGTTTCTCCATCAATTTTCTTATATAATTAAATAATTGATAATAGGACAAAGACTGTTTTATGTGTTTGATAGTTTACATTAGTGGGCAAAACCTTCTAATATGGCCTCAAAGTAGGTAAGTTTTGCTATTTTCCCATCTTTAGCCTCGATTACCATGGCAACGGTTACCCCCAGCAACCAAATTTTAGTGTTTTTTTCGTTTTACACCTAGGTGTGTCCATGTATGAAATATATGGAAAATTGATGACTATGCGTGGCCAGACCCTTTTATAAATCATTGATTCTTACATTGATTTGATGTTAATGCTGTTTGACACAACTACCTAAAGCCCAAGCTCTTGTTAAAATGGTTCTAACTTCAATTTCTTATTTTACTGGGGAGGGGGGGGAGGGGGGCACTCCATGTTAGATCCGCGCATGTACAATATGGCAATTTAGTGCACTTGATAATTGCGAGCCGAATTGTTTGAGTTTCAGGGACAATATTTGGGTCAAGTACCAAGATAATTTGATAGGTATTGTTTTATATATGACGAAAAAAAACGTACGTCTCTGCGTATTTAATAAACCTTGCATGCTTTTTGGGATTGAAAAAAAACCCCTGTTAATTTGATTGAAGCGAATTATATTCATAAATATTTATTCTAACCAACAAGTATTTTCTCTGTCGCTCACTTTTCATGCATTAGTAGAATTTATGATGATGTATGTCAATATCATTTTTCTGTATTGAATGATATGTTGGATTTATTCACAAAATATCAATATATACAAAACTCATTCGCTTTGTTAACTTCTTTTCAATCAGTAAAGGAAATGGTTTACATTTTAAAGATAACTGGAAAATTGAAATGAGTAAATAAGCGTAAAAATATTTTCCGCGACAGTGGGTTCCGACATGATTTTAAGAAAAAAAATTTATCTTGTTAACATCAGCTCGGAGAGGCTGTGAATTAAAGCGTACCGTGGACGTATGAACTCCCACAACCGAGGCAGCGGCGATCGATATTGCACAGAAGTACTTTTATAGATAATCTCCGTAATACGGACCAGTTTCAACCTAGTATTTACAAAAATATAGGTCACAATTGATAATTAATCGGCTTTAATGGGATTAGACCGATAAATCAATGAGACGAGGGAACTCCTTTATTGATTGTCCCTGAGAATGTGTTTGTCACATTTTCTCTCGTACGCAGAACAGAAGCTGCAGACGATCGGAGCCTCGTTTTCACTTCGAGGGTGATTTATGCATGGATGTGTTGATGCTGTAGTCAATGTTTGCAAGTTTTTTTTCCCTCCCTCTTCCATTTTGCCGAGTTTGAAGTCAAATATCAGTTATCAATGTATGATATGTAGAGGCCTGCGTCAATGCATGTCCGGTGTCGTCTTGCTAAAGAGGAAACGCGGAACCGACTGGCCATGGGTTTCTAGATTATATTTTCTTAATTATCATTTTGGAATATTTATTATGTACTGATGCTTATTCGAAGGAAAGTGATTCCATCAGCTAGTTTTAATGGTAAGTATTCATACAGTCTTAGCCTATAATAGCTAGCTCAGCACACAGGAGCACCATATTATCAGCTGTTTCAGCATGCGTGCATAAATTGTTAAGTGTGATAATGGTATTGATTTGGAGTGATCGAACACATCTGTAGGTGAACTCAAATCAAATGAGATAATTTCACATAGTCACGTTCTCTCTTGAATGAATGTTTGCCTTCGTATGCGTAATGGGTCATTAATTAACACTGACCCAGATGCCTGCCAAACGGCGAAATCAGATAACGTCCCTTAAAAAATATGTTTCATAACCTTACGTTTACTTGCTGAACTCAGGATCTGCTCAGAGAAAGAATTGATAATTTATGTTGGTGTATTGCTTATATAAATACAAAAAACATTTCTGTTGATATCTTATGCATGGCTATTCAGCTATGTCATTTTAGTATATAATGCAAATTTAATTTATGACCGGAATTCAGGAGAGTATCTCATTCAGAAAACTGGGTGCAAAATGATAAAAACCAGAAGACCGACAAAATACCTGCTCGTGGGGTTTCTTCTTAGTGTCTCTTTATCAGCTTGATATTCAATTATATAGCTTAATTACGAGAATATAATGATTCGATGTCTGGTACATAGCATTTTCTTTGTACCGGCTAACGCTGGTAGACCTCTTGACAGACAAGGGAAGATAAGTGAAAATAATCGGCATCGTATGTTTATTTACATTGGGCCAGCCCGATCGATTCTCGACTTCGGATAAAGCAGTACATCTGCTGCCGTAAGCATTTTAATTACGATTAAACACTTCCCAGTCGTTAACGGGAAAGAGGCTTAATAATCTAGACAAAGGAGAGGCGGATCTTGAAATCAGAAGTACTTTGATAGATTCCCTAATTTCCTGGATAAGCGTCGGAATCCGTATTTTGATCAGAGAAAAAATTATTGATTAGAGTTTCGTATAACAAAGAGCACCGTTTGCTGTCGTTATTCGGTTACTTCCGTATTGAAATTATCAACTCTTATACACTTGAAAATATTGATGTTCAGTAACTTCAGTTCCGTTTATTTTTCTTCCCCAATGTCGCTTCTCAGGTGACAGGGGATAATTCAACTTCCTGCTTTCTTTACTGACGTTTAAACTTCAACCCAACTCTTATCAAAAGAGGTTTTAAGTCAAAAACAAAATGCTTCCTGTTAAATTTAATTAAATGGCTACGATTTTTTTTCCTTCGACCATGAACTTTTATACAAGGAAGTCGCTGGTTTTACAATGTCCCTTTTCTGTTGTTAAATTGAAAAATTACACATTTCAATACTTTCCTGGTATTGGATTAAACATGGAGGGAGGGGTAAGTTTGCAGTGTTTAATGTCATATGTTATGATTGAGTTTGATTTATCTACTTTCAAAAGCAAACTTTCCGAGAATTGGAGAAGTTTCCTTCTTAATGATTTAAGAAACGTGTACGAATTTTAAGATTTGACATTTTAAATTGAACTGATTTGTTATTTAAAGGTTGTTTTGTTGACTTCTTAGATCAAATACAATATGCTTATCTTATTAATTATAGACTGAAATAATTTGTTATCATTTCAAAATTTTATACTTTTGATGACAGTAAAATACCAAATAAAATTCTCTTATAACAAAGAGATATTATGATAAGTCACAAGAAGTTAATTGCTACATTTACGAAATTATAAAGAAGAATGCGGCCAGTTAGTATAATTTATATGTTCTCTATTGTGTGCGAAGTAGTGTTTTCCGGAGATGTTCTTACTTATAAACACGTGTCAATAATGATAAAAACACACTGAGTCTTATTAACTGTTTAATATGACATGAAAATGATACATATTGTTTAATTATTAAATTACATATTTTAAAAAAATCCCTTTAGCGCAAAGGTTGTTAAAGTCATAGGACATGACAGTCACTTTTCTTTTCCTTCTTCTTTGGTGCCCCACCCACCCCCTATTTTACTTTCCTTTGCTTTAAAAGCTACGCTGCAGATTATGACATCAATCAAAGTTATAGTACTAGTCTGTACTGTAGCCGTCGAAACCTCTTTTTTGCGTGACACTGCATGGTACCGTCACGCGCCAATCTTATAAAAATCAAAGTGATTTTGAGCTTAATATGTAAAGTCAGTCAATTTTGTTTTTTGTATATCAGTTACAGTGTTTAAACATCTGCAGTAGGTAGTTTTTTGTAAGGCGTAGTTTCTGGTCCATGAGATGTTGTTGTTAAACTGTATGTGTCATTTATGGTAGGGGTTGTATAGTATTGTAATGCTTTTAAGAATGGTGATGCAGGCGCTGAATAGCATATTGCGTTGATGATGATGATGATGATGATGATGATAATACAACGACAACGACATTTATGAATATTAGGTTGGGGGGGGGGGGTAAAGATCTTTATAAGTAGTGTTGTCGCGGGAGCGGAAAATGATAATTATATATATTAATTTATGAAAACAATCATGATATAATTTGGTATTCCGGAAATGAAAAATATAACAACACATCGTCAATTCAGGCACATAAACATGCTAATCGCGATAATAATTACATGTCCCCTTCATAATGTAAGTGTAGATAGAAAGCGAACAAAACCTTCTTTTTTTTGTCTTCTTTACATACGTGTAGATATATATATATGTAGCAAAAATCCTAAATTAGGCAATTAACTTTATAAAAGTTGGAAATTCCGTAACAGCGCAAACAGTTTTGACCTTGTTTCATGTGTAGAGTCAGAACAATTTGAACAATATTGTTCTATTTTTCTTTATCGACCCAATTCGAGTAATAATAAATAAGACGTAGGTCTTTAAAAAAAACCCAGTGTGTTTACGTAATAGACAAGAAAACTTTCAACAAATCGTCTCTAAAAATTCTTACTTCACGTGGTTTCATACACGTTAGACCCCTGAAGTTTCTTTTACATATTAATTGTTATATGCACAACATTAAAACAACACCCAAATATAAATTTTAGCTCACCCGAGTGTCTTCGTAAAGGACTTAGCGTTTGAAGTTGATTGTTATTCTTAAAAAAAGTATTGTGAAAAACAAATGTGATTCCTCGACTTGCATGTATGCACCTGTACTTTTACACTATTTTAATTTACCGGTCATTTACTTGTTATTTCAAACGAAAAATACATAAGGCAGTAGTATGTATACGGTTATTATACCCTTATAAATATTCCCCTTTATTAGTTTTTACCAACAAAAAGTACAACAAAACAAATGTTAATTCATCCGGGCAAAAAATTTAACGTTACGCCTAATTAATATTCGTCCTATCTCGATCGACCGGAAATAACCGAAGCTCTATACGACATGAATAGATGGTTGATACTTGATATCATTTTTGCATCGGTAGTGAAGTGTCTTCCCACAAATGTTTATTTAAAAATAAAATTTGGTGTTATGACTGAAAATAAAAATTTGTGGGAAGACAGAAGGGTATAACAACACAGTTGTTGACTGGAATTTGGGCAAGATATGATTTTTTTGAAATGTTGCATTCGGCCTTGGGCAACATTTACTTGTGAATTCAAATTTGGTAAAAATATATTGTATAGTGATCACATAGTTAACATTCATTTCTTAACTCCATTAAATAAATAGGCCAAGTTATATAAAACATTTTTTAAATCTGCATTTTTTCTATTTTAGCTCTTTGCGTAAATTATGTCCAATAATCGAATGAATAAATTGTACAAAACAAATGTTTTGAATTCCAATTCCTACCTCAATTTTACTTGCACATGTACATTGTAACTATATGCGTAATATCTAGAAATGTACATATTTGTACATCCGTTACATTTATAATTTCGATTTCATTTAAACAAACGGAAACTGATCTGTCTCGGTCTCATGCTAAATCTGTCCTCTTTTTAAAATCGTATTGTTCATTAAAAAGACTGTTTCTTTACAGTAACTTGTTCATTTATCATCGTACATGAAAACTAATACCTTAAAAAAACATTTGTTGAACTGTGGCGTGTATATGCCTGCAATTTTCAAATTCAGAAATCGCTTTGTATTTACTTTATTTACATACTTCGTATTGGGCCTGAAATAGAAAGTTGATAAAGCGTTTAGGAAGACATGCACAAATGAATATAAATTGCAAAACGTGGAGTTTTATCATATTTTGAAACGTGTATTAGATACAAAAATATTTCCCCTGCAGTTGTGCACGCAGGTTTTCCATCAAGAGAATAAATATTGAACAATATAAGGCTTTGAATAAAACTGTACTGCATTTTTAAAAGTGAAGGATTTTCAAAAAGCCACAATGGATAGAATGTCTTTAATCCCCCCTGCTGAGGAGGATTTTCAAGGGCAAGTTGTTTATTTGTCTTTCTTACTGATACCTATAAATTTTCGTAATAAATGTAGTTATGTATATGTTCATATAATATAGTAATTCACTTTCATTCAAGAAATATTAATCTCAGTCAGGGGTTATTAAAATGAGGAATTGGTTGAATTGAATTGGAGTCCTTATTCACACTTGTTAAAGATTGACCTTCTTCACAAAGGAAATGAATCATTCAAAAGAGGAAACAGTCTTCTCATTTATCAGTTGTAAGACCCAAGTTTTCTCATGAACAAAAGACAGTTCCTTGTAAACATAGTATATAGCTGAAGTTTATACATTTTTTGGATGTGATTTCAGGTAAGCGCTCTTTGTAAACAACGTGACTTTGTCCAAACATTTTGAAATACGTGTAGTCGCAAAACGAAGAGAATTTTTTTAATTTAAAAAATATTTTGTATCTATCATTAATGTGTTTTGTATTCAGATACCATAATAGTCATTTTAGATTGCATACTATAAAGTCCTTACACAGTCGAAAGGGTCACTTTGAAAATGTATTAAACTATCCCTAGGTCGGTTACTTTGTAACATATCTTTGCAATATGAGTTTATAATTTCTGATAATGATACAGTGTACTTCAGGCAACGTCGAAATGTGTTTCGTTCAGTCGCTTCGCTGTTAAAGCAGTTCGTTGTATGATTTACTTAATAATCTGAAATGTTTGGATTTGAAAATGTTTGAAAGAGTTAGACTTGGTCAAAACATGTCCGCCAATCTGACTGATTTACATAAAAAGGCGTGCTGTGACTCTGAACATTAAAACCATCATTATGATAAGATTTAGATTAAGTAACATAAGTTTTTTTATTATTAATTTTTGGATGTTGATTTTAATCAACTCTCCTATGCAGTTACTTAGACAAAACGAAAGTGAAACAGTGTTTGGACCTCAGCACAAATCATCGCTGCTGACAAGACTTAGTTCTTGAAATTAATTGATAAATTCGATGTAATGTATGCTAAAGCATTGTTTTTTAAGGAAATTTATTTATTAATACCTTGAAAATAGTCAGATTTTAAATGGTACGAACAATTTAGATATTTTTTGTAGTCGTATGTATTCTCACGCCAGAGTTCAATATTGCATCGTTCAATTCGACGGTCGGCTGTCTCCGTAAATATCCGACAAGCAGAGAGTCTCTCTTGCTTGTGGGATATTTACGGTGTCAGCCGAGCGTTTGGTTGAACGAGACGAGAGTTCAATATTGCTTGGATCCATACAATTTTCGAGAAATGTTTGTATTACTGAAACATAGTTTGATTGAATTAATTTTATCTTTAAATATTATTTAACATGATTCATATGGGGGTTTCTCGACATTCTTGTCGAACAAGTCCAAAAATTCATATAAAAATGTGCGTAATTCAAATACAAATTAGAAACTACATGTACTTGTCATGCAAAATAACATATCATTGATTTTAAAATAAATAAACATCGACAAAATCAACTCCCGTCAGTTCTTCAGTACTTTGATTAATAAAAGTCATTTTAAAATTTTAACAGAAGTTTTGGTCTCTTAAATATGGGCCTGAACATCAAATGTGGCAGTCATATTCGCCATCAAACTTGGGAAGGAATACTCCGTTCTAAACATTGAAGCAATAAATGAATGACTAAAAGGCTGGACCATGCACAGAATAGCTAGATAAAGGAAATTGACATGATTCCTATTTCAAGAGCCCCGGCACCCACTTATTTTGTGACAAGTTTAGTTTTCGGCGGAGGGTGGACTATTACATTCTAGTATATGGTTTCTAAGAATTTTCAGTTTAAAATTGGAACATACGATATCTCAGTAAAGGTAATTTTGAGGTCCCAAAATTAAGCATTGATAAGCACGAAATGCAAAATCTGTGCAAAACAAAATTTCTAAGGGGAAAGGGGGACCCGAGGGATAAAAATAATGTTTGCCAGGGGAACTGAGGTCTACTTTTGGAAAGAAGATTGGGGAACAAAGTAGCGCAAATGCCCATTTGGTTTTATCGTAAAAAACAATTTCAAATTAATTTTTTTTCAACCAAAAATACTAGATGAAGTTATATTACAAGTTTACAAAAGCACAATTTGTATCTATATTCAGTTTTGAATATTTTAACAAACGATAAGAATTTTTTTTTAAACTTTTGGTGGTATTGAACCCATAACCTAAAAACCCTAGCTCTATAATGTTACCTAATGTCTGGTGCTCTAACCACTGAGCCAATTCAGTCATAACAAACTACAATGTGAAGTGCTAAATGGAACTTCAACCACGAATTTACGGACTTGTAGTATTTCTCATAAACGTTCAATTGTTGGGATACAAAATGACATTTTTAAAGTATAGTGGGTCATCTCTCCACGTTTTTGGTGATGGAAATCGGTTTGATTTCCTTTACACCTTATATAGAATATGACAAAAGTATGGAACCCAGATCCACTCTATAGAAAAAAAGGCATTGAAGTTCTAAAAATGACATTATTTTGAGATTTTGATACGCATCGCCAGTTTAAATCAACCTATTCTAAATATCTAACATATTTAAAGGTTATAAATCGATGTTATGTTAAAAAAAAACATTGTTTTCAATAATTTAGAAAGAAATTATGAGATTTGTTCATATTTTAATTGTATAGTATCATATATATCCCCATATGGGCAATTTACACGCCTTATTCACCCATCTTCTTTATTATATGAAATTGATAAGTTCATATTTTCAAAGGGGATAAGTTGGTCCGGAAAACCTCCAGTTTTTTTTCTGCTAAACTTGGAAACGAAGGTCAATGCCGAACTTTTCCGTGAAAGTTGATTGTCCACTTGAGCTTTTTTTTTTGCGTTATACGCTTTTTGCGTTTAACGTTTTATGGTGAAGGACCTTTTTCTTTGTTGCAAGCCACAGGCGATACGCATAATCCTCTTCTAATTTTCCACGAGTAGGATACATCAATTAATGGGGGGGGGGGGGGGGTGGGGTAACCCATTTACGATTTTAGTAACTATGTCATTATACATGTGTTGTACAATGTGTATACATAAAACAATCACGTTTACTACAGGTGTATTAATTCCATCCAATTCACCTCTTTTGGATTTATTTTTTCAAAGACAAACGGTTATAAACATCCGTAGTGTTTTCCACACTTGGCTCCGATTCCTCTATTGCACTCGAAGTTTGAGCTCCTAGTATTTTCCGTAATACAATAGTTTGATAATTAACAACAGTTTTCGAAATAGGCATATTTTTAAAAGAAAGAACGGAAACTCTTAAGATTGTATAAATTGATCGTCTGGAGACCAAACTATGGGTTTTGGTAAAGGATACACACACTTAGAGCGCGGAAATAGTCAATCAATACATTTGGCATCCCACACGCGTGTAGCAACTGATGAGAGAGAGAGAGAGAGAGAGAGAGAGAGAGAGAGAGAGAGAGAGCTAAATGAGTAGTAATATAAACTTGAGAAATTTGTTGTTATAATTGTTGAGAGTCTTATGTCTCATAGAAAAAAAATATTTCACCTACAAACTGAATAGAAGAGAGTTAGTTGAAGTTTAATTTGAAATTTCTTTACCCAAAATAGGCGAACCTCTCTCTCTCTCTCTCTCTCTCTCTCTCTCTCTCTCTCTCTCTCTCTCCATAACTTACTAATATTTTATTAACGATATCGAATGAAATGCCAGTAATTGAACCTCACTTTCATTAAACTGAACACATACTACTGGTCCCTAAGACTCTAACATTAACATAGAAATTAACTCATAACACCGAGAGAATCAATGTTAATTTTGTATGTTCAGACAAATGTCGTGTTTTTATGTGATCGATTTCATTAAATCATCTGGCGTATAAAGTTTTGGTAACGCACAGTACAATAGATCCATAGAGGGTGTACAGTCGCATTCCCGATTGATTTTGCAGTTGGATAGATGCTGTTTTTAAATCTTACTGGCATATTCCAACTACATCCAATTATTTGTTGTCAATTGATGTACAACAGTTATTTCATACTTTTCAAGAATTTTTTTCCAAAGACCATGAATATTGAATGGCTTTGTTCTGTAAGGAATTTGTCCAAGTAACTGTATTTTTTTTTATTTTTTTTTTGCATATTAAGAATACCATCACTGTCTCCAAAAAAGTATAAAATGAATATTACGAATAAATAAAAAACAAAAATGACTTATTTTAACAGGTACTTGACCATTGAATAGAGTGTTAAACACTTTAACAACTATACAGTTTCATTAAAAGTATTGTATTTTTCTTGCAGTCCAATGTCTGAGCTTCCGCCAAATGCTGTTACCTTTGATTGGAATTGTCTTACGGGGGTGATCATTTGTGGGGCACACGTGGCGCCGTTTGTAAAGAGAGGGGTAAGTAAAAGGAAGGGGTCAAAATACAATCGTATCGTTTTTACCGTGGGGGTGGGGGGTTAGCGGTGATCCATTTTGCGCTATAATACGTCGTTTATTGTATTAAAAGAACAAAACAATAAAATAAAGTGGCCCACAAAAATAAAAACATAACAGATTTACTTCATTTTCGCAAAACTTGCAACTCCAAAAAAAACCCCGGATATACATGTATACAATTGAGAACAAAAAATCGAGATTTTGATAACCAGAAAGTATAATAAAGAAGAACATTTAAGATACTGTTACCTTTCTTTTTATACACATAATTTAAGCAAAATCAGAGTCTTAAAATGTTTTTTTTTTAGAATGAACACACAAAATCAAAAATAGTCTTCATCGAAAAACTAAAATGAACGTCTTAATTTGCGATAAGGTCGTACGTGCAAGGTTTTGCACATGCGTGATCGTGGATGTCCTTTTTGTAAGTCTTTTATCAGGATTGGGGTTTAATATGTGCTTGGCTTCATTTATTTCCCAGTGTTGTCACTTTTAACTCGAATTACTGACAGTCGTATATCTTTTTTGCCTTAATCCTTGTATTTTGCAACAGAGTAAGATCAACTGAATTAATTTCTCTTTTTTACATTTTGTTATGCAACTGCCCTTGACAACAACATCCATTTTTCTGTCTTTCCTTTGAATTTATTTGATGACATGACTAAACTTGTACAAAATATACGGTTCAGTTTTGTTTCCATTAAAGACAGAAGATGTAGTTTTGAGTATTGATGTTAGTATAACAGTAATACACAAGATTTCTTTTGCTTACTTTTATAACTTGTTTTTCTAATCAACTAACTTTTCAGCATGTCAACAATTGGTCTTTAGTGTTTGCGTGTCTTCCAAGTTTTAATGCATTTTGTTTATCTAAAGTTTTGCAATATTTACAACTTAATGGCAATGTTTTTTTCAACTTTCTATATTTTACTTTGGAAAAGCTATAAGGTTGTTTTATGTTGCTCAAAAGTTCTTAAACATGATTGTTAAATATAAATGGAATTGATCCCCTAAGATTTGCGTATTCTTACCTTAATTCAGTTCCAGGATATTTTTGCATCTCTATTTTGCTTACTTATTTGATATTTTTAAATACTTCAGGGTTTAAACGATAGACTTTCACCAGAATGATTTTCCTTGACGCATACAATATAAAAGTACCCGGGTATTGATGCTGAAAAACTGTGCAAGGTGTTCCAAACCTACATACATTGTATAATGTATATGTACATGATGTCAGGCTCTCCTATAAAATTTTTTCAATTCATTCTTGGGTAAAACAAAGCGACATGTATAAAATAAATTTAGGATCTTTTATTTTTTTATGAATTTTAGTTGTACTTAATTGATAGGCATGTATGTGTTGGTTTATTAAGCCAAAAAAAGGGGGGGGGGGAGAAAGTTTTCGATACTGCACAATTTACCATGCCTGTCTAATTGTGCTCAAAAATTTAAAATCTGAACAAACCACACTGGTAACAAATTTGTTGAAATTCATTTACTTTTGTTTAAAATCGTTGTTAGGGAAGGGGAATGGGTCTGACTGGAACACTTCAGCTTCTTGTAGGCTTTAATTAACATAAAAAGTCAAAGTAACTAATATTTTTATATATTATACAGGAATGCTACGTTCTTTGTATAATTCAGGATTTCCGTCAGATTTCTGCTATTTTTACTAAATTATTTTTATCAGTTTTGAGGTTCGTGATTTCAGTGTAGATAACGTAGTTGATATTTAACACTTCTCTTTTAACGTCTTGGATTCTGTAAGCTTTTATTTTTTCGACAGAAAATCGGGTCCAGGTACATGTACGATTAATTACTACATCTTCAGTATCTTCTAATAAGGAGTAGGTAATGCACCGTGCAGTGAAGGAGAATAGAGCCAGTGATATTGACTTTCCCCGCAGCAACCTTAGACCCACTTCTCTTGACTTTGTGGTTCTCCAATCTTTTTTGGATTTAGGTTGATCAAGATAATCATGTCGTAGAAGTACATATCTACATGTACGTAATGTCAGCGTCATTGTTCGTATACATTTGTAGCTACCTAGTTTTCAAACCAATGGCTATGAACGACAAAACATGTAAAAAAATTACCCGCTGTTTCTTGTTATGACGTAGTGCACATACAAATATGTACATGTAACTGTTTGGTTATACTTGTCACACCTCCCAAACAAGAAGTAAAATAAATCACATAAGAGCTTTTGATTTTTGTGGTCATTTTTAGATTTTATAAATCTCCTTAATAGGAAGAGTTCTGTATATAGGTATAGGAAAACATTCAGATTTAAAAGTTAAAAATGGATTTTGTCTGTAACAAATTATTTGTGGCTAAAAATACCACATCTACCTAGTTTTGTGGCCATTTTTAGACTATATAAATCTTCTTTATAAGAAGAATTCTGATTTGATTTGAACATATTTTATTATGCAAATATACATTTACATAAATGGATAAGGCAGCAGGCAATGCCTATGTAAGCCTTCTCCATAAAAAGAATTCAGTATATAGATATAGGAAAACAATCAAGGTTAAAAATGGATTTTGTCTGTAACAATAATAATTTGTGGCTAAAAGTATCATATCTAATAATCTGAGGTATATCTGATTGATAATTTTTTGACCATCAACCATCCTAAATGTTTTCGAAAACGAAAGGTAGAATTATTATAACGGCGATATATTTTAGCGCTAAATGATGGACAAGTTAGACAACTACTGCTAAATTGCTAATATCACTATAGAACGGTTACAAACTATTACCGCAATGGTCAACATCGATCGATCGAACCCAAAACTCAATATGGTAAACAAAAGTTTTTGGCGGTACATGTAATCACCCATTCCCTATCCCCTCTCATTCCATGAGCTAGGCTTTTATCCAGCGATATGTCGGGTCAGAAATAATTATGGTCTTGTAAAGGACTAGCATTCCAATGTTTACATGTATGTAAACAAAGGTTTACATAAAACACAGTTTATTTATTTCTACCATCAATGGGTGGGACAACAGATGTTTACATGATTGAACATAAAAGCTTTTTAAGGTCACATAGAGAGATTAAGATCTGATGCGGAAGGTTTACAAATTTGTGTAGTTAACTTATA
This sequence comes from Magallana angulata, assembly GCF_025612915.1. Lineage (NCBI taxonomy): Eukaryota > Metazoa > Mollusca > Bivalvia > Ostreida > Ostreidae > Magallana > Magallana angulata. Next base: position 19,918,713 of record NC_069120.1, on the reverse strand, counting down.
GGAGAGTATATAATTTTTTCTCACTGGCACTGAAGACAATGAAAAAAGTTATGTCAATACGGTTTCATGTTTTTGCTCTAGGGAAACATGTCTGCTTTTTATAACAATTTTTAATTAAACGTCGAATAATTTGACTTGTTATTTGTTATATTCAGATGACCACTGTTATGCGGAGACCCTCGGGAACATCTAATGACATACGAATAGGAAACCACAGATCGTCCAGCTACGCTACCCCAGGGGATTCCCCACCTTCCAGTCCAGCTCAAACAGGAAGTCGATCCACGAGGGCCTGCTGCTTTTGTTGGTGCTGTTGTTGTACTTGCTCATGGTGAATGCATGACGTCACAACTTTTGCTTTATACGTCATTATCTCTTAGCTAACCATTCTGGATCAAACAAACAAATTAGATAGACTGGGGAAAAAGACAATTTCAATTTGTTAAATACTTCTTATCTTTTGGGGTTTCTTAAAAAACCAGAGAAAAAAGTAAAAGCTTGTTTGATCTGCATATTGCTATTATAATATTGAAATATCATTGATATAAGGTGGTTAACATGGATCGGATAGAAACAATATCAATGATATTTCAAATAGTATTACATTAATGAAAGTTTTTCTAGGCATGACAAAGAAATCATGCATTTATATAATTTGAGTAGTTCTTAAAAATCCTTTCCTTTTTTCCCTATAAACACTACTTAGAAACATAGACTTTGGTGACATTAACTATTGAATAATATATAACACTCTTTCTTTCTATTTATTTAAATTCCTATTTTCCTTTTTTGTGATGCATATATCTTTAAACCAGTTTGTAGTTGAACGTGTTAGAAACGTTTCATTATGTTGTTTAGTACATTATACAGCACAAAGGTTATTTAAGTCATTTTTTTTCTAATGATTTTTTAAAAATTATAATAGTCAATCCTAATCCTTGTACAAATAATTCAGCAGCAATCTCATTTCAACAATCTGAAGAAACCACTCGAAACCACTGCTCCGATCAAGCTTTAATTTTCATGACGTATTTCCTTCTTTGGTTGAATTTGGAAAATGGTTAGGTTTTGCAAGTGCTAAATAATAATTATACTGTACATATAATGGTAACACATATCAATTTCTATCGATTTATAAATATTATAATTTGTTTTGCAACTGCAGTTCAAAGAAACAAACAAATTGAGCTATGATATAAGTATAATTAATGTCTTTTTAAAAGGGTGCAATTAGAAAAATTGAAACTGTTGGGAAAAGTTTCGGTTTTGAGTTGTTGTGAACTTGGCTTATCAGTGTCAGAAAATTAAAGGCAATCGAAAGATTTTTTGACTTAGGTATAGCATACAGCCAAGGCATATCGAACGCCTTCTGAATGCGGAAAGGAACTGGCAGTTAGGATAATTTGTAACGAACTGTCCGGTATCTAGGTTATTATCAAGTCAGGCCATCCTAATAAGAAGGCCAACATGATCCGATCAGGATATCTTATCCCGACCTCCAAGACCATCGCTATTTCACGGACCATGATGGCAGCAATAAGACTGATAATATCTCGCTACTTATATCATATGACTATTGCCTTACTCTGTTGCGTGTCTTGATTATTTAATCTGAAGTCCACTTTCAATTTGTATGCAAAATTTCATTAGTCGGTACGAGTTGCACAGTGTATGTACATTGCTCTGGTCGTGGCCATGACTAACTCGAAATAACTGACCTAGCACAAATTGAGAATTTGTCGGTTAAGCCTTTAGTAATCTACAATGTGTATTTTAGTCGTAACATAGAAGCACATTTTATAGCTGATTTGCTTTTAATTTCATCACCTTTAAAATATAAGATTATTTTTCTTTACTAGTACTCTACAGGAACAAGACTTTCCTTTGAACACGATCCAATGCATTTGAAAAATAACCTATCGAAAACTGAAATATTATATCAGATTTTTATACATGTACTAGTATATCCATCTTAACTTTCTCGGGACAATTATTTTGAATGCTGAATGTCTTAAATAAGACAAAAAATTTTAATCTGTATTTTTTTAACAGCAATGAAGACTGTTTCAGTTATTTAATTAATCAATTTATTAATTAATTTACATTGCATGTACATATATTCCGATTTCCCTTACTCTGGAAACATTATATGCGTGGCACTAAAGTGGGGTTAATGGGTAAAAGATTCGGGTTTTGTTATGGTTTTATTGAGACGTGAAAGGGTGTGCCATATCCTCTTAGCAAAGACCTTAAAATTTAATATAAAAGAAAATGAAGATGCAGCATGGAATTTAGGGATTACTTTATTATCAATTGATAAATGTCTGCACATGACTTATAATTGTATACTGCTGGCACGTAAACAAAGAATCGAAATGTCGTCTGTGTATCTATTGCACGTATCTATTGTTCCGCCCAGCATTCATGCCATAGTTAACCTATCTGCAGGATAAAACAATTTTTAATACAGGTTCTGGACAAACTTTCGTATTATTTATAAACATGTGGCATTCAATCTGAAGCCGCTAAAGAGGGCAGGATGGTTGTTGTGGCCATTTTTAGACTTAATTAACCTCCTTTTGACAAAGAGTTTTGTGTAATGATATAAAAAAGTTATTTAAAATTAAAAAAAAAAATTTTACCTAATAATACTTTGTGGCCAAGAATTAAATATTTGAAATAGATCTGATTGACTATTTTGTCCCTTAATAGTACCAACGACTTTCTGATTTCGCTTAGTTTGGCCTTATTTATTAGTACTTTTTTTATATGGTTTTATTATCTCAGCCGTTTCCATTAATGGGTTTCCTTGGTTAATAAAAACTGTTAAGAAATAAATAATCTGGATGACAAAGTAAAGAATTGAATGACAAAAGTGGTGTCATTAACAGATCCGATGTCTATAGATTAATATTCTGTCCCCTTCCTCTGCCTCACAACTTTTACTGATACGATCGATAGATTAAACCTTTCATTAATATCATGCCAATACACTTTTGCAAACATGGTGTAAGCTTTAAACTTGATGACATAGATCGATTTTAGGTTGCTGCAGTCCTCTTGGAAAGCCGATACCTAGATCTAACGTTATGGGGGTGTTCAACAATGCACAAAATGCATTTCATTTTTAGTATTAGTTTTAAACTATCTTTATCTATACACACCCATTAAACATTGGCGTTATTAATGGTAAGACGATATTCAAACGTTACCATGGAAGTGCGAGGACATAATGCATAAATTTGCTATCCAATGAAATCTTACCTCAAGTCACATGACGTGACGTATTTCTGGTAGAGGAAAATCTACGGATTGATATTTCTGGGTGTTAATTTCTTGTGGGCTTTTCATGATTCGGATATGGTATATGATAACTGTGAAGGTGCTTTGTTGTGTAAACATTAATAGATCTTTGAAATGAACGAAAGTTGGTCATTGCTTCAGGAATGGCGATTGTAGGAACCTAACATCGATCCGATTTTTAGCATGTCTGTGAAATGCTCCGTCTATTGTCGTCTGTTTGCGAAAGGTCGGTTTTCCTTTTTTTTTTTTTACTATTATCATAGTCTTAAGAAATATTTGTTGAAGTGTCGTTTTAGTTTTTGTGTATTCTTGTCAGTGCTAAATGACCAAATTGTGATTATCCTGTGTGTTATACTCGAGATAGACGGTGTCGAGTATCCATAAAATATCCGCACAAGATATCTGCAATAGGTATCGATCGGTCGGCCATGGCTTCTCTCGTTTAGGAAACTAACACCGAGGAGTCTGGTGAATGGACTGACAGTCCAATATCGTTATAAAATCTATAACCTTAATTATTTCAGCCGTACGGAAGACAAACAACATTGGAGTGCTTTCAAAGAAAGGATTATTTTATTGCTTTATTACTAGGATCACGGGTACAAGGCAAACTGTTAAAAGATATCATACATGAATACTCTCTCTCTCTCTCTCTCTCTCTCTCTCTCTCTCTCTCTCTCTCTCTCTCTCTCTCTCTATTAAATATTTAGAATTTCATGCCCGTACTATATAAAATAGAAAACTGAAAATCAATTAGGTTATATATTAATTTGATATTATTGAATATCTCGAGAAGTAATTTTAAATGAATAGGTTTTGGCATGCTAGAATGAAAGTACCAAAGAAGTGCCAAGTTTGATGTTTCTAAGTATAAATATATTATTTCAATCTTGCTCAGTACTTAGCTTTTGTACAATTATACATGTACATAAACGCACTAAGTAACGCATAGCTATGTTCCCACCATAACGAGTTACGCAAGGGGACAACTAGGTTCGATGAATAATTATATCCTTACTGACCTTGTAATAAACTGCTTCCAATAGTGAAAAATATATTTTAAAAATCATTTGTTTAAAAGGGACAAGATTCAATATACGCTTGTTTGTGAATGAATGAATTTTTGTTTATTTCACTTTAATTCATTTTTACAGGTTCACTTTTAAAAAAAATTTACTAGTACAGAATTTTTTTACTTCAGTATGCTATAGTAATGAGCATTAAAAGGTTATTGTGGATAGAATCGCTGACATTTCGGTTCGAATTTTGGCAATTGTATTTTGTGCACAATACATAAGTTTTATTAAAAGTAAGATTCCGTTCTTATTTTGGGTTTATTCATAATATATGCCACTTTCCTAAGTTTGGATTTGATAAAATACGTGTACTTTCGATAGAAATGTATTTAAAAGTGATTAGAAGTAATCAATCAAGTATATACATGTATTCTATTAAAACATCGGGTATGCATTTTAGATGAAAAGTCTATTCTATGTTCTGATTAGAGCTGGTGGCGATATAAGAAATAAGAATTGAATAATTTTTTGACTGTGTAGGATTAAAATTTAATGCAATAAATTAAGGAGCGGTAGTTTTGACTCATATAACTGAACAACTGTACTGTTTCCAAAATGAAACTCAATTGTAATTATCGAAATATTCTTTGTAAAAAGGAATCTTAATGTACTCTTTTAAGTATTCATTAAGTGGTTAATGTAATGTACGATGTACATGTAGTGGAAGTTACTGTCACTTTAAATTTTTAACTAGTAATTTAATGAAAATCAATTTTTAAAAAATAAATTTGACGTGAACACCCGTCGAAAACAGAATATATATTGAATGTTTTCCATATACGACTTATTTTATTAACTCGAGTCTTGGTCTTGATGTTAGGTAACGGGGAAGATGATAAACTAAAGATATGCTTTGAAAACGATTTTCAAAACCTTTGTTGATACGTTGCTATTAAAAGGATCATGTACGTTTTGCGGAAAACTATTCCCTCTGTAACTGGTTAATCAATTGAAGAATAAGCGAAAAATCATGGATACTTATAATTCAACTATCATTTCAGTCCCTTTTACGCCCTATTTCAGGGTTACAAAACTCGAAACCAGTACAGTCATTACGATCGGAATTGTTTTCTGGACGGCTTTTCTGCTTGTTGTCGAAACTTGTGTTTTAGTTGATGAAAATAGAAATGACTTTAAAGATATGGTAACAATAAAGCAAAAATTACTATGTTGTAGGCAGAATAATGGTAGATTTTTGCTTAAATGTAAAAAATGCGTATGATTTAATACAGAATAATAAATATGTGTCCTTATATACTTCTGTACACTAACTTTTATAAATACAAAACAAAAATATGGGCTTTTGATACTTCATTGCTACCTACACATGGGATATTTGTTGTTTTATTTAGCTAAATGATGAAAACAATCTGTGTAAAACAAAAATCGTGTGTAGATTTCAGAATGTGTATCATTTTCATCACTTGTTGGTCTTAACATGCAATGGATATTACCCATGTAATAACTTTGATTTTGCTACGGCATAATATCGGTTTTTATTCAATACTGCTATTGAGAGTGTAGTCAAACTAGTGTATATTGAGCCAGATTTCTGTCGAAGACAAGGTGTAAAAGAACAAAAAGCGTAGTTCAGAAGAGATAGGAAAAGAGTGCTTGCTTTGTAAATAATCGATACAATATTCGCTTGAAACACGAAGGCAAATTTATAGATTTTCGCACACTAACGACAAAGTGAGAACTATGACGTCACGAACCTGTGATGAGTATTTAAAACCATTTATACCCCTATGCCCATGACGTCATCGTTACTTTTGTACCTTCAACAAAAGATGTTTTATTTGATTTCTACATTGATCTGTATCCAACTGTTGTTCGTATTCCTGGAACAGACATAGAACTGGGGTCACAATGTCGCGTACACCAATAGATATTGTTTGATATTTTTACAAAGCATCAGATATACATTTGTGCACTTCACTATGTCCATACCTTATAATAATGCTTCATAACAATATCTTTTTGATAGGGTGTTTCGGGGCATCAATATTTGGTAAACGCAATGAAAAGTCATGTTTTAAACTGTGAAGGAAATTAGTTCCAAATCTTGGAGCTTTGCTCTTATTTTACTAATGGAATATATCTAGAATGTCAACAGTTTCTCAAAAAACGACATTAAACAAGCTCTTGACCTTTTCTTTAAAATGATGTAAAATTGAATAGAGGTATCGGGATTGCTTACTGTTTAATTGTATCTGTCATACCTACAAAACAGAAGTGGTTTTTCATCATGAAATTTACGTTTTAAAAGCAAAACTAATTTTGGAAAATTCTTTCAAGCAAATTGGCCTGCATCTCTCTCTCTCTCTCTCTCTCTCTCTCTCTCTCTCTCTCTCTCTCTCTCTCTCTCTCTCATGATCAAGTTCATTATCCCTTTCAGACAGTTACAAGCAATTTACATCGAATAGGATTCCTTCGTATATTTGTTAGTATTGGTGCAAAATGTTTAATTATTTTCACATATACATGTATATTGATTTTGACACTTAAAGCAATGCTCTACCTTAACCGTTAGGAAGGTTTTTGTGGGTTGGTTTCGTGATGTAACATGCTTGATTTAGCGGTTTTGTCTGACACAATCCTCATTTCGTTTTGTTTCTATTCACAGTTTAGCTGTTAAGACGGGAAACGGATCACCGGGTGGATCACGTGACAAAACAATAACTGTACAGAAACAAGACGAGCCGTAAGTATCAGTATGATTCGTTTTAGCACTCATCAAAGATCTGCATTTTGTAATTACAATGTAACTCGCATCATGGTTTTGAGTTCGAAATGATTGAGACTTAATTTTTTATTCGGGCTTCTATTAACCCTTTATGCATTGGAACGGGATTTTATTTTTACTTTTTAGACCAACGCCAGAAGAAATACAAAGTTGGGGCGAATCATTTGACAGACTCATGAGGAGTTATGGTAAGTTACAGTGTCTGACATAGAAAGCTGTGACTTCTATCAGAACAACGAATACTTCGAACACGAAAAAAAAGAGACATGTCAACGGTTTCAAGATCTAGTCCTAGCAATTTCTATGTAATGACAAAGTATGTATTCATCTAAAATCTGCTTGTAATAGAATCTAGAGCAGTAAGTTCAATATACAGTATGTAATGTACTTGCAAAAAAACAATTTTCAATCAGAAAGTGGACGCATCATACTTAGCAAAACAAACCAGTGAAAATTAAACTCTAAAATAAACGTTATCAGTTTACCGAATTGCTAAAACGTTATACCAATGTTTAAACTAGCAACACAAATCTACATTTAAAGGTACACATGGTGTATCTTCCACTATTAATATTATTTTCGTTCATTCATTATATCTTCAAAAAAAAAGCAACGATATTTACAGACTAATAATCATTGCAATGGGAATTTATCTGCAATGTTAGGATGTATTCAATCAAAATCTTAACACTTTTTTGTAGCTCCAATACGCCATACATAGCAAATGTACATTTATATTATTAGATCTTAAAATAACTCATTTAATTCGGTTTTGGTTCAAAGAGCAATATTGGGTTTTTTTTAAAAAATGCGTGTAATCAGTACGTTTGGAATATTTCAAGTTTGATATCGGCAGTTTATTTTCATATATTGTTTGCAAAACATTATCTTCTTTGCAATGGATACATTATATAAAAAGTGCCTGTTTGGGAGGGTAACAGTTGAAATTGACACCCCGAGATAACCATTGTCAACCGACGCGAAGCGGAGGTTGACAATGGTTTTCGAGGAGTGTCGATTTCAACTGTTACCCTCCCAAACAGGCACTATTTATTTTGTTATACTGAATGTCTTAATTTTGAAGAAAATTTTACTGCTTTTATATAGGAATAACGTGAATTCTACAGCGAACCGTACGCGCATAATTTTCGCGCATGTAGCAATTTTTAATGTTATCCGTTGCTTAGTGCGTTGCTAACGCTGAGGGTAATAGAACGGATTATGAACTGCGTCTTAACCAATCAGATTTCAGTATTTAACATGAAAGTATAACAAAAAGTGATATAATGCACATGATATCATTACAAGCAGGAAAGACGTATTATTGAACTAAGAGAAAAATAAATCCGGTCAAGTGCTTGTGTGTTATGCTGGTAACTATAAATAATCAAAATGAAACCGTATTTGTTTGAAAAATCCATCAATATTTACTATGAAATTGGATCAAATAGTAAGCACACAGCAAGACATTATTTCCTCGACATTAATAAAGATTTATTGAGATTTCTATCCGGATGTGTAAATGAATATATCAGAAAATCCCTTTGCAAAACATACATCGATATATTAAAGACCGAATCTCTATGAATTTGTTTTATCCTTAATCTTGATACGATCACTTTTCTGACTTTTATGAAAGAAATATCGATTCAGTGTTTATGAAAAAATTACTCTAAAAATAATAAACTGACGCGTTGTTAAACACAGTTATTTGGTACTTTTTCTTAAATTTTCGAACAGCTGGTCGAAAAGTGTTCAGAGAGTTCCTACGCTCGGAATACAGTGAAGAAAACATGTTGTTTTGGTTGGCGTGTGAGGAAATAAAGAGGGAAGACAACCCGGAGGTGGTAGAGGAAAAAGCTAGAAATATATACGAAGATTATATATCTATATTATCACCTAAAGAGGTATGCACAAAAGTGTCTATTCTACTCTCTTTTATAGGGAATCGATGTTTTTGTCGACTTTGTAGATTTGTTTTTGAGTCAATTACAAGTAATTTACGTATATTTTTTTTTATTCAATTTAATTTTTTCATTTGTTTCGATAAATATGATGTTTTCTTTTTCAGGTTAGTTTAGATTCGCGAGTACGAGAAGTTATAAATAGAAACATGGTTGATCCCACTCCACATACATTCGACGAGGCACAGTTACAAATATATACACTAATGCATCGAGATTCTTATCCTCGTTTTTTAAATTCTCAGATATATAAAAAACTACTACAGCAGAACTCTTAAACTTAGGATTTTCCAATTACTGTTACTGTGTTGCATCGTGTCTATTGTGAGACGATGACGTCATAAAAATGACGAAAGGAGCGGTGTGTGAAAATGTGTTAGTGCAATATATATGGTTTTCTAGTCACGTGACAGACCTCTGGTACTCCCTCTTCACCATTACCTACGAGATCAGCAAGAACGATAACCCAAAGAGAAATATGTTATGAATAAACTGTGGATATACATGTTATTGTTTACCATACGATTCTTTTTCCATATCCTCAAATCGATATGATATTTTTCTTACCTATCAGTGTTGTCTTGTTCTAGAAATCGTGAGGCGTGCTGGAAAATGACGACAGTTAGCATTTTTTAATTAGATAGAGCAGTAACCATATGTTGCCCTCGTGTTAATTATGCTGATTTGAGGGATGATGTGACATTGTTAATGCATTATAGAAACAAGTAAGGATGTCAACAGTTAAATAACTATTGTTTTCAGCTGGAGCATTTTGTTCCATCTTAAAAGTTGTAAAAGGCATCTTGAATTATTTTGTCCTTTAGAATGATTATATATTAGGTAGATTTTAAACTATACATGTTCTAAAATCCAGGTATATTTCTCATTCCTTATATATTTTTTATTTATTCCATGTATCTAATATTTTCTTTCGTACTTTATCGTTACAAATATTGTAATGTATTCCACTTTTCCATAAAAGAATTACTAATCCTTTAATCCTTCATCCACAACATAAAACATGATTCATTTGGTCAGTTGGATCATTTTGGGAAGATAAACTCTTTTTTTAAACCGTTGAAACGTGTTAAAGAAAAAGTGACTAAAATTTTTTATTGAAAATAGTATTTATTTTCTTAGGTATTCGCCATCCAACCATGAATGGTTTAATTAGATGTAATATGAGGAACGTTCCTGAATAGCCGTTACGTTCTAGTTGCGGAAATGTATTTTGCATTTTCAGCATGTTATTGAAATAATCTTTGTTATTGATTATTATAACTATATTGAATGGTCAGTTGTAAAATTTGAAAAAAAGAATATTGCATCCTGTTTGAACATTTGTTAGACGAAAGGATAGTGAAACCAAAAACATGTACATAACGGCGCCTTTTCTCTTTGACTCTTTATATGAAAGCGTAATTATTGCTGAGTTTTTAAATTTTCTTCAATATTATGTATATCAATAAAAAAGAATTCCATGAATGGGTTCAACACCACTTTTAGTTGACAATCTTCGTACAATAATAGCAAAATTAACTGTTATTACTTAAGTCTTTCAAATGTATTAATACTGATTATCAATATCTCATAAGAAATAAGTACTTAACAATCATTTTGACAGTTTTGATCTAGCTCAGTTTTGTTGACTGCTGAATTTGGAATAGACTTTTTTTAATTAAAAAAAAGATTATATATGAATAGTTTTGTACTAGTAAACCTGACTTTTTGTCAATGTATTCCAGCGACGTTAAGTTGTAACCTGAAGGTTTCCTTTCTTAGATTTATTTTTGTTTCTATGGAAATGTATGTTTTGTACTTGTTATTACCAGATATCATACTTATGACCAACTGTATTAATCATACAATAGATACAAAGTGCGGTTCATGTGTATTATGTTGCATAATATATAGGAATTAAAATCAACGACTAAGACAATGACTTTGTTTTCTTTGATGTCTTAACCAATATGAAAAACAAGTTTTGTTTTCTTAATATGACCGTGTTTGTGTCGCGCGACAGTCTAACAGGGTTGTTTTTTTACTTTTGCCCTTTTGAAAACTCCCTATGTTTAGCACCATAAATTAATTTATTTTTAACATACATGTACATATCAAACAATTTGAAATTTATTTTCCTCTCAAATAAAAAATAGAATCTTTCATTTTGATAAAAACAATATACATTGTAATGTTTTTCAGTGCTACGCAATTTTTATGCATAAATTCAAGTTATCATAGTTAAAATCAACAGTCATCAAAAATCCGGTTTACAACTTCTATATTGCTACCTTTATATTCCCATTTTTTGGAGGGGACGGGGTATTTTAAGTACATCTTCCATATAAAGATAAGATTTTTTACAACATTGTAGTTGATTTTTTTATATCCTGTAAACATTTAGTGAAAACAACAATTGTTTAACTCACATAAGGAAAAGGACTTGTAAAATACTCAAAAAATTGCCAGTCTGCACTTACATCGCCTCCTTACATTTTCTTGCATGAAAATAATACAAAGTTGTCTGGAATACTAGTAATATTTTCTCGAATACTTCTTATCGTCTCCTTGTTAACTTTCATAGTTATGCTTAAACTTTTTTATAATATTAAAGCAGACCCTTTTGTTATCACAAACACTAACAAATTTGATAAACAAGGGTGTAAACACGCATTAATAAAAGGGTTCAAAGACTGAATTATGTGCAATTCTTAACCGAAATGATTAAAATGCAACCAGATAATGATAACAATAAGCTGTAAGCCGAGATACCTAGACAGGTCCACACCTAGATGACGACACATCATCACTTATCAGTGCGATCTATTCCGCGTGTTGTACGATGTCCAGGTCAAACTACCCGATAACGGATACCGCGATAGAAACTCATATGATCTCACAGGCGGTCATATCAGAGATAATTCATTATAAACCTGTTCACATTTACTTTAGCGAAGTGATATTTAGAGACATCAGTTCCCAAAAAAAACAATGCTCAGAAATATCATTGCAGTTTGTCTGCTTACATTTGCAACAGGTAAGATATTGTTTTATGATGTATTACTCGAACCAAGTTGGAGTTGCTTATACATTTTTTAAATGTTCAATTTATATATATATGTTTTTAAATTTCATGCAAAAATTAAAAATTATGTTTTTTTGGACTATATATATTGGGTATATTAGATCCAAGATATATTTAAATACGGCAGATATGTCGTGCGCTCTCATTTATGTCGTGTTTAACAAGTTTTTCATTTCTCTGTATATTATAAATATATTCAACAACTACTGTTCAGTTTTATACGTATATAGCAAGAGTATTTCCATTTTTTTTTCTTCATCTAACGCTGTGTTCTCTTTCTCTTTTTTCATTTACAATATGTATTATTCCCCCTTTTCATAAATAACGTACTGAAAATGGCATACAGGGCCAGGAGTTAAATTTACATTTTGTTCTTAAAATGTTTACACGTGTTACTATAGATAATTAAAAAAAAACTATAAAGGCGATAAAGCCACTGTAAACTCTCGTTTTATTTGCATTCCTTCAATCTTTTTTTTTTATATCACAATACATGCATCTTTTGAATATTTAATTTATGATGACATCTACTTTTCATTCATCATTGGATATCATGCTATTTTAGTAATTATCAACAGTTTTGAATCTACACAACAAAAGCCGGGCTTTTCGTCTTACAATCTTAACCAAAAGTTTATCTTACAAATGAAAACCGTGATTATAAATCCACTGAACCTTGAACTAGTCTTTGTTTACACAGAACACATACATATATCGCTCTTGATTTGAGACACTTGTCCTACCTTGCCTCAGATAATGCAAATAAATTTAGTATTCCACAAACATCTGTTCATTGGTGTATCATAGTTTCAAATATTTTATTTCTATAATCAAAATAAAATGCTGTTACATTAAAAAAATTCTGCATTTTTAGAAACACGTTGCTATTCATTGGTATCCTCGAAAATTAAATGTAAAAATAGAATATTTAAATGTAACGTATCTTTTTTTAATGTGAAGTATATTTTAACGTCACCAACCTCCCAAAATACCTGTATAAAATTCGTTTAAGATTACAAATATAACATTATAAATGCGAGAGTTGATTTTAATTTGTCAAAAATTAGGGGGAAAATCATATTTAAATTTTCTGTAGGGTAAGTAAAGAAATTATGATATTCTTCAAAATAATTTACATCTGTGATTATAACAGTATAGAATGCTTGTATCTCAAACATTATTTTAAATTACAAGCTATCAACTTAAAAATATGCTTTTTAACATAAGTTTCTATATTTTAAACGACCTTCAGTCAATCTGTTGAACCGATTTCTTTTATTGATGTCTAAGTATTAGATCAACCAATCATATTTGTTTTATTAGTTTATAAATGTTCTTTGGAATTTGCTATAAACGTTATCTATCTACGAAATAATATCTAAACTGATTAATTGGTATTTTATGGCACTCACAGCTGCACCGAATATTCGCAATGACTTAATGACGTGTGAGATATGCCATGTAGCAGTTCATGACCTTCAAAAGCTCATGGCGGAAAACGCTACACAGGTGAGTTTATCAGTCCACAGGTTGTATCAGTCCTCATTATAAAAAGTTGAAGACAAGCATCAAATTCAAATGCCTACTGACAGGTTATAAAAGTCTTCATCATTCATTTTACATGCATGTTTGGACATGATAGTGGTTATTCAGAATGATTTATCACTGTTTTATTATTAGTTCAAATGCAGGTGTAGCAAAAAGTAATATGAACAAATTATACAATTTAAATGGATAGTATTGAAATACATTTTGAAATGCGTAAATTGTGAACTGAAAGGTAATTTTAAGAACATGTAATAAGAAAAATAATTTAATTGAATGAATGTCATGCTTAAGTTGTTTTTGTTGTTCTCGATTTTAAATGAAATGCATTTTGAAATTGAACTTTAATAATTACTGCATTTTTATCGATCTTATTATCATTGCTATAAAAGATATGCATTTAACCCACACGACCTTTTACTATGACTTAATGTGGATAATTTCAATATATGTAAATCTATATAAACTGAAATGTTTTAGGTAAATGCCTATTGTAAAAGTTGTCAATTTTTCTACGATATAAGTAGTATCTATTGATTATAAGGAGAATAAATTTTGAAAACTTCTGTTAGTCATATATATGTTTGCTGGAAAACCTACTGGTATTGGGGCAAACTTACAATGTTTACACCCATTACAAGAACTGGTTTCATAGATATTCCTTAGTAACAAAATCCTTCCTTAATAAAATTGTTTAACATTTTTCAATTGATCTTTTCATTTATTCATTATCATGAATAAGCACCTCGATATTGATAACCAGTTTCTGTAACAACAATATGAAAAGCACATACCTTTTGCAAATATTAAAAATGCTGTGTTTAGTACCTCTTTATTCCTTATTTTGTGGTTATAATGACTAACTTGAGCACTTGTGCCCTTAGGCAACGATTGAGCAGAGGTTGCAAGACATCTGTGAAAGGCTCACATCCCACGTAGATGATTGTTTGGGTTTTGTCAAGTCCAAAGCTCCAGACATATTTAAAACATTGTCACAAAAAATGGTATGCTACATTTTTTCATAGGTACTGTTACTTTTATCTGAATTGTTTGCTTTAGATATTATATATGTGGAAATTGTGTCAATGTTGATATGTCGTGATATAATGTTTTTATTTTCTTGAAAAACTAATCATATAATGAGATAATATTTTATTTTCTTAAGATGACAATCTAATTTTCACTTATGGCATCATTCATCTTGTTTATCTTCAAATCAATGAAAACATTAGGAGTGTGTCATTTGCTCGTGCAAATTTTCCTTTTTGAAAATAGAACAGACTCTAGTATCTTTACATTCGATTAAAAACAAGTTAAAATGAATCATATGTTTATAACTTGTGACAGGATCCAGAAACGATCTGCATTCTTCTAAATGTTTGTCCAAAACCACAAGACCCTCGGGAAGAAAGACAAACAATTAAAATTGATACCAAGAAGACATCTGAAGAACAGGTATTTCTATGACTCAATGCATTGTTTTCTTCGTGTACTCATTGAGCCAGTTATTGAGAGAAATATATTTTTAAATGATCAAATTTTAAACTATAAATCTTGCGAATTTTGAAATGGTTGACGCTTTGTTATTGTTATTTTTTTCATCATTTAACAAAGTTTGAATTAAATGCCTTCATGGGCATGGTCACGATTTTGGTCAATTTTTTTTTTTTGATTTTAATGTTCACAATGCTTTAGTAAGGCATTTTTTTTACAGGCAACAAAACTTGAGCGTCATCTTTTGAGATATAAGGGGTTTACAGAACTTACAATTCTTTGCTTGCTAAATAAAGCTTTTGATTATTCTTTTTTGGAAAGCTGTAGTGGCAATTTCAGTTTTAGACCTAAAATTAAGTGTTAAACGTTAGACACTGTTTATTTGTGGTTAAAATGAATAAACAAAAGATAGACAAATAAGCTTGAAAAAGATTTTTAACTGGTATATTGAACCTATGTAAAACAAAAACAGGGCACAAACCTTGTATACTAGAAAAGAATTGTAAACTCTTATAACTCTACAACTGACTCTCAATTTTCATTTGATCATTACAAATAATTTTCTAAAGCATTGTAAATAATAAAAACAGAAAAATAGAATTAGTTCCAAATTGTTGCCATGCCCCTTTAAACCAAATATCCAAAGCAGTTTTAAATTTTAATGATTATCTATGTTCATTGAAATTATAATTTAATATATTTATTTTACTGTAAAGATAAACGAATATTTGCATATCTTAAGTTCTTATAGACATGGGCAGCATACTTATGGCGAAATTTCAATTAATTCCGTTTGCAGGCTAGTCCATTGGAATGCGAAATTTGCAAATTACTTGTCACTGAATTAGACAACTTACTGAAAGAAAACAAATCTCAAGAAATTGTCATTGAAACTGTTAACAAGTTGTGCAGTGCTTTACCGGAATCTTTCAAGAAATTCGTGAGTATACTTAAATTATTTGAATAGTGATCGTTCGTACTGAGTTCGATTTTCTTTTTATAATTCATTTTGGAATATCCTTTTTACCTTGATATGAAAAATGGTTATGAAATATATAAGCACTTCTATTTGCGATGACTGCAATTTTTCAGTGCGATGCCTATGCACCAGAGATAATTGAATTGATTGTATCTGGTGTGGATCCAAAAAAAGCTTGTGACGAACTCAAACTTTGCTCTGAGAAAGAGAGAGATCATGGTAATAATTCTATTCTGATCTTTTCCTGCTATGCTTATTGTGAGTTATAACTAAATTCAAGGATCAGCAGTTTTAATCAATTCAATTTTATTATATGTATATATTGTTTGTGTTATTCCTTGTTGTAAAAAAACCCAACATCTTAGGTGTTAATTGTGATAATTCTTTTCTCGCTTTTTATAGCTCACCTGAGCTAAAAGCTCAAGTGAGCTATTCTGATCACATGTTGTTTGTCTTCCGTCTCTCTGTCCGTCTGTCTGTAAACTTTTCACATTTTTAACATCCTCTCCAGAACCACAAGACCAAATTTAACCAAACTTTGCCAAAGCACCCTTAGGCAAAGAAAATTAAAAGTTGTTAAAATTAAGGACCACGGCGTGACAATTAGAAATTATTGAAAAAATTTTGAAAATTTTTTAAGATTTACTTTTTAAGAACCATTTGGCCAGGAAAGCTGAAACAGGTTGTGTAGATTCAAAGTTATGAAAATCATGATCCCTGGGGGTAAGGAAGGGCCACAATAGGGGTTGAATTTTTACAAAGGAATAGAATATTTAGAGGAAAGTCTTTAAAAATCGTCTTCTGAGAAAACAATCAGCCAGGAAAGCTGAAACTTGTGTGGGAGCATCGTCAGATAGTGGCAATTCAAATTTATTCAAATAATGATCCCCGGGAAAGGATGGGGTCACGTTAGGGAGGAGACAAATTTTTGCATAAGAAAATTTTTTAAAAAATCTTTAATCTATTTTTTCTAAAAACCATTCTCCTAGAAAACTGTAACTTAAGTGATTCAGTGAAAGCAACTACAGATATTGTAGATTCAAATTCGTTCAAAAATCAAAAATCAAAATCTTAAGAAGTAGAGAGGGGCCACATTGGGGATCCAGTTGCACAAAGGAAAACATTCTACATGTAATTATTTACAAAAACTGAAATGTTATCATATACAGTTTTACTTATATGCAAGCATTTCGACATATCGCTGATTCTTTAAAATTGTTTAGACTTTGGCCTCTGGACGATTTTTGGGCCTCATAAGGGGTTCAGACTTTATTGTAAGTTAATATCCCATATATATATATTTTAGGATCTTTTTGAGAATTGCAGTGCTCTACATGTGATTTGACTATAAAATCATCCTAATAGAAAAGGGATTTGATTATAAACATAAGAATATCCAGGGAGGGGAATGGATTTTTTTTATGTATATAGGATCTACATGTATTATACCACATTGTCCAGATATTTTGTATTATGACTCCATGAAGCTGATTTTATTATGTCTATTGTTGCTCAGGTGTGCGATGTGGCCCATATGCCTTTTTTCTATATTGTAGCGGGAGCTAAAAAAAGCAAGATACAGCAACTGCAAGAGGTATTGATATTTTCAAGCATTTGAATGACACTTTTTTGAATTTGTTGCGTTTTGACTGAAAAGGTCACATTTTTAAAAAAATATAATTAACATTTTAGCGATACTTCAACTCGTAATCAACACGTTGATAAACTTTTGATGAATTAAGAATAAGTGTAAATATATTGAACAAGAACAGTAAACAACTTCGTAAAAAACATTTTCATAGAATTTTAATCAAGGAAATAAAAAACTTATCTCTTATCGTCAAAATATAATTTACAAAGCTTGTAACATAAATGCAACTCCATGTAATAATTATTTACAAAAACTAGTGATTGATATATATATATATATATATATATATATATATATATATATATATATATATATATATATATATATATATCAGTGTACAATTTTACATTTAGCTCTCCTGTACTGTAAATTGTTTCTTATACGCGAGTACTTAATTCTGCAACCTCCTGTTTTGTATCAAAACGCGAGAGTATAAAATCGCGAATGCGAAAATTTTTATCCTTATCCATTATAATTTCAACTCTCAGAAAATAAAAGCGCGATATAAAAATCCGCGTGAAGTGCTTATTTTAATTAAACGTAGATATCAATTTCTCGCATCTAATCAGGAATACAGTATTACAGGTATATAACCCAGTATCTGTCTAATACCACGGTTAAAATCAAATATTCCAATACTTCATAAGCCGGCGCCTTATTGGGCTTCAAATCCTCTCTGAATATTTATTTCATACAGAATATTCATTACTTATCATACATTTGCCAAATGCAACGGTTACTCTTTGCCTAAATTATTTTTCAAACATGAAGCTGAAAAGTCTCCAGACCAGATATCGGTAAACTGATAGAGCTCATATAGATAATCAAAATGATACCCTATATTAATCAAAGTTTATCTGATATTAAATGTGATGTTGTTTCTCGTGATTTTTTAAATAATTTGCGAAAGATTACAGATCTCCAGATATAATTATTCTAGAAAGTATCTAAATTCTTGATAGTAGCTTTTCCTAATTGTTTACGATTGATAGAGATACATGTGGTCTGTTTCCTGTTATTTTAGATAACAAATACAGATATTTTCAACGATTGTGTTTAGCTTTGCATTTTAATTGGCATTCCGTTGACATTAATTAATTTTGATGTTTACATAAACATTTCCACAAGGTCAACCAAACTTTGAGTGTCAGACGCCGTATTATAAGCGAGATATAGAGCTCACAATTCTTTGTCATGTGAACAAAGCTACGTCATGCTTTTGTTAACATTTTGAATGTTTAATTGAAAAATCTAGTTTTTGACCAAAAATGAATATAATAAACGCTAGGAACTACTTCTTCATGCCTAAAACGAATTAGAGCAAAGAGAAAAGGCTTGAAAAAAGTATAAGGTATTTTGAACCAATATATACAAAAACATGGAACGAGCATTGTTTACATGACAAAGATATATGAGCCCTGTATATTGCTTATAACCCTACGGCTGACGCTCAAAATTTTGTTGATCATTAGAGATGCATTTTTAAAGCATTATAAAAATATAGAAAAATAAAATTTGACCTAAGTCATAACCAAACCCTTTAAGTTTCGCCAGTCACTGGTAATTTAATGGCAAACATTTCATTCTGACTTATGCGGGTACTTTTCCTTTCTAGATGAATAACTCATGATGCTGATTCTATAAATCTATTACATATCTTCTTAGACCTAAAGTTACTCTCAAGCATTCTGTAATCTCATTATCAAGTTCGATGATAAGTGGAGTTATTTGGAAAAAACAATGAAACAGAGCTAAGTAATTAGACCGATATTGCTTATGTAAATATCATAAACACTGGAGACAATCAACAGGCGACATTTAACCGTTTTAATGATCAAAATTTACAGCGGCAGTCCTGATCTTTGGCTAATGACATTAAAAGAAATTCAATAAAATGACTTAACGTTACTCCTTCATTTCAAAATTATTAAAATTCCAGATAAATTCATGCAAAAGTTACTTTGATATCTCTTCTAAATGCTTGAGCAGCTAGTATATTGAATGACAAATGACCTGTCAATTTTTCATTCCTTCGTTTCAAGAAGAAACGTTTTCATATAATGAAGAAATACATTTAAAAATTGCAGAGTATAAAACTAAGGCAGCAAATGTGTATATATTTTTCTATACAGTTATTGTTAAATGTTTTATCAGAATTCACATGTAAGATATTATCTGGTATCAGTACAATTGAATGAAAAAAAAAACAATATGGGAACCGGTTAGCCATGAAATTGTGCAACTTGTCATGTTAGTGTTTAAGTAGCTGACGAATAAACAAGACATATCCCAGTAATTTTGGTAACAAAAAAATTGACAGATAGATTTATGAGCAGTGGTTTTTTTTTAAATATCTAAGCTATTATAAAAACCTTACACATCATACATTTTTAAAAAATATTTGTCAAAAATGAAGCGTTTGACATTTATTTGTCTTGTATTTTGACGAGAACTTCAATTTTCTGAATGTTTCCTTATATGCAGGTCTTTTTAGAATGTAAATGTGAAACTTGTCGTTTCTCTTATTGCATAGACACTTAGTCTCATGTCTCAAGTTAAAAGATGTCCCCCTTTTTTCTCAAAAAAGGATCCTAAATGTGAAATTTGCAAGTTGATTGTCAATGAAGTGGATTGGTATATCAAACGGAATGCCTCTTCAAAATCTATTAATTCAACAGTAGCGAAAGTGTGCAACAAACTGCCATCTGTTTTTAAAATTCTGGTATGTATAACAATTGTTTCATCAATACTGATGAATCATTTAATTTGTGGCGGCCCTTTTTCGTGGATTGTGGGCTTTCTTCATCTTTTCGTGGGAATGTAATTTCATGCATGTATCGGTTTTCAGTTTCAGTAGTAAAGATAACTCTTCCAAAATGTGTTTTTGTCGAGGAATTAAATTGGGGGAGAGGTACTTACGAATACTACAAATACCACGAAAATTGAGCCACAAGAAATTCTAATGATTGCAGTATAATTTTCATAGTGTTTGTTGTTTAGTTGCTCCACGAAAATTAATGTTCATCGAATTACAATATCTAATAACATATTGTATTTATAAAATCATTGGCCACCAATTTAATCCTCCCTGAAACAGATTTTTGCTCAATCCACGAAATTTGATACCCATGTATGTCAATGAAAGCACAGCTGATGAATGTGTAAGAAAACGCATAACTTTAAATTCTAACGTTGCCTTAAAAAAGATACAAACAAAAGTTTTTGTATTTGCAATCATTAACAATGTTTTAAAGTGTACCTCTATGGCTCCGGCTATCGTAAAACATCTGGAGGACGGAATTGACCCAGCATCCACGTGTGTTTACATGAAACTCTGCACCCAAGGTGAGAATGCTACAGTATTAACACAAAGAAATTGTCAAATGTCAAGTACTGATACCGGGTATTTCTTAATGGTATATGAAGAATTCATGCGTTTTTAAAATCATTTTAGAGACAGAACTCGTTGAATTCAACCGAAAAGACGAGGTAAGAATATCTGAAATTTATTATTTTTGCTTTTTTTTACCCTTACTATGAATAGTTAAATATGGAATGCTACCTGATTTATTTTAAGAAAAGGAAAAGTTTAGTTTCAATTGCAGCATTTTAGAGATGACTAACCTATCACAAAATCGTATTTTGATCCAGAGCATGTTTTGATTTATTTTTATTCAACAACC
The DNA here is from genome assembly GCF_025612915.1 of Magallana angulata. Classification (NCBI taxonomy): domain Eukaryota; kingdom Metazoa; phylum Mollusca; class Bivalvia; order Ostreida; family Ostreidae; genus Magallana; species Magallana angulata. The sequence goes on along the minus strand of NC_069120.1, from coordinate 19,897,187 downwards.
AATGCCTTTGGTTTTTATTTGTTTGGTTTTTTGGGGTGCTGTATTTAGTTTGAATCACTTAAACAAAGTACTTGTTTTTTAAAAAGACAATTTTAAATATACATGTATTGAACTTTTCGTCAGAATAATACCTTAAAACCGTATAGTAGTTGGATAAATTTTTGCTTTATTTCAATCTTTGTATTGGAGGCAAATCCACTGGAGTGTGAAATTTGCAAATTATTGATCAATGAATTGGACAAATATTTAGTCACTAATGCCACAAAAGATAAAATAGAAGAAGCTGTAACCAAATTTTGTGATAGCCTGCCTGCCGAAATAAAAGCTTTCGTAAGTACAGTTTCAATGATTGTCCCCTTTTGCAATCATTTTGTCTTTATAAAGTTGCAAAAAATGATTCATTTATTTTAAATCAACTATTTACTTTTAGTGTGATGAATACAAAGATAAGATAATTCAGGCACTAATTGATGGCGTAACTGGGGATGAAATTTGCAAGCTTATAAAACTGTGCACAGGTACGTCATTAATGTATTGTTCTTCTGCATGGTAAATTGATGTAGTTTGGCGAAGTTTTAGTTGGTAGATAATAGTAGATAATGTAGGTTAAACAATTGATGTCATTTCATGTTTTGCATATTTATGTCAATTTGCTCTCAAAAAGACCAGCTATCTTAAAAGGGATACTATCTTTAAAACGTCTTGAAAACATGGTAATATGGTCAGGAAACTTTACACGCAAACTAAAAGATAAAATTGACAATTAGATATCGTTAATGTGCATGTTGATATGTACTACAATATATATCCGAAAGATAATTGGAAAAGTTTTATTTACCTCTTTTCATTTCGTCTTTTTATTCTATCCTATCAGGAATATTGAAAACTGTTTTCAGCTTATTTAGTTTTACAAGATGTTTTTGAATAGAAGTTAACCATAATATCTAGAAATATCTTTTAGAATAATTTTGTTCACATGCATAAGATTAGCCTATACGTAATAGTTTATAAATGTGGTAAAAAATACTTTTGCTAAGTTTGCAATCATCTGGGGTAGAAATGCATAAAACAATATCAACAATTCAACATAATTTTAGAGGACACAATTAGATTATGAATGTTGCATCATCTTTTGCAGCAAAAACTGAAGAATACTTTTCACAAGTTCCAGTTCCAAAAATTCAAGAAGTTGCTGATGAAGTCGGGGTATTTTATATCTACTGTTTGTATCTGTCAGTTTTGCAAATATAGTTGATGAGAAATGCGATTTAAACAAAGTATCACACAGTTTGTTGTTGAAGTAACTCTTATTCCATTTCTAATTAGAACCAAAACGGAGGCAAATATTGTGACATCTGTGAAATCTTAATGGGTATCATCGACACCCAAATTTCCATGAACAAAAGCAGCAAAGAAATTAACTCAACAATTTATACCATATGTCAATTATTTTCACGTGACGTCATGATCGTAGTAAGTGACATCATTTAACTCAATTTTAGGATCTGAAGTGTGAGTTATGCACGGTCATTATAAACTTGCTAGACAGCCAGCTTGAAAAAAACGCTTCTGCTGCCACCATCAATAACACAGTATTTTCTCTGTGTGCGCTTCTTCCTGCAGAAATCAAACAAAGTGTAAGTTCATGGCTTTTTATATGTCCATAAAAACATGCAGATTGATATCATTTCTCTGTTGGTCGTCAAACCAGTCACCCAAAATCATCCGATAAAGTTAGTTATTTTTTAATTCTTTACAATTGATGCCAATTCCTGCACTTTATCCATCAAAGCTGATGTATAGGTGTGTTTGTGCCTTTTATCTTAAATATACCAGTGATTTCATTTTGCCCACATTCGAGTTTTATGGTGATATTTCATACATTTAAAACATACAGAGAATACCAAGAAATGTAGCAGCAAAATCAGCATTTAAAATAGTGCTTTAGAATGACATTTTAATCTTAAAACGTTTTTTTTTAAATGTTTTTAATGATTCTTTTATTATGAAAAACGTTGCATTTTATGATTTAAGTGTGAAGCAATTGCGCCAACCATTGTGAAGAAGATTGAAGGAGGATTCGATCCACAAACTGCATGCAAAGACATTAGACTTTGCGCCGATACATTTTCAGGTTTGAATACCTTTTATTTTTATTACATATAGCAAAAACGAATTCTTAGATTATAGAAATGCGCCTAAAAAAATACTTATTTGAATTAATTGATGTAAAATTATTTATTTGTAAAATTCATACTTTAATTTGTAAAACTCACACTTTAATTTTTAAAACTCACACTTTAATTTGTAAAACTCACATATAATTTGTAAATTTTATACTGTATTCTGTAAAATTTACTCATTAATCTATAAAATTTATATTTACAGTTTAAGTAGGCGTGGTTTTCACAGATTAAAGTGCAAGCTATGCACGTTAAAGTGTAACTTTTACCAATTAAAATGTGAATTTTTTCATTCGGGTATAAAAGAGTAGGAATTATAAGATGTTCAAGTTTCTAAAATATATTTCTAAACTCATACACAACTGGTGAAAACAGATCATGATATAAAGACGCACATACGAGTTTCACAATTTGGTAGCAAAAACACTGCATGATTGGTTTGATGCTTTCATTACAGGGGTTCTGGACGATTCCTGGCTAGATGTCGTAAATCAGCTAAAAGAACAGAATGATATGAACAAAAATTTAGAGGTAATCCGAGAAAAGGACATTTTTAATGTATATTAAATTTTTTTTTATTGAGAATTTGTATATATTTTTACCTTAAAGTGATCTGGACAGTTTTATAAAAGAACTTTCGACCAAATTTATAATGCGCTTTTTCATGAACAAATTATTGTTTTAAATCAGTGGTTGTAAATGTTGTTAGGAATTGAGGCAGCAAGGGCATTTAAAAAAATGATTTGAGAACCATTCTGTGAAACAATAAATATTAACGAACATGGTCTCCATTATAAGTCTTGGTTCATTATTTTTTATTGTAATTTTGTTTACTTTATCTTTGAAATATAATATAAATGGAATGCTTGATACATATAATATGATATGTAATTGCTTTTTTAGGATGCAAAATGTGAACTCTGTGAATTCCTTATAAATATAATAGATCAAGAATTGGGACAGAACGCTTCATTGGATAAAATAAACAACACTATCTATTCTGTATGTAACTTGCTTCCGGATGCAATCAAAGCTACAGTACGTATACAATTCAATATTGTCTTTTATTTTGTTTTTAAACTGATAATGCTTGAATATTATCTTTGATGAATGGCATTGAATTGAAATTTCTGTTTATCATTAAATGGATAATGTATCCAAAAAATAACAGGATATTATATGAATGTCAACTCCCATTTTAAAATGATTTTTAGTTTAAGATCTTTATTTAACGTACTAATGTGTCAGATTTCAATTTTACGTACTAAAACAATATTGTTTGTTCTTGACTCAGTGTGAACTCGTTGCACCTACGATAGTGAAAGAATTGGCTAATGGGCTTGATCCATTGAAGACTTGTGAAAAAGTGAAGTTATGCACAAATGGCACACTTAGTACGTTTAAAGAAACATAATTTTTTTTACTCATTTGTATCAGTCTATCTTAATGTTTTCGTTACATACCTTAAAGTCATGCATTAAATGGAACTTATACAACTTGGGTGTTGGATTAATTAATCTCTTTTTTGTAGAGGTTGAACTTTGATATACAATAAACACAACTTCCATGTAATATGTGACATAATATTGAACTCTAAAGAAAATAAATTTATTTTGGTTATGATTAATTGCATCTGTAAATATAAGTTCCTATGCTATAACATTAAAAAAGAATAATAACTTTAAAAAGAATCCATTCAACCTTTCAAAATTCGTCCGTATGGCGAAGGTTTACTTACATGCATGTAGAAGTGCCATATAAACAAATTTCGCTATATCGCACTGTTTGACAATAAATGCAAAAAATAAAAATAATCTTAGGAATTTAAAAAAAAGAACAGTATACGATGTACTCTTCACTGAAGCATTTCTCTTTTTTGTTTTATTGTAAAGTTGCTTTATATCCGCTTATCATATGTCTGCATTTGTCTTGCTAAAACAATACTTTCCTGGTTTTTCTTTTCAGATACAGGTTTGCTACAAGGATTGAAGGAGCACGTCAACAGGGTTATAAGGGGTCCCTCTGTGTCAGCCCCACAGGTATTTGTCAAAATTCTTCAATTGTAACCATTCTATGGAATTATGTACAGCCTCTCTACACATGACATTTTATTCATTTTAGGATGCAAAGTGTGAACTTTGCGAATTCCTTGTAACCATAATTGACAAAGAACTCGGTCAAAATGCTTCGCTAGAAAAAATTAACAGTACCATTTATGGGCTGTGCAATCTGCTCCCAGCAGCAATAAAGCCAGAGGTTAGTTTAAATTAAGAAATAAAGTATCATTTTTTAATGTATATCGGGATATATATACGGGTTGGTCACGCAATTCAAATTTCATAAAACCCGAAGTATTCTAAATGTATTTTAGATGAATATTATACTTTTATACCGAGTAATTGTCATATGAGGTAAGAAAAAAAAGATTTTGGACTCATTTTGAAGTATTTTTTTTAAAAAGACGTCATTAATGATATCGTATACATCAATTGAGTGCAAGTAAATGAGACAACTTGTTCAACAAAATGACAAAACATCGGAAACCCTTTTAAAATGTTGATAAATGGAGGGGAGGGTCAGATTTACTCTTGTCAAACTTAGTTCTTTGTTGTTTTTTTTTTCAGTGTGAACTTATTGCACCTTCCATTGTAAAGGAATTAGCAAAAGGTCTCGATCCTCTGAAGACATGTGAAACCGTTAAACTGTGTACAAATGGATCACGTGGTACATCTGTTTAAGCAAAATATTTTACTATTTGATTTCCTTTTTAAAAAAAAACTATTATGTATACTAGTAAATCCTCTTGTGAAAGAGTACAAATGGAACCCATAGTACAGTTTTTTTTCGACAATAAATATATTCATTACCTGATTTACTAGATGATTAAAAAAATAATATACAACTTCCTTTTCAAATTATTCTGAGAACAACCAAAGTTGATGTTGGTTGAAATCGTCCGTTGAAAATGGGGAGCGTATACTGTATACGGGTTATTTTCGCCCCGTGTAATTTTCGCCCTTCATCAATTACATACGGTTTCGCCCCGTCTGGAATTCGCCAAGACAAAGTTGTGGTTAAAAAAAGACAATATGATTATGTATTTCGTCCAGTCTTAAATTCGCCTGCTGACATCGAGGGCGAAAGGAGCGAAAATAAAACGGGGTCGAATATTTCCCTGTATACAGCATTTATGAGAATAAGTGGCTCTAAGTTATTTGTTTCAATCAGGTTATGATCAAGAAGAAGAATCAAGAAAGGAAATTGAAAATGAAGCTAAGCGAGTAAAGGTTTGCATTTTAAAATCCACCACTGGTGATGATTTTACGCAGTTCTGCAAGTGCTTTATCTCAGATTAAAGGATTGTGTTTGTTTCACACACAGGACAGTCTTGGGTGTCAAGTTTGTGAGTTTGTGGTACAGATTGTGGATGAATATATCAAGAACAACTCCACAGGCGAGAGCATCAATACCACTGTCTATAAAATTTGTGCTCTGTTGCCAGAACCTATCCAAGATTTGGTAAGACAGACGATTTAAACTCCGCCAATTAATTCTTTTACAGGCACGTAGCATCGTTTTTGAAAGTGGGGGGGCCAGACTCATCCAAAAAATCTTGAAAAGCAAAAAAAAAAAAAAAAAAAAAAGGGAAATTTAAACTTTTCCAAAATCGTCAAAATCCTAATCCGTGGGGGGGGGGGGGGGGGGGGGGGGGCTGGCGTAGTATATAACTTCAATTTCAATCCTCATTTCCTTATTTTCATATCAATTTTTTACATACTCCCAAAAAAGTGGGGGGGCCAACTTCATGGTAATTCAATTTTCTATATGTTAATTTTAAAAAATTTGTTGCTGCGAGAAAAAGTGGGGGGGCCAGGCCCCCCCTGGCCCCCCCTGATGCTACGTGCCTGTTTTAGCATGTCAAACATGCGAGGAGCGATTAATTTTATACATATTTTTTTATAAGCTTATTATTTGATAATGTTAGTGTTAAAATTTTAATTTTGGTTTTTTTTTAGTGTAATCAAGCTGCTCCACAGATAGTAAAAACAATAGAAGATGGCGTAGATCCTAAAAAGGTGTGCACCGAAATCAAACTATGTCAGAGTGGTAAGTTTATTATCCTAAACACCAAAACATTTAGTGATATCAAATTAGATGTATCAATTTTTCAAGAGTGTGTGTTCCAACGGATAAGTTTGCACGTAATTTTACATACTCACATTTATTACTACAAGGCTTACATTCACTTTATAAGAAGGATGCCTATTCGAATGACGTCAAATAGTTCATTTCACTAAAAAATAACAGAGATGGCATATTTAGAGACATTGCATTGTTAATATCGCACTATTAGCAGAACCGTGTTCATTATAATGTATGATATAATCTCAAACAGTTTTTACATTTCAAATTCTGGTATTTTTTATACATTACAGAATGTACATATATTATTTATTGCACAGCAATTACAATGAGTAACTTTTTATAATTGTGTAGTTCTTTTCGAAGAACGAGGCGTGTTCCGTTTTTCAAAACAAAGTTACGTTGCGTTTCTGAAGAAATATTTTATTGACATTATTTAAAACTTGGTTAAGATTGGTTTCCCTGGAGAAGATGTGGAAAAAAATGTTCACACGAAATACTACTGGTATATTACTTAAGTTTCTTCCGTGCTGTTGACATAACTTTAATATTCTGTTAGAAGAGAAAAAGAAATATTCACACAAATATACATCAGCAGAAATAAAAATATAAGTATTGAATGCTTGTTTTTGGATGTCGCAGTATTCAATTTGTCTGCACCGCTTGTTGTGTTATAGGTCCGACGACATCCAAAAAAGCATTCAATGCTTAAAAAAGGGATTTGTACTCGCAGTTTCTGATATGAAAAACTCGTGACATCCGAGTACAAATAATGTAAAATGAAATGTTTATTAAATTTTAAAAGTAGTGGCAATGCAAAGAAAAACGAAAAATGAAGAAAAGTTCTTTTTATTTTGACAACACAAGGAGCCAGAACAATGTCCTTGACCATACAAGGTGTATCTTGTGAAATGTGCCATGGACTTGTCGAAGCCGTCTTACCCAGCCAGTACACAGAACTAGTAAGTGTAAATCAGAATTTAATCAAACGCGGTTTAACTATGATCACACTGATAAATTAAAACATAGTGCCAACCAATGATAAACAGGTAACAATTAGTGCATTTTGTTGTTCTGTCTGCTTGTAACCTTTTCTGAATTTTTTTTTTTTTAAATTTAATTTCGTCCAACCAAATGATGTTTAAGTCTGTTTACTCCAGAAAGCAAGAACAATTTTAAACATCAATGCATATAGTGTTAATTGTATTTTTTTATTAATTATTTCATCCATTTGTTTTCAGCTAGCAGTAAAATTATGTGAGATCACGTGTCCACGTGAGCAGGTTCGACACCGGAGGTCCGTAGTGAAGAAGATGTCTCATTTCGAGGCTGATCTCTTTAGAGCGGGGACAGAGAAAATTAAAGTCAAAGTTGTGAGAATGCACATTTTTACTCTGACATTATATTCCTACAATTAAGACAATTATTGTTTTTCTTGAAATACGGTACTGTAATTTATTTTTCCCTTTGATTTGAAGGGCAGGGACATTGAATGCGATGTATGTACTTGGCTTGCGGAGGCCACAAATATATTCCTTAAGGACAATAAGACGGAAGATTCCATTGAAAAGTATCTCGACGCCATTTGCAAATTTATACCAGAGCCATACAGTAAAACGGTACGAAAGACAACTCTGCCCGATATTAATGACGTGCCTACTGTGTGTAGCCCTTAAACTATTTTTTAAAAAATATATATATTATATGCAAAGGAACAGAAATGTTTCCATAAAAGTTTACATATATTTTAATTTATATTTTAATTTTTTTGTGAAAAGAAAAATTACTCACTAGTATAACCTGAAGCTGCCAAGTTTCCAAAAATTGTCTCATGCCCGCTTATTACTTTCATACATACCGTCAACGCATACAGGCACATAATTTAAGAATATGTATAACTTTTTCTTTATTACTCTTAGTGTCAAGATACTGTTCCTCTGATAATCAAAGAGTTGGAACATGGTTTTGAACCCGAAAAACTATGCAAAGAGTTAGTTCCAGAAGACTGCAAAAACGGTAATTTTTTAATCAGTATTTTATCATTTTAATCTACATGTGTTGATACATGTAGTGATATACTAGTACACACATATGTTGAATAACCTTACTATATTATCTTGAACAGTAACCAAAGTGTTGGGAGATATGCCGGAAGTTTTTTCATTTGTCCAGGAAATCGAAGAGCCGAGTCAGAAATGTGACCTTTGCAAAAAGGTCATGAAGATTTTTGCAGACGAACTTGATAAAGATGACGTTAGTTTTCAAAACTTCAATTTGTTTTATTTATTTCATATACTAAGTTCAATTCTGTTATTGCCAAATGTTTATGAGAATCAAAGGAATATTGTACTTCAAAATGATTCAAATGATTGGGTTTTTTTTATATTTGTTTACGAATCATACATGGTATTTTTATTTTATTCGTTTAGGCCAAGGTTCTAGCTTACATCGAAGACATCTGCCATCGCCTTCCAAACCCAACAAACAACGCTGTAAGTCGGCACAGATAAAAAGAAATCTACTTACCACCGTACAATTAATCTGCCAACAAACTTGCGTCTTATTTTTATTTCTTTCTTGCAGTGTTTAAATTTCGTAAGCACAGAATACACTGTGATAGCTGAGAAGATCATTCAGAAGCTCTTAGACCCGACACAGGTGTGCGAGATGGTCAAAGTTTGTCCTGAGGAGTAACAGACTGGGTGACGTTCGAATCAAAGACTTCGAGTTTTGTTATTATACGCCAACAGTTGGGCATGTTATTAAAGTCGATACATTCTTGTTCGTTAATATTAATTGAAACATTTATACCATCAACACAATATTTGTGTCGTTAAAATGATTCATTTTTGGTTTTGTTGTACTTTGAGGTATGTTTACATATGTATTAATTGATGCAATTTACCACCGAAACGAAAAACATTGTACATAACTAACTTTTTGATAAACATGTTTACACTACAATAAATTTGAGTGATGTGTAAACAGAAATGTTTTTAATAAAATGATGCTTCGTGATGTTACGTGTTTTTTTTTTTTTTACAGTTCCCAATGTATTTGTTCTACATAACACTGTGCGATGCGAGTTCCTTTTTTTTCTTCTTGTTAGACTTATATTTGTCACGTTGTGTGCTATCGTTTCAAATGACGTCAGCAATCCCCTAGCTTAAACTGTGACACGATTTAGCACCGTTGAGATTTAGATATTATAAACAATGCATGAAAAATACATTTAAAAAACCAATATTTTCAATCAAACAGTTAAATGATTATAAAGCGAATGGAGTAGGAATTTAATTTCTGTTCGATTTTTGGTGGAGGTTACGATAACAAATCGATCGCAATAATCTTATTAATGTCAGAGTAAATGAACAAGTATTTTTAAATGGTTTAGCCATGTAGCATCAAAGGGGGAACAGTCTTTCTTAGCTGGGAGAATGTACGCTACCCCCATCCCACAGGATTTTCGCGATTTTGAATAGTGTTCTTTTTTTCTTTTTTTTGCCAAGATTTTTAATGATCTGCTACCCCCCCCCCCCCCCACCAAACATGCTACGTGCCTGTGTATGTACAATAGTTACTTATGTTATTGTAAAGATTGAAATTCTTCGTTTGTTCGAAACCATGAAAAAAAAATCAATAAAACTAAAACATTCGCTCAATCATGATAAACATAGCGCATGTAGCCTTTTAAAAAAAAAATTTTAAAAATAAAGTAACTATAATTTTGGAAGGATTAAAATTTGTTGAGCACAGACGTTACATGTATAAACCAGAAGCCTTCAAGGTTACACAAAATTGCAACAGCTGCAAAACTTTTCTCAATGTTTCTTTTATGATACATTCGTTCACTTGGTTTTTCCATGTAAATATTTGACCTGTGAAAAAATAGTTCTTCCGCTCTATTCATTTTCTTACCACCATGAATGAATGAGTTTCTCAAATTTCTTTTTATCTTTGAATCAGATGTGTAACAGATTTAGGAACAAACGTCTTTTTACAATCAAAAAATTGTAATTTCTTTAAAAAGATATCCAGATCTTGGTTATTAATGGATTATCATTAACCACAATATGAATGATGGTATGTGTTACGTGACAGTGCGATTTTCGTGTAGGAAACATATTGTGTTTCAAAACACAACATGTTTTCTTACATAAATACCAAGTGTATCTTTTAATGGGAAAAAAGATCTAGTTTTTGATTTAACGATATTTCCTAACAAAGTGGGATGTTTTATTCTATTGTAGTGGCATATTTCGTGTTGATTTTAGCGACTAAGGAGCGACTGAGGATCATCTTACATAAATATGTAATGCTGCACTCGTAATATTTATTTTTATTTTATTTTATATTCAAAAGTTCTTGGAAGGACCGAATGAAATAAAAAGAAGGACCAATCAAGAACGCCAAACTATATGCATGCTTTGTGAGATGAAATTGAAAGTGTTGATAAAATATAATTTTATCAAGACTTTTAAAAGTCTTTATATTACGAGAGAAGAAGTCATCTTTACGATAAGAAAAATCGTGGTTACCACTTTTGAGTGTCATATCATATTATTATTCATTTCTTGAAGAAGATGATCTCTATATGAAGATATAAGAAAACAATCAAATTCTTGTGCTAAATCTTGCGGGGGGTATAGATGACAGTTTAAGATCTTAACTTTAAAGCAGATCTGATGGATATGTTGAAGAAACAAAAAGTTGTCACAGCGGCTTTTGAATGTCGATATAACGAGATTATAACATCTTATGCAATGGTTAATTTACAAAAATCTAATGACGGTCCAGTATGTTTACTGAAAATATATGTCAAACGCACTAACAGTGACAAATAAAAAGACATGTTTTAAGTCGGTTGTATGTTTACTTTAGAACAGTAACTGGTTTCTGTACCGATCAGCTATTCCGTATTCTAATCAAACAAAACCTTTAAATCAAATACTTATAGTCAGAAATAAATCAATGTTCTGTTAATGAGACATAATAATGAGATGAGATAATTAATATTAATTTTTCTCTTTCTGCTCCTGTGATGACCCGTGCTGTAAACAATAATGTACTGTAAACGTATTACATTTGGCTGTGTATTCTATTTAGCGCTTTTGGTGGAACAATTCTTTCGCTAAATCAAGTACATCGCTAAATGCCATGCATAAATGTATAACAATAGTCATATTCAGGAAAACGCTAATTCAAATCCACGCCAACTTGTTCAAAAACTAATTTCCGCCAAATATCGTACACGCAAAATATAATACGTTTACAGTATTTCTCGGTCGCCATCTGCACATCTCGAACTGAAATATATGGATCTATTTGAATATGTTAATAGAGATCAAATTGCATTATTGTGTGCATTAAAGTAATTCATGCATAGGTATTGATATATCATCAATACCGCCCATGTTATAAAATTGACATCAGGCTGTTTATAGTGAAACAAATAGGAAGAAAACAAAGGTTCTAACGAAAACTGCTTGGGTATTATAATTCTTAATGATAGAAATAGTAATAGTAATAACAACTTGCCAACAATATTGTAAGACCTGCAACAATAAAATCATGATCCTTGACATGTAAATCAAAAAAACTTTCTTCATAATACTTACATGTAAGTATTTGTAAGTGAAACTTTTCTTTTTTCACTGCCGTATTTCAAATGAGCTCGAGTTTCACACAAAGTTGCTAGTTATTTTAAGAAAAAAGAGGGAGAACGATGAATACTGCTCAGTCTTTAGTTTTTAATGTGCTTGCAAATAAATTCTCACCTATCGAACCAAAATTGATAAATTTATCAGCAACATCAACGCCGGAAAATCACGCGAGGTTTTTAAGTACCAACAAAACTGTTATGGCGATTGTTCCTTGTAAGTCGAAGTAACATTAAATCAATTTGAAATATTGCTCTATGCCTTCAGAAAAAACTTTAATGTTGTCTTTCGTGTCATCAGATGAATGTATCGTTTTCCTCAGCTGTTACAGACTGCGAATTATTGATCCAAGTCATCAAAATAATTATACATTTCACCAGCTCGCGTAACATGGATGAGGGAAGCCGTCGCAAAGGTTGACTCGCGTGAGCATTTCCGTTGTCTCGCGTGCCGCCGCAGTCGGCGACTATAAAATTGCGCGCGTGCAGGGAGTCTCGGCACGTGCCTTTGCATACTAACAACCATTAGACCCTCTATTTCGCTGTTGTTCTAAAATCACGTGAGGTAATGACTCTTCGAACAATTCAGTGACTTAAAAAACGGCACGTGCTTCGAACGCGCTGATTTGTGTTCCGTAGAGGCGCGGAAGTAAAGAAGATTGGGTTTCGGTGTATAGACCACGTGAAAATCTCCAGATTACACATTATCCTCATTACGCTGGCTATCTGAACAGACGTGACAGACGAAACAATATTTTCACCGTAAGACTACCATTTCAACCATGGAGAATCTATGCAAAAAAACACAGGTAACTACCTTACTTCAACTTTATATTAAAAATGTTTTTATAATTTTTAATACATTTTTTTTTTAAATAAATTAATCTTTATACAATTTTGAGCATTGTTTCTATTTTCAATTGTGCATTAATGGTATTCTATCGAACAAAAATTCCAGGTCTCGGAGCAGACTTCACACAAGATCATAGAAAAGAGACGGCGAGACCGGATCAACTCCTGCTTATCGGAGCTCAGTCAAACCGTTCCGGCAGCTTTCTCTAAACAAGTAAATGCCGAATGTCATATATTTATATGCTTTTTTTCTAATAGGAAATATCAAGAAAACTCATCTCACAAATTAAAAAATCGTAAAGAATTCAATTAATTCAATAAATAATCCAAGTTGTCGAATGTTTACCAAAAAATTCTAAATCTACTGAGGTTATTTTTCTTTCTTTTTTGTTAATTGTTTGTGAAACTACTGGTCTTCCAAAGGTAATAACTGCTATCATCATTATGTCAACTTATCTAATTTCTATAAAGAATTTTAAATTTTAATTTTAACGTACATGTATATAAAAGAACATGCATTGAAATTTTTTAAAAATTACTTGAAAGTACTTTGAAAAAAAAAACCCCGGAAAATAATAGAATTTGGAAGCTTTTTTGATTGCAAAATCCAACTAGCTTGGGTCTGCTTATTTATTCCTTTTCTTCAAATACTTCCTTGAACACATTTACAAAAATGTAAATAGCGAAATGGCGTACATGTCTGCTTTGTATTAATCTATTTAAAATTCAAAATGCCTTTAGATTGAAATCCGTGAGCGATGACAATTTACAATTTTCACCTTTCTAAGAATTTTTATGCATTTCTTAGCCAGATATATTACAATTTGAATTTTTTTTTAGCGGTGGTTACATTTTGAATGTTATTTACCTTGATTAATCCATGATAACATCTTATGGTGTTCCATGCCAACTATTCCTAAGTTTATTTTTTCAATACCATATGCCGGATTATGTTATAACAAATCTTACAAATGTTGATTTCAAAAGAATTTTAATGCAAACTGTAATTTACCTTTAAAAACATACTGGGGTACATCAATACAGAAATGATTTTGTTGCATGTACATTTACATTTATCACTACATCCATGAAAGTTTAGCCAATGCAATTTTTTTTAATTGATGATATTTTTAATTACAGACATCTGGAAAATTAGAAAAGGCAGAGATATTAGAGATGACAGTTGATTATCTGCGTGCAATTCAAGCAACAGAAATTGGTTTACGCTTTGAAAATAGTGAGTATTCGAAATGGCGGGCATCTGTCAGACGACGCGTTGTAGTCACGTGCACTTATGTCAGATCACGTGTAGCACGTGTAGACCACGTGCCAGTTATTATCCCCGGGTACGACAATCATGAATCTGAATGAGAAGCAGAAATTTATTACGAGATAAAATCAATAATTTTATCACTTTCATTCTCAAGATCTGTGTTACCAGTGATGTTTTTCACATTTAATGGGCGGGTTTTAACAAATAATAAAGTTTTCTTTTTGTTCTGCAGGTGAATGGTTTTCTTCGGACATTTGGGCCGATTTCATGCATCATTATCAAGTGGGCTACAATGACTGCATTCGGGAAATCCAGCGCTTTATGATAGAAGTAGAGGGTTTAACGGTGACGGACGACAGATGTGTCCGCCTTGTGTCGTACCTACAGACCCGTTTCCGACCGGAATCCTCCGTTGCGGGGGGAGCGGCGTACAGGGACTTACTACAGCGGCTAGCGGTGACCACACAATCCAGGCGCGGCATGATTTGTCCGGGAAACTCTACTGCATCTCCTGTGGGATTTCCATCGTACTTTTCAGCAGGTGCTCGCCGATTTTCGCCTTATATATACCCGAAAACCTTTGTCAATAATTCAACTCCGGAAATGTATTGTGCCGGGGCGTTTCCGGTCCTTTCATCGGCTTATTCCACAAATAAAAGAATTTGTTCTTCAAATGACAATTTCAACGTGAAGCAAAATGAAATTAATATGTAAAACATTTTGAAATAATTCAATGATTGTACTTAGCATATACATGTATATATTGCCTGTTTAAAGATTTATGCTTATAAATAAAAAAAGATTATTTTTACTGATTAATTGTGTCTTTTATACTAGTTTAACATTATATTTTGGTGGGTTTTTTTAAAATTATACTGGGGCAGAATTATATCATTTTTCGAAGGAAAGGAGGAAATCCTAGACATTTTCTAAGGGATACAAATTATAAAATAGTCCACGTTGTAAATATAAATGAGCTAGTGAAATATTAACCGTTCTCAAAAAATATATATACAGTAAACGGCCGAAAAGTGGAGACTTAATTACATATCCTGAACATAAAAATATTTCAGAACTGGGGTCTTTTTATTCAATGTTTGATAATTATTTTTTTTAGATAAATTTCTTGTCTATTTTTTAAGTGCCCACAGTGCTATAGCAAGGCATTTGAAAAATTCTCTCTCTCTCTCTCTCTCGCTCTCTCTCGTTTTTTGTTTTGTTTGTTTGTTTGTTTGTTGTTTTTTTTTTGGTTTTTGTTGTTTTGTTTTTTTATTTTTTTTTTGGGGGGGGGGGTGGCAAACCCTTGCAAGCCAAGAATTATCATTTATGAGAAAAAATATATATCACGTCCTACGCCTGTGGCGACCTTGGCTTGCGAAGATGTCTCCAATTTAGCATGCTAAGTCCTGTGTTGTTTAAGATTAGACATTATAAAACATTTTGACCATCAGTTGCAAATGTTAATGTTGCATTAAAAAGGCATAATCATCATTTATAATTACAAATAAACAAACCAGTCGATTTATGCATTTTGAATGCCTCGTGAACTGTTCTCTTTTGAGAAGTGGACAGGCATAGCCTACATCTAGGCTATGCCTGTCCACTTTTCAAAACAGAATACTCATGAACATGTATCAATTTCTAGCCTTCTTATAACAATTTACAATTGTTTTCATTATCAACCGGTTTAAACAAAAGTCAATCCGACATGACACCTTACAATATGTTGTATTATCTCCGAGACATCGGCGCATTGCATGACACAGGCTTATCGACACACAATTATGTAAATCAGTAATGAAGAAACTTGAAAGAAACTATTTACAAGATGAATCATTCAGATGGTCGGCCGTCTCCTAACTGATCTTGGACAACCTGTTGTTATCGGGAGCGGATACCTATCGCCACATGTTACAGAAATCCCGGCTCTTCCTTCCCTGAAGATGATCCCGGCACACCCCGAGACGGTGTGAA
Source organism: Magallana angulata (assembly GCF_025612915.1). Taxonomy (NCBI): domain Eukaryota; kingdom Metazoa; phylum Mollusca; class Bivalvia; order Ostreida; family Ostreidae; genus Magallana; species Magallana angulata. The sequence goes on along the minus strand of NC_069120.1, from coordinate 19,881,103 downwards.
CTCCGCCATGTAGCCTGATCAGTCACTGCGCCATCTTGAGATCGGACACATGCTTCATATGATTGATTCAACAAAAGTTCTAGTCTTATTATCTTGTCTATTTTTTATAGATGGTTGGGGAAAAAAACCTTACATATGCATATTTGATGTAGGAGAATAGTAAGATTAGCAGTCATGATGTAAATATGCTAATGTTGTTCTTGATTTCTTAAATATACTGTATTGTTAGGAAATTGATAAGATCATATCAACTCTATTGACAAAAAAAGACACGAAGAAGGGCTGCAGATCTATTTATTTCTAACACTTAGAAAACATTTACCTTCAGAAAATCAGAGATTTTCATCTGGTAGTCAAATAGGCTTACTAGCAATAGTGAGTTTAATATTGGTTAGACCAACAACCATCCACTGAAAGAGGACCTGTAATAGTCATCGAAGCTCATGACTTTACCAATGCTATGCCACACAGAGTGCGTCCTCACAGACACGAGGTCCCCCTGGCTAACATGCAGCACCACCAATCCGCTGGAGGCGTGGTGCTCGTCCAGGGTGTGGCTATCTGACCGACTACAGCCCCGGCTGACCGAGTTGACCACCAGCTCGGTGATGACGTCACCCTGGTGCTGGCTGTAGGTGACCCAATGGAACACGTACACGCCGGCGGTGGGGGCGGTGAAGACGCCGTCACGCTGGTTGTAAGAGGACCCAGCGTTAGTCAGGACGGTGTCAAAAACCATAGTTTGGCCCAGGTCCGTGGAGGCGTCAGGCTGACTCATGAACGCATGGAATGCGACACTGTGGGCTATAGAAATTAAAAACAATACACAGAATACTCTTAAAGTCAATTGCGAAAAACGACATTAATCTATGCATTTTATAAAATATAGAAATCTCTATTTACCCGCCGCTGCAGCAGCTCGTTTAGGATTCACCCGCCCAATGCCGGCGTGTTGATCATGGAGCGAGGCATTCAGTGCAACATTTGTCCCTATCGGTCTCACTATCTCTGCTGTCGTATTATTTTCAGTTTGCGATGATATTTTGTCCTGATTGTTAGCGACCTGTTTATTCTCCATTTCTGCAATGATCCTCTTCAAAGATTCAACTGTTTTCTCTAAGCCTTGCACTTTTAAATTTGATTTTTCTATTTTCTCATTAAAATCCCTTCGGTCTGCCCTAATAGTGTCTTCTAAGGAGGCAATTTTCGCACCTTGTTCCTGAATTTTAACCAAAAGTTCTTGGAAAGCTGAACTAAGTATATCACCATCTCCGAAGTCAAAACCATTCGCTTCATTCGCCAGTAGAACACAACATAAAAATCCAACGTTTATCAAGTATGCCATTTTGTCTGATGACCTAATTTAGGAAAGACTGATAAAATTCCAGTCTCTATATTATTAGATCAAACCTATTTCATATAATTCCATTCTATCTAGTCATTTTATCTCGAACTAAAAAGATTTTGGTGCATAAATCAGTCAGAAAATTACTAATACGGGGACTAAAAAAGGGAAATGACCCCAGTAGTTCCAACTCTTTGGGTACATGAGAAGGTACATGTATCAATTAAGACATACTTATTCACAAACCACATCAATAAATAACCTCCGTTGTGCACAAACTAATTAAAAAGAAAAAGGGGATATTTATGCTGATAGTGGAGTGTTTAACTTAGTAATGTTCTGTAAGAATGCACAAAACAATAAAAACATATCTTTTATTTCTTTTTTGAAAATGCTCAGTTTGTTTCACAACAGGTGTCCTAGTACCGTGATAAGTTTGTTATGTACATTATACAATCATTTTAAATACATTCATTTTCTTGTCTTTCAAACTTTCTTTCATTAAAGTTTGTAATATCAATGCCCCTCTAAAGACCTTTTTTTCTCCCGCAAATTAGAGGTTAAGGGTTGTTCATGTTCAAGTATTTCCAGCGGATGGTATGGCTCCCATCCTGGTCGGATCTTGTGAGGGGTAGTGGACAGCCACAGAGGTCACTGGGGTCATTCTGGGAGGACCAGGAGGGGGTCTCAGGGGCATCATTCCTGGGGGTGGAGGGGGCAGTCGCACACCTAAAATTACAAGTACTTAACATGTAAATTTTGCAATACATGTATTACATAAAGACAACCATTTACAGATTTGAAGGCATATTGGTTTTTTGTTTTTTTAATACCTAACACATGTATGATATTACAATTCAAACTCTTTTATTACAATTACATTTGAATTTAAATTACGCTTTGTGATATAATTTTATATACTTTAATTCATTGAATGTTCCAGAAATCACTTCTTGTGTTCACTTCATTTTTATTGACATTACTAACCTGGAGGAGGGGGTCCTCTGGCCATTCCATAGGGCATCATGGGAGGCCCTCGAGGTGGCATCCCGAGGGGTGGGGGTCTGAGAGGCATGCCCATGGGTGGGGGTGGGTTGCTGAGATTAAAGAAGTTGTTGGCAATCTCTTCAGGGGGTGCAGGCAAAGCTGAATAAAATGTGTTGACTTTAAAAAACATATTTTAGTGTCTCAGAAATCAATATGTCAAATACCAATATCAGATTTCTGGGTCAAAACCACTTTTTCTTTAAATTATTTAACCCTGTTATTTAAAATCCTTGGATAACTTTTTCTCGCTTTTATGATTTATTAAACTTTAAAGATTTACTCAATTTTTATTATAGGAACAAGGAGAACAAATCAGAAATTTCTGTTGCTGAGAGATAAAGCAACTTGATTCCTGTGGACTTCATTCTTTCACCTGAGAGTATACTAACATCAGTGCCTTACCCCCAGGGAGACCAGGGACGGGCTCCAGATCTTTGTCATCCTCCTCCCCCTCCTTCTTCAGAGCCAGCTGTTGCCCCTGGGACCTGCCCCATTTGATGGTGAGACGACGCCCGCCAACAATTAGTTTGTTAAATGATTTCTCGGCAGCAGCTTCCGCTGAGGACCTTGATGTGAATTGCACAAAAGCACACTGCTGCTTAGCCACCACATTTATCATGCGTATCTCTCCAAACTGATAGAAATGGTCCCTGGAACACAAATATTAATTTAGGATTTAAATCAAAAACCATCTGCAATATACATTGTAATATAAACTCATTCCTTCTTTCAGAGTAATTATTAATGATTTTCAAAAACAAATTATTTTTTACAAACATTAGGCCATTATAAATTCTGTAAATTCCTTTTTTTAATGCAAGGACTTAATTCTGCACCTCGACTGATTTGTATCAAACTGCGAGAATACTGAATCACGAGCTCCAATTTTTTGTAATGAATTAATGAAGTTCTAAATTGTTTGAATATTAAATAAATGCGAGATTTAAAATCCGCAGGAGTTTGTCCTCGCAATTTTTGCGGATATTAATTTCTCGCATTTAATAAGGAATCTACAGTACCAGTATTGAGGATGTATAAAATAATGTTACATTTATAGGAAAACAAGAAAATCAAGAAATGAAGTCACAGTGTATCTTTGAAAATCATGGGATTTCAAACACATGGAATAAATTCATTAAATTCCATAAATAGTATTAATAAGCTTTAATTTAAAGTTTATTTAAACAGGAAAGGCAGTTCTTCTAAATTTAATATGATTTAATTTCTTAACATTTTAATAAGATGGAAAAATTCTCACCTAAGTTCCTTTTCCCCAATTTTCTCCCCTAGATTTCCGATGTAGAGTGTGGTGATTGTCTTGTCCTCTGGCAGAGTGAGTTTGGGCATGTCTGTGTATCTCTGTAATAATTTATCTGCCACTGGGTCATTGCTGCCGTAAAAGCGGTCCTTGATGTTTTGATCGGCCAGAGGATCATCTGGGTCAGTCGGCTTTTCATGTCTGCAAACACAAATGTAGAACAGTGAATTTTAAAATTATCTACACATCTAATTTACACAGAAATTATGAATGTGATTTCCAATTGCATAACAGAAGCTCAGTGGATATTCAAAACTCCAAAAATGTTGATTAATGTTTTCTTGCCTTCAATCAAATTGAGATAAAAAAAAAAAAAATGATTATATAGCATCACTAATTGATCTGGGGTTTTTCCTCATTAATCAATCATGGTTGTTTGATTTTTTCCCCAAATATCGGTACATGTATAATAAACTGCATAATGACAGATTAATATCCTCCATTTCTCTATTTATCATTCCTTGCATTACTTTCTTGTGCTTTCTTTGACTAATAATCCCTACCTGTATGGACATTCCTCCCCTCGCTTGCATTCTCCTTTGACCCAAAATGAACAAATGTGTGGGCGATTCCTCTTGTAGTATGGGGTAGTCCTGGCCAGTTTAAGAAGCATGTCACTGGGTGCCATCGCTTTCCCTAGGGCACCACCAGGTGCTGTTCCATCATTAGTTGCAATCTACATCACAGAAATATTTCTTATGAACATTACAGATACCAGTAATCATGATTCAGCAGAGCTTCATATGAAATACAGTAGTTCACCTTATGTCAAATACATTCATCTCGTAACATACCTGGTATATTATTTTACTGTGGTTATATCAACATCAGTACATTAAGCATTATATCTTAAACTGCAAATATTCTATTTCAAAAGACTTAATCTATTGTGGCTTTTCCATGAACATAAAAAGTTTACACATCTTTAACATTCTAAAACATGCTTGCCCATTTAGTAAACAAGTTTAAGTTATAATTGTTAAAGATTAATTTAGATTGTAATAAACCTTGAATAACGTAAAGAATGGAAGTTATCAATTTTAAATCAATAATAATTATAGTACACCTACATTAATTGTAGGAATTGTTTAATACATGTACTACTCCAATTATCATAAGTCATATATCTTTTCTTTTGACTTTTAGCATTTCAAGGTAAAAGTTGACTACCGGTATTTGTTCTAGAGTGTGAAAAAGATTTTCATCTTTTGACAGCAAGAAAAATCTAAAAGGACTGACATAAACCCATCTACAACCTCAAGGTCATATTATTATCGAAGTTAGTTGCAAAAAGATATCATCCTCAGCTTTGAATTAATTTAACTATGACAGGAATAGAGATGAAACAGCCGTCGTATTTCCCCCATGGGACGAAGTGGATTAAGTCGAGTGACTTCAATAAAAGATGTTTACACTTAGTCAATGTTGTAAGTTACCTCTCTCTCCATGTTCTGTGTATAATATTCTTTGTTCACATCTGACTTGGGCATATTGTCTTGAACTTTTAGAGCAGCATCTCGAACCTGGACAGGCAAGCCTTCAATTCAAAGTCAATGTATGTAAATACTGAAGGATGAGCATGGACAAATGATCATGCTTTAAAATTGTATTAAGCTCTCTAAGCCATATCCAAAATTATTCAATCAAATAACACAAGGAAAATTTGACCAAAAAACTAAATGCTTCATGTAATACAACTTGATTTAAGAGATCATTTAAAAAATATGACTTAAACCTGAGTTTGATTACAGATTTTAAATATCATCAAAAAAAAAGAAGAAAGAATAAATTTGCAATTTGCACTCACCATACTCCAGATCTAGCAAGCATGTCTGACAGACATTTTTCAGTTTGGAGCATGTCTGACACACTTCTGTTTTCTTAAATCTCATACGGGCTCCGGGACACCATCTGAATACAGTAAAAGGGCGGGCACATATCTTGCACTCTTTCCCATATTTTTCCTTCATCTTCAAACACAAAGGTTATTCATACAATTTATCACAATAAAAAGTGCTCAATTTTTAATTTAACAACATCTAACTTAATCATATCTTTAACGGTCAGGTTATTAAAATGATAAATATCAAGATATCACAATATAAAGTGCTCAGTTTTTAATTTAACAACATCTAACTTAATCATAGCTTTAATGGTCAGGTTATTAAAATGATAAAATATCAAGATAGGACTTTATATTTGTTGCTTCTGTCTAATAACTTTAGACAGATATTTCTTTCTATTAATTCATTATTATTAAGTTGAAAGGTTAAATCATAAAGCTTTGGTCTTCTACTTTGACTTACCATTCTGATGTATGGATTATCTCCAAGGCATGTTTGACACAAAATGGGAAATTCCTGGAAATACATGTGCAAAAATCAATAATCAAATCGTAACAGACCTACTATTTCTACATTTTAAACATTAATGCATCCATATATTACAAAAAAAATCAACACTAACCCGCTGTCAAATCATTTTCGCAACTTCTACATCCCGGGTTTAAATTTTGTGTATCACATTGTTTATCTAGGTCAGCGCAGATTTAATGTTAGTGTTTCGGATAAAATTGGAAACTTATTAAAGACAATAATGTAGAGAAAACGTTACTAAATCAACTTAATCTAAAAGTGTACAAACAAATACCGAGTCACAAAATTACAAAGTTGTATTTATTCCCTTTTTAATAATCTCTTTTGGTGACAAATTTGCTCTACGTCTGTTTTAAAACATTAAAACGAACATTGATTAATGTAGCAAACAACAAAGATTAAAATATAAAGAGTTTTGTTTTATGTGCCACAATTACTTATTAATAATCGTATGTATTTTGTTAATTTGTCTTAAACTGTAAACCCATTATTTATACCTCTTTTAATTGTAAGAAAAATACCTTTAATCTAAAGTCTACAATCCGAACATTATTTTCCGATTTTTCCGACTATAAATTTTCTACTTTTTAAACTAACTATAGCCAGAGAACTCATAATTTAAACCCGGGATGTAGAAGTTGAGAAAATGATTTGACAGCGGGTTAGTGTTTACTTTTTGGTAATATATGGATGCATTAATGTTTTAAAATGTAGAAATAATACCGAGCGCAGCGAGAGGCGGGCAAAGCCTGCCTCGCGAAGCGAGGATTAATGGTAACACGTATATATAAGAAAATCAGTGAAAAATGAAAGTTGAATCAGGGGTACTAAGGCCAAAAAAATTTTCTTCCAGCCCTGAGCGCCGCCATATTGGCAGCCATTTTGTTTTTTAAAAGTTAGTTCGATCATTGATTGACTGGTACTTATCGATGTTTATTGCCCCTAAACTCGATTAAAATTTTCTAGTGTTTCAATAATAGGTAATTTGAATTAAAAGAAATAAAAGAGGACACCAGATAATCTTCAAAAGTGCTTCAATCAAGAAACACGACTAGTTCTATGTATATCTTATCAAATTATCAGATGGAAAATAAAAACATTACCATCAAGAACTGAACTTTTAGATACTGAATAAAGTATTCGATTTTATTACCGCGTTATTTATTTGAATTAAATTGATACACAATGAAAGAAGAAATTTTAAAAAAGTTCGGAATAACGTTACTCTCTTCGGCTATTTCCGAAGACTAAACGTGTATGTTTTACGTCTGAAACATGACGTCATAATGTAGACTGAGCACGCGACGTTTACTTAAACTTTAGCTAATGATTTGAGTAGGCAACCAGGCGGATCTTACTGAGTGCGTTCAAATAAATTTTGATCTACAAAAATCAAACTGCACTGTGTTATATCTGCGCTCAGTCCAACGGTCACACCGTTTACATATTAGGTCTGTTACGAAAATTAAGAGAAACTGGAGTCAAAACATGAGTCGAAGCGTAGACCGTCCTACATGTTTTTCAGAATCAAAATATGAGGGCTTGCGAAGAGAAGTGGATGTAGGCTATGCCTGTCCTCTTCTCAAAAGAGAATACAATTCCAGTACACCACTGTGCATTCCTATTGTTAATTAATCGAATCAGAAATTTAAACCAATGTTTTAGAAATCAGCTTCTGTGTTTTATGATGGCTGAAGCGCTAGCTCACCAATCTTTTTAAAAGATAAGCTTGTTCTTTTTTGTACGTTTGGCCCCCGCAATTTCCAAAACGATGCTACGTGCTTCTGAATCCTTGAAATAACTTTATTCCATTTCAGCATACACATTAAACATTTAATGAGGAAATGCCTGTAACAATGTTCATCAAAAATTGAATCCAAAATATGATAATATTACCGCATCTTCCCAATTTTGTCGATTGTACGTATTCGCACCCTTCGATGTCGCCATTTTTACTTGTTCGAAAGGAATGGAAACAAAACGAACAGATAGAATGTACGACTATTTGTCTAAAATTTTAATAATATTTTCTTTTTTCACACAACAATAAATAATCTTTAAGATTTACATTAAATTTTTTAATTAAAGGATTCAGAGGTCAACTAATATATAATTTTTTTAATATATTCGTTTTGTAAATTTTATCTTTCAGAATATGACATCATATTCTTAGTCGCACCAGAGTTTTTTAAAACGTAAAATAGACATTTGCTAGGAAGTTATTAAACCACCGTACTTTCACTTTATAAAATGTCAACAAAAATGTTACGCCATAAAGACTGAACAATAATTGTATCCTTACCAAGTTACCAATGCTGTCAGGTTGTAAATATGACGTTTGAACAATTTTTTCTGAGTGTTTGATGACTATAGACAATAATTCATATGTTGATCATTTGGTACATTCTGTTATTTTTAGGGGACGTCAAGAAATGTCAAGAGGTGTACTTTCCTTAAGATTCAACCAAGATCATGGTATAGTTTATCTATGTGACTTGTTCCGTTTTGATGACTTTATTTAATTAAACGTTAATAAATTGTTCACTATGTCCTAAGATATCTTCGATTCACATTTTGCTTATTCACCCAATAATAATAAATACCCCACGGTTCAAACGATGTTCAGTCAAAAGTATGAAAAAAAAACAAGATTTCTCCTTTAAAACGCCCCCTAGCTTATCAGGTCTCAATACACAACTAACATTGAAAGACACTAGAGGGATTATGCATTGCAAATTCTGGTTGACAACGTTGAAAAATTGTGCAAGGTATATCAGTTGACTTCATCAACATAGAGAAAAAGTGTCAACATTTTCCATTATAAATCTCAGTAAAAAAATCTATCGCTCCTATGAATTTTTCTTAATGAAAAAATGTTTCAATGAAGATATCTAAGATATTTTTTTCTTTAATAATATTGATTTCAAATGCACTTCTTTCACAGCTAGGTGAAGTATGTGTATTTTTTAAATTTAAAATTATCTAAATGTCTTGAGACAACTATAGCTTTAAAAAGGACAAAAACGAATTATATATTGCATTTGAGAAAAGCTGCAGAACTGTAGCTCAATGGTAAATTCATTCAAAGAATTAATACTAGTTACTCACTTAGGTATATTTTCTTTGAACATTTTAACGCTAAAAATTCTTAAGAGATTTTTCTTTAGATGCCTTTACATGCATCTGAATATCTTTTAAACTCCTTATTAGCCCTTTAAAGTGAAATAGTATGGTTTGTTTACAGGTAAAAAATTGGACTCTTGATCCAGTTATGAATTTAACATTTTACTTTCCGAGGTCAGTTGGGTGTTTAGGTAAACTTTTGAGGCAAGAAAAGTGGTGAATCATTTGTAAAATCTCTGATAATTTTTTGAAAATATTTACAGAGCATATTCCTAAATGACACATATTCAGATGTTTTGACTGCATAATAGCCCCTGAAATTAACAAAAAGCAATCATTATCAAATTCATTGACAACAATTAAACCGATATACATGGTCACTGTGGTTCATTGATACTAAGTACAATGTATGTAAATTTAAAACATTAATGCATTCATAATTTATTTGCATTATACTTGTAATCAAAATCATGTTTTAAAACAGGTTGTTTCACTTGTGCAACAGAAACTGGGCTAAAAATCTACAATGTTGAGCCATTGACCCAAAAACTTTCCCTAGGTAGGAAATTTTGAACTTAAAGAACTGTGATGCTAAAAAAAAAGTTGACACAAGTAGAAGAATAAAATTGAATCAAGTTCAGAATAGTTTGGTTTTTTTTGTGACTTAGGAGAACAGAATATACTTTACTTTTAGGGCAAGATGTGGTGGGAAGTATTGCATCTGCAGAGATGTTGTTTCGCTCAAACTTAGTTGCAATGGTTGGAGGGGGAACCTCCCCAAAATATGACGAGAAAGCAGGCAAGTCTATATCAATCTATATATTAAAAATTTGAATCGTGTTTTGATATTCTCATAGACCTACGGTAATGAAATTTTTCCATCTTGTAAAGTGTCAATTGTAATTTTCAGCATTGATATGGGATGATACAGCAAAAAAAGTAGTCATGGATGTTTCTTTTAACCAGCCAGTGGTGTCAATCAAACTCAAGTATGACAGGTAAGAGTTGTCTTCAGTAGGCAGTCTTTAATTTCTGAAATAGATCTCTTTGTTGTAAGCTTTAACCATTTGTGTGCAGCGACCTAACATACCGGGGTATTAGGTCTGGCATGGCAGATGTTCTCCAGTATGTTAATAAGGTTTATTAAAAGAATTCACCTCTTTGTCACTTTAACCTAAAATGAAATAAAGAATTCTTAGTGTTTCACTTCTGAATAACTAAAAATTAGAAAAAACACTGATTTGTGTTTAAGGAGGCCAACTTTAGTTTTCATCGTGAATGTTTTTGCATTCTAGTAAAATGTAGTTTATTAACCTTTTATGAAATTGTTTCCATACCATTTATGAAATTGAAAGCAATAAACGAAATACAGATTAAAATATTAACCCAGTAGATATTTAAAGGGGAAAAAAAATTTCTGGTTGTTCGCAAGGTGAGCGTTGCCATTGTGCCTTAATGACTTTATGATAAAATGAAGCTTTGTATCATGAAATAACATTAAAAAAAATTAAAAAGTGTTTACCCAAAATAATGCTATAAATTGGATTTTTTTTTTTGAATGAATTTAATCAATTGTACCAATCCACATAAGTAAAACTCAACAAAATATAGCAAATTTTTATGCATTTTGATATTTTGAGATGATCGACCTCCAATAAAAACCAGATGGTAGAATTTAGTATCATTTTTTACATATAAGGTAGAAAATAATATTACTAATGACAAATTACAATTTGAAGAAAATCGCTATTGTAATATTTTGCTTTGAAGTGCAGAAAATGAAAATTTCCTCTGGTAAATGTACCTGTATTTTGAGATGGTCCCTATAAAGAACCAGATGGTAGATTTTCTTCAAGCTTTACAAATATATATACAAGAGTTGGTGAATACTGTAGATTCCTTATTTTGCACAAGTACTTAATTCCGCGATTCAACGGTTTTCCATCAAATCACGAGAACATAAAATCGCGAATACCGAAATTTTATCATAATTTCATGTAGTTTACATATGTCAGAAAATTAAAAGCGAGATTTTAAAATTCGCATGATGTGCTTCTCGCGATTTTACGCGGATATTAATTCCAGGCATTTAATAAGGAATTTACAGTACAGTAAAACACGCTTATAACGAAGTCCCAGGGACGGGCAATTTAACTTCGTTATAAGCGTAATTCGTTATATCCGTCAAGTTTACAACTTGAAATAGAGTCTTGGGGAATGAAATTCACTTCGCTGTAAGCGTCAATTCATTATAAGCGTGTTCGCTATAACCGTGTTTTACTGTAATATTTATGGTTAAAAGATAAAGAGTATTGCTATTGTGGTGTTTATACCCAATAAAACCTTAATGAGTCTCCTTCAAATTGAGTAAAAAAAATATTTTGGTAAAAAGGCTATATAATAATTAAGTACCGGTATTACATGTGTACTCGTAACTCTTATTTACTAGCCATTCAATTCTGTATAATATCTTCTTAACTTTTTCTTTCAGATTAATTGTGGTGTTGAGAAATCAAATCCATGTCTTTAGTTTCCCCAATAATCCTACCTTGTTGCATTCATTTGATACAAGGGATAATCCGAAAGGTAAGTATATGTCACTTTATTAATTTTGTAGTTTTAAAAATTAAATTTTTTTTAATTGCTATTGAATGAAAATTGGATTTTATTAGTTTTTTTGTCACAGGAAATTTTTATGTTTTGCTTTAATGTTGCTGATATACTTTTTCCAACACATTTCTGATACATGTATTTTGTGTAAGAATTAATAAATTTGAATTTTGTTTTCTTCAGAACACATCATTTTGCAGCTGAATCAAAGCATAAATATTTTGAATTCAAATGTTTGAATTAAATCCAGTGAATTAAGTTCTTGCATAATTGCAATCTCAGAGTGTCCTAGGTCCTGACCCCCCTTAAAAAGGAAGTGCCCAGATATCTTAAAAACGGTAGAGATTTCTACCCCAAATATCTTGAAAACACTCGAGATCCCCACCCATAAATCATATATATTTTTGTTCCTTCGGTCATGTTGGTCCACTACCTGATATACAGTAAATGACCCCTGGGGAACATCATGAAATTCTGGAATAAGGAATAATCAAGTATTAAATGTTTTTGTCTGTAAAGTTTGACCCATCTGGGTCAATCATCCCTACCCCAAATGATAGCCTTGTTCATTTGGGAGACTTTATAATCGCCCCGATTATGATTACGTCTTGTTTATTACAGGGCTGTGTGATGTCAGTCCTTTTGGACAAGTGATAGCTTTTCCTGGACGAAAATGTGGCAGTGTGCAAATCGCTGTAAGGGAATACATCTTTTTTATTCAAAGATTTTTCTTGAAAATCAAACATTGCTTGTTAATTCTCCTTTAAATCATTTAATTTAAATCATTTCTTACATTTGATGACTGTCAATAAATGCCTTTCTAGATATAAATGAATATTTTCTGTCAAATTGAAACTCACCATATTTGAAACTCACACAATGTTTCATTTTCATGAAAATATGAAACCATTGAAATATGACAATTTACAAGAAGTTTATGCATTTAATTTAACTCTTTCCCCACGACTGATGCATATACAGGTACTGCAGTATGCTCTTAAATTTTATTGCTAGCATCCCTAGTGATGCTGATAAGCGGTCACAGTTAGCTGCCAAGTATCTCAGATGATGCATGGATGTGTAATATGTACTCAGCCATGCATGTATAGTACCGATCATACCCATTCTAACAGAAAGTAAACCTCAACCAAACCAGTGGGTTTACTTTCTGGGTTTACCCTGGATTACTAGAGTGGACCCAGAGTAAACCCAGAGTAAACCCCGAGTGGACTCGGAGAGTAAACCCGGTCAAAAGTATACCCCTGAAAGCAGACACTAACTGTGTTTTCGGAATATAGGATAGGATGGTAAGATAAAAGACGGGTCTGCTGCACACTCTTCTGCCTACATTTGACCTCAAAAGCAATTTCCCAGTAAACCCAAAGTAAACCCAAAAGTAAACCCGGGGTTTAGTTGGGGTTTACTCTGGTGTTTGGTTGGGTCTGGTCAGTACTGTATGTATACTTTATGCCACATATATGCTCATCCTAACCCCTCATCCTAACCCCTAATCCTATAAAATATAGGCTGATTAGTCAGTAATTTGCACATGAGTTATGATGTCAAGAACCAATGAAAATTAGTTAGACAAAACATCAGACTACAACAACAGTGGTTGCTATCTATATTTAGCAAAGTATAAAACAGAGCCAAGCAAAAAAGTTGGGACTTTTCCACTGATTTGTCTAAACTTGTGTATGCCCTTGCCCTCGATGTGCTCCTCTATTGTCACAATTGCACAAGGGACAAAAGAGGAGTGGATTGAGGATCTGATTTAAATCAGAATCAAATTTATAACAAATAAAACTGTGTGCAAAGGATCAACGCATGCGACGTTTCTTAAGACCAAACTGAGTGCATGCAATTGGTCAACATATGAGAAGATCTATTGATTATGAGTAAATTGCTTCAGAGACCATTAAAACACATTATTCTGAATTAAATATCTCTTTTAAAATATTAAATGAGTTCATCTCCTTAAATTTTTGGGCTAATTCTATATAACACCCATATTTCTTTAACATTGTTTTTAAAACGTATTACGTGAACATTAAGAACTAGGCTTCTATAACTATAGCATTAAAATTAATAATCATAAAACCAATTATTTCTTAAATAAACATGTAGGCTAAATAGTTGTAATAAAAATAAATTCAGGTATAATCATTATAAATACTCATATGTAAGGTAATCATATTCTGTTATAAAATTTCTTGTTCGTAGAAAGTATACATGTGTTGCAGCATTTTTACCAGCTAGTACATAATACACAGTTGTTGCATACATGTTCAATATGTACCGGTAAAAAAGGAATACATGTAAATGATGGTTTCAAAACTATTCAACAACCATGAAATGTTAGGGACTTTGAAGTACATGTACCTATATTGTCAAACCCCATCATCTCAAACTCAAGGGGACTGATATAAAATTAATATCCTACAATTTTGAAATACAATGTATTGGGGTTAAATACAAAACATATACAGAAGTAACAGTATGAATTCTTTGATTGACAGGACCTAGAAACCACCCAGCCAGGGCAGTCCACGTCCCCCATCACAATCAGTGCCCACCAGGGGGAGTTAGCGTATATTACAGTGAATCAACAGGGCACATTACTGGCTACAGCTTCCAAGAAGGTAATACATGTACTGCATAGATCTAATTATAAAATCAAGATCAAAACATCAAGTATTGCTTCACTACACTACTTGCAATAAGCTCCCACTGATGTAAATTCACTTGTTTATGTTGATCAGGTGTAAGTACATGGATTGGCCAGTACATGTATATGATTTGTACAATTGTGTCAACTTTTTCAATAACTAGGACTATAAACTAATGTGTATTCATGATCAGTCTAATTTTTTTTAACCCACATAATGACAAGACATTTGTGTTTAGGGAACATTGATTCGTGTCTTTGACACAACCACAAAGAAGTTGGTGGTGGAGCTACGCAGAGGTGCTGACCCAGCCACACTCTACTGGTCTGTTTTTTACTTATCAACTAATAACCATACTGTATTCCAACTAGTTACATGTACTAATAGTATTCATCATGTTCATGTTCTGTACATTCTACAGGTGTAAGAAGTCTTTGATTATCTGTAAATTGTTCATTACTTGATGGTAAATGGATTAATTGACAGTTACATAATACAAGATTCTGTTTTGTAGCATTACCTTCAGCCACGATTCCTCATTTTTGTGTGCCTCCAGTGATAAAGGAACTATTCATATTTTTGCTGTGAAAGACACGAGTCTGAACAGGAGATCAACGTTTGTAAAATCTTCATATTACTAAAATTTTATTAATTCGAAAAATTATGTACCAGGTACATGTATTGTGTAAGTTTGAAAAAATTTTCATTTGAGTGCATATTAATTTTTAACATTGTTATGGAAATTTTTTTCAGATTTAAGAAGATGGGGTTTCTGGGCACTTACGTAGAGTCTCAGTGGGGCTTGGCCAGCTTCACTGTGGCTGCAGAGTGTGCATGTATCTGTGCCTTCGGACCAGGGCATTCAGTGATAGGTAAAGTTGTTGATGGTATTTCTCAATAAACCAGTTGTTAATTTACCTCATTCTGCATGTAATTTTATATTGGACAAATTACATAGGGTAAACATTAGATTAAAAATTAAATGTAAAATGTACTTTGAGATCTACACATTTGTAAAAAAAAAATTCTGCAACAGTTTTAGGTAAAGTTTTCGTCCTTTTTAATTCGCATCTTTGTACACAATTAAACCAATCTTGTTCTATATAATTAACTTTTAATTTCAGTAGGAAAATTCTTATACAAGTTAAATGTATTGGGGTATGTATAGACATGTAAAATTGTTACGGTAATATACTTTGTTTTGCCATTACAGCTGTGTGTGTTGATGGGACCTTTCACAAGTATGTGTTCACTACTGATGGTAACTGCAATAGGGAAGCCTATGATGTGTACTTGGACATTGGGGATGACTTTGAATGAAGAGAGAAACTAAGTTGACGTACATGTACCAGTCTATTATTTAACATGTTGTTATAGAAAAATGAATTTTCTATTAAATTTCTGTTTAATGCATGTACATGTACAATGTATATGTGGAATAATTTTAAAATGTTTGAGGGTGTACAATGTACACATATTTTATGTTTTATTGGTGTAACTCTTAAGCAATGGCTGAGGAATTTGGTACATTTGAAGTTATTTAGCCAGTTTTGCCTTGCCAGTAAGGTACCAGCATACCAGCTAGTACATGCAATTGAACATTTTGAAAGGATTTCATGTACATTGTCTCATCTGTGTATACTTTCATATCATTGCTTATTTTGCACCTTTTAAAAAAAATATATATTTAAGTACATGCAAATGTTAAGTTCAATTTTAATCTGAATGTAAAAATCAACACAATAAGCATAAAGAGATCTGATTTTATTTATATGTGATATAAATAAACACAACAATTGTCAACTTGAGAGAGTTACATTACTATTTACAGAATTGTTGCTAACTCCAAAATATGCCCTATGGTACATGTACCATCAGTACACATATATACAAGTATTATCTATACAACTGATAGGGCAACACTTCATTCACTTAAAAAAAAAGTAAAATTAAATGATCACAGAGACAACAAATGGTCTGATTAAAAAATAACTAGTCAGGGACAAAAAATGTGGTAAGTGAAACACCAGTCAGACCTCATTGATTAAACAGAGTAAAAAAAACAAATCAAGGATCCATACACTATTTACACTGCTTCTCTGATCAAGACTGCAGTGAACATATCTAAATGCAGGCATCAGCTAACACACAGTGAAATCAATCTGAACCTGTTTGATATCTGTCTTAAACAATTTTTTGGGGTTAAATAATAACAGGCCCCATCGTCACTAAAATTTTCAAATCACTCAACTTTTTCCTCAACTAAAATTTTAAAAAGAAAACTGCATGAATTTGAACTCAAAACTCAAACTTGAGGCCGAGTATTGACTTGAGTAAAGTTGTTGACGGTGGGGCCATATTTATCTTGTAGAATGCTGTCATTTCCAGCACGTTAGTGTCTATATTGCATGTACAAACTACACCAAAGTTTAAATATCACCATTGCTATTGGTACATATGTCTCTCTCCTTTCTCTTTCTTTCTCTCTCTCCCCCTCATATTCATTTTCTAAAAATGCTTAACTTAAGTCTTGATACATAAATACGATTGCACAAATGTCTCATGAATGTAGCGAGCTCTGAATCAAACGGCTGTACCCTTTAAATGTGCAGAAAATCCCATGGAATGCAATAAAATAACACATTTAATAAATAAATTTCAATTGTAACAGTTTTTTGGTTTTCTAAAACTTTAAAAATGTCGGTACCATTTTTTCTATATATTTGAAGTACCAATACACTCACACTTCTGTATATGTCCACCATATATACATATACATGAATGTGTTCTAATTATGCATGTATGGATTTACTTCATCGATTATAAGGCAGGTCCCTTTTAAACACGTGTGCATGCATTTATCAAAGGTTTTTATAATGCTCACCATAACTACAAAGCTAAAGTTCTTATTGGCACATTTATACAGGTAGTTCTCTATAAAATTCTCAACCAAAAAAACAAAAACAAGGCTGGTGTCCAGTAATTTCTAATGCCAAAATAAGTGTTCAAAGTACAAGAAGTATGGTAAATATTTGATTCTATTTAAATCTATGAAAAAAAGGTCAACACCTGCTTAAATTGAGCCACCAAAGCTTCAATTTTAAATAACAATTAACTATCTTCTCAGAACTTTATACCTTACCAAGAACCACAGTAAACAAAGCATCTGATGTATGATACATTAACAATGTATGCAATAATGTATTCATGATATAAAGTTTCCCTCTGTTGTACTGCAGCAAGTGCTAATTTATAAACTGTCAGCAAGAACACACAATGGCAATTCTCACATTGGATGCACTTAAAATTAATCAGAATGCACAGCATTCCTTACAACAAAAACTCTACTATATGACTTTCAAGGATCAATCATGCATTGAATGAATTAAAAAAAAAAAGGAATTCCCTCAAGGTAGAAAACTCAATCACTGGAAAATAAATGTGTTCCTCACACTCCTGGTTAAAATGTCAACTGGAAAATCTTGTATTCCCATGAACATCCTTGCATTCTGTGACACAGATGTGGATAATTTATGCATATATAGACTGAAGTCTGTCACAGGAAGGGGTAGGATGATTCTGGGCTTTCTCATATAATCTTGCATCTGCATGATTTCTTGCTCTCCATAGCAAATTTTCCTCTGTAATGATAAATACATAAATAAACAGAAAAAGAATAACATGGTGTAAAATTATTTAAACAGTTTAATAACAAGTATTACATCTTTTTGCTCGCTATGCAAGTTTATGATCACATCAAACTCCCTAGATTTAAAGCTGAATGACACTTGAGAGTACTGGAACATGTATTACCAAATGCTCAAGCTTGGTAAAAGGTAAAAGCTTGCCATATACATACACGTAATTCAACTTTGTTTCTAATCTGTGTTGACGCAAGTGGTGTTTTTTTTTAGATACACAATGAAAGGAAAATTCCTTACAGCCAATATGCCACTATAATACCTTGCCCCCATTATGTACATGTATGAAAAACTTACTGTAACTCCTCTCCCTCCAACAATTTTGTCTCAGGTTGGATATATATTCCTCCTCCACGTTTCTCTCTATCCTCCGTAAATCTCCTTTGAAATCGACCTTAAAGTCACTCTTCACGTAATAATTCACACGTAAATTCGAGGTGGTTCTCTCTGTATTATATTTCCTAAAGAAAATAAAAATATGTATGTCACTAATTAAATTACCAACATTTAATGATTTTTACTGGGTTCATAACATACATGTACATTTTACATTGACTCAAGCGACATTCATTAATACCAGCACTGAAGAAAACTTCAAAATGTTGGCAATTGAAGCATGATCATTCTTTCTCATGTGAGTATTAATTTTTCAAAATAAAAATCTTCCACTATTGATTAATTTATCTTTTAAAAATGTAAATACAAGTACTGTGGTTCATTAATATTCATTGACTATTAAAAAATTTTAGGATTTCGTTCTTGAGTACCATAGATCCAAAAAAAATAAATGTCCTGCTCATTGAAGTACAATTCCTCAAAACATACTGTAGATTTCTTATTTTCTTGTTTTCTATCAAACCGCAAGCCCTTAGAGCATAAAAATCATAGTTTCACGTAGTTTCATATGTTTGAAAATTTAAAGCAAGATTTTAAAATTCAGGAGATAGGGTTCTCGCTATTTTACGCAGATATTAATTCCTTGCGATTATTGAGGAATTTACAGTACTGCTTTGAATTTACATATCCTTTATCGATAAACCATGATTTTTAAAAAACAAATTCACCAAAATTGATGCCCACAAATATTGATGTTATCGGGACAATACTACAGAATAATAATTGACTTACCCTGATTTGTGAATGCTGTACAGAGGATCACTAACAAACCAACTGGACAACAGAGAAAGAAAGACTAGAAGAAGGATGGGGGACAGCTGCAGTAACAGAGTGAATCCAGACTGTAAAGGAAAAATCACAGCTTTATAATTTCCTTATTACCATTTGGAATTAACCCCCTGTATCAAACATTTTTCACATGATTAAGATTTTCTTAATATTTAGATATATCAAACTGTAATGAGACAAAGAAAAATGATATACATGTAATACATTAACATATCTGATACAATTATCAGTATTTTCAGTTTCAATTACAGAATACTTGCATCGTTGGACACATTTTCCCGTGGATGATAATGTCGATGCTGTCGCCTACTGTGTGTGTGGTGTGCATACACATTTGCTACACGAAAAAAAATCATTACTCTTAATTTTTGTACAGTGTACAATACATTGTTTGTCTATTACATAAACTAATTTTGATTTAAACAACATTACAGCTATAACTATATTTAAAGTTATATTTTCATGTTTTATAAAATTGATATATGGATACTTACAAGATGGAAAGCCTCCTCCAAAAAACATGTTGAATAACTCTTCAGGGGAAATATCAGCTAGAAACAAAGCCAACAAAATTTACATTGCTGCAACTTCCTGTCTTCTTTTGAAATGAACATTATTCAAAGAAAATTGAATTGTTTCACAGATGTTTTGATTATGTTCAAAGTTTGGTTAGATATAAAATAAATTGAGAATAAATTTACGCAAAGCAATACTGTTTACCAAAGAAATAACTAGTAATATAAGAAAAATGAAAAATTGATCTGGTGTGACAAATTCAGGAATATTCTACCTTCAAATTCGTTCCTGTGTGTGTGGCGTCTGTGGTTGATCTCCTCCATTTCGGGACCATATGTATCATACTTGCTTCGCTTTCCTTCATCACTCAACACAGCAAAGGCATTTCCAATAGCTATAATAATAAATAGGTAGCTAAAAATCATGGGAACTAAATTCATATCAACATCTTATTGCACATTAGCAAACAATATCAATAAAATGCATATTTTCATACCTTTAAAGGCCTCTGTTGCACCTGGTGCCTTATTCTTGTCTGGATGCATCTGCAGTGCTAGTTTTCTGTAGGCTTTTTTCAGTTCTATTTCTGTTGCTGTTTTCTCTACCCCAAGAATTTCATAATAATCCTTGCACTTTTTTATTCTAGAAATAAATACATTGACCAACTGATACTTTCACATTCAAGAAAACAGAAGTATTGCACGTTTGTAAGTTCATTTCAGCTACATGTCTATTTTCTCACACTAAATGTTTGCTTTTTTTCCCATTTGAAGAAAATATCTTCTGGTTTAACTTGTTCAAGTTCATTTGTTATCTGAACCGATACATTTCAATGTTATGCTACATTAACACTGTCATTTTAAGTGCTGTTTTGGAAGTTTTGGTACTGCTTCATCATTTCATTGTATAATACATATCATGATACAATTGACAATTATTGGACACTTACTTGCGAACCATAATTAACTGTTCTTCTGTGTACTCCTTAACAGAAGATTCTTGTGTTTGTCTCCCAAAGCTTCCCCGTCTGTGGCGGACACCCTCATTATTGGGTTCTTTGTTTTCTTTGTTGTCTTGTGTGGAATCATCATCTGACATTGACTCAATTCTTTCTAACAAATCTAGTAGTGTAAAATAAGGATTTATGTTTACTGCAACTGACTAAAAGATGAATTAATCAACTCATTTTTTGATTAACATAACTTAAACAATCCAGATCGAAGAGAAACCTAGTTGCAAAATACAAAAGATTCAAATGGTTTTCAAAGTTTCTTCACGGCAACATCAGATTCATTCTTTCGTATCCGACCTTCCGTCACCTATCTGACAATATAAACACAGCTTATGCTGACGTATCTTCACGGTGTATTATGATGGGTTTCCCCATGTAATTTCAAAAGTATACCTTTTGCTCTTTGTGTAGGATATAAACGCTCTGCTTTGTTCAGAAATTTCTTTGCTTTTTCGAGGTCTCCTTGTGATAAATATTTGTTTGCGAGATAGTAACACCGCTCACTCTCATCTCGATTCCCTTCCATTTTGATGTAAAAGCGGAACTAAAGTCAAAAAACTAAAAGAAGAACTTTCTCGTAAAAAGATCCGGAACCTGCACCCCCCCCCCCCCTTTAATATTAAAAATTGATTCTTTAATGCAAAAGAATTAATATCATGACATCAATCCAAAACAAACAAAAAATAGAATAAAATACAATTTGATTTGATTCTATAAGTATATGGTCAGGCATGCAAAAGCAGAGACATAACGTAAATAATAAATGTTATTTTATAATATGTCTCTGGCAAAAGTCATCATGTCTACATGTCACAAGAATAGAAAATATTAATTTATATAAAAACACTTTATTAACGAAATATGGAAAAAATTAAATGATGATTCTTAATCAACTCTGTCCCATTTTCCGGTATTATATATGAAAATTCCCGTGGGTAGGGTGGGGCACCAAAAATCTAATTAAAATTTCAGATGTTACATGTATATCCGCTCGCTTACTCGCTACACAAACGAGTAGCGAGTAAGCGAGCGGATCTAACATCTAATTTTCAAATAATTGGGGCACCAATGGGGGGGGGGGGGGGTCGGGGGGGGGGGTGTCAAATGCTGATTTGAGCTTTCAGTTCAGCTAAGCTAAAATCTGGAGAGTGAAAATTATGAATTCATACATCCTCCATTTTTTATTATATTCTTGAAGATTATTCCATATAAAATCGTTTTTTTAAGTGTTGTAATAATCATTAATTAAATACTGGAACATATATACGGATAAATTGTTTCTTTTTTAAATATATATCATTATATTTGAAGTCAAATCCATTCCAATGAGCTATTCCAATACAACGTACTAGTAGATATTTTTATTGATTTATTGAAAATACCATAAAAAATTTGATTAATTTTAAAAACATACTTTTTTTTCAAAATAAAATAATTTTAATCAACATATCATACAATAGGCCCTATATTCTTTCAGCCGGATTTTTCTTGATGGGTCAATCGCTCTTAATTTTTTTTCTTTTCCAGAGTGTAAGATATTATATGGTTTAAACTAATAATTGTGCCAAGATGCAAAATACATTTAAATGAATTTTCCATTAACTAAAATTTTCGATTGTCTACATTAATCAATAGAATCACCTTCTAACCTAATCTAGATCGGTATTTTTCAGGCACGTAGCGCCAGAGGGACAATAAATTCAAGGGGCTGTCCCTTTTCTAGTTGTTACCCCCCCCCCCCCCCGCCTCCTTTTTTTGGTTTACATAAACAACGATATAAATTTTCAACGAAATGGCCTTCAAGTTTATATACTTTGCACAATTTTCAGATCAGCACCTGCCTTAGCTCCCACCCCCACACATTAGTATTTTACCGATTTGGAAAGTAGTCACTTATCTTAAAAAATATTTTTTATAGATAGGTCTGCTCCTTTGCTAAAACGTTTGCTATAGTGCCTGTTTGGGAGGGTAACAGTTGAAATTGACACCCCGAGAAAACCATTGTCCAATGGTTTTCGAGGGGTGTCAATTTCAACTGTTATCCTACCAAACAGGCACTATTTATTTTGTTATACTGAATGTCTTAATTTTAAAGAAAACTTAATTACTTTTACATAGGAATAACGTGAATTCTACGGCGAACCGTTAGCGCATAATTTTCGCGCATGTAACAATTTTTAATGTTACCCGTTGCTAAGTGCGTTGCTAACGCTGAGGATAATAGAACGGATTATGAACTGCGTCTAAACCAATCAGATTTCAGTATTTAACATGAAAGTATAACAAAACGAATTGTTACATGCGCGTATATTATGCCTGTTTCGGAGGGTAACAGTATATAAATAGTGCCTGTTTGGGAGGGTAACAGTTGAAATTGACACCCCGAGAAAACCATTGTCAACCGACGCGAAGCGGAGGTTGACAATGGTTTTCGAGGGGTGTCAATTTCAACTGTTATCCTCCCAAACAGGCACTATTTATTTTGTTATACTGAATGTCTTAATTTTTAAGAAAATTTTACTGCTTTTAAATAGGAATAACGTGAATTCTACAGCGAACCGTATGCGCATAATTTTCGCGCATGTAACATTTTTTAATGTTACCCGTTGCTAAGTGCGTTGCTAACGCTGAGGGTAATAGCAAATATTGAAACAATTGAAATTGACACCCCGAGGAAACCATTGTCAACCGACGCTTCCTGTTTGGGAGGGTAACAGTTGAAATTGACACCCCAAGAAACCATTGTCAACCGACGCGGCGTCGGTTGACAATGGTTTCCTCGGGTTGTCAATTTCAACTGTTACCCTCCCAAACAGGCACTATTTATATAATATCATTCTTTTACACATAGACAATCTTTATTGTTCAGAAAATAAACATATACTGTATTATATAAACTATGCAAACTCAAGGTTCTAAAGAAATATTTATACTCATACATGAACATGTATATTTTTAATCTTATCTTTGTTTACCGCCTGATGCTGTGTTATTCATGTATTATGTGTTCAAAGTTGCATATAGGCCCGACGGGCCGGATGTTTGATCTATGCTGACTGTTGTTAATATTACACTTGGAAATGTATACACATGTCACTATAAATAAATAAATAAATTACTTACTTACTTACTTACTTATAAAGTAATACATGTACTGGAATGAAACATTATCATCATATTGGTATTTATCAATATGCCATGGCCAGTTACAAACATCTTTCTGTGTCTAAGTCACAAGTCGAAATCCAATATCCCAGCTTTATACTTGTTATCTTTATTTAAATTGGGAGTTCATAAGAAGACCTGATATTTAACAAGCATATTGACATAATGTTAAATCTATTTCTTCTCCAAGAAGAAAAACACAAAAAACAAAAGAAAAGAAATACACATAATGCTGAATCATGTATTCATACAGTGGAAGATCTGATGCAAAAACAAATAAATAAATAAAAAGAGGATAGAACGATTAAATTTACAATGTATAAATGAACACATACATGTGCTACACATTTTGAACAAAAATGTAACTGCCAGACACAACAGAAAATATGAACAAGTATTAAATTCCATTAAAAAAAAGCTATGAAAATATATTTTTACAACAATCAAAGCAACTTTGTGATACAAATTAAAAATAACATTTGACTTTTTAACCTGCATCCTAAATTCAAGAAATGAAAAATTGGCCATATAAATCAAAACTGAATAAAAGATATACATTGATGCTCCCCAAACTAACTGTAAATGTGCAAGCTTTCCATAATTGAACATACTATTTTGAAACTATCACTCTGGCATTTCAAACATAATGCAAAACATCGGTAGAAAGAATTGATTATCATCAGAAAAAAAAATTATACTACGGTAAATAGGTGAACTGGTACTCTGATGAAGACAAAATCTGCAAGTTTTCAGTTGCTTATTTGTGACATCACATTGATACAATATTCAATAATACTGAATTAAAAAAAAAACCTCTTTACAAAACAGAACAAAATTTTATATAAACATTAAAAAACCAAACATAGTTTTATGAGTGGTATGCTTTATGAACATAGATTTTCAGTGATTTATTTTTCCTTTCTTGCAATGGATGAAAAATCTACAACATTTTCCTGAATACACATACTATTGCTACTACTGGTACGGAACTATAAGGAGAATCATAAAAATCAAAGATGCAAATGAAATATAAATCAAATACATATTGATTAAAGTTATATACTGTATATTCTTTGCTATTTTGCAATCATTGCCACCTTACAAAAATGCTGAAGTTGTGAACAATTAAATCCACAAAAAATTTACTCCATTTTAAAAAAATCCGGTATAAAACACGTACCGGTACACTAAAATATGGATACACAGTACATGCATGGCAGTGTATGTATCATTAAATGAAGTTCTACATGTATTTTAAACTGAACAAGCAAACAACTCTTTTTAAATCTCTTTATATTTTTATAGAAAATATTTCATCAGCCTGGGAATCTTAGTTTAAAGAATAGGATAATTCATGTTTATTACCATAATGTTTATGCATACAAACACATAACTGTGATTTCAATATGATAATCCCTATCAAAGACAATGTTGTTTGACGTTTGGAGTAGGATATGTAAAATATGACAGGCACTGAATTTGAAACTTTTTAAAAGTATTTAACATGCACATTCAAATGATAAAAATTTTCTTACAGACATACATTTAATGAAAGACTTCAGTTTAAAACAATACTTTTATATCTACATGGGGATTTGACAGTTCATACAAATTTCAATCATCACAATTTCAGAAATCCCATACACACATTTCACACAAAAATACTTGAAATTTAAATTACGTTTTCACATCATATAAATTCAATACCCTCATATTTGACATCACCTACATACTTCTCTTTCAGTATAATCTGTCCATCAATTTTAAATATTGTTAAATAACTAGCAATTTTCCCTGACACCTCTTCTGACTTGAGTGCCACTATAACTTGGTCATTAGTCTCTGGAATGAATTTAAATGAGGAGAATCCCCTTGTTTTACTGAGTTCTCCTATATGCTTCACTTTAATGTCTGTAAACTTTTCGTTGGCGATAAACATTAGGTCTGTACCTCTCCTTTCATCCTCTTTTTCTGTGTATCTTAAATGACTTGCCCTCCTTGGAAGAAAAAACCACCTTTGATGGATTTCACTCCACCCTCCTGACTCATGGATAATGTAACCTACAACAAAAGATATATTATTTCATATTAAATCTAGTGTATAAAATTTTCTGAAACCTAGCATTTATCAATAAAATTTCACGTACAATGTATAAATAATAGACTAAAGAGCATTGTTGCAATGCAATAAAAATAACTGCAAATATCAGTGCTGCTATATCATTTAATAAAAGTTTAAAACAAACCACTCCTGATATTAACGTTCTCAAATATAAAGCATTTTACTTCCTCCTCTATGACTCACAATGATATGAGTATGCTATCTCAAGCATCTCATTTTATTACCAAATGTTCCTTTTAGCATATAATAATTGCTAAGAGCAAATTTTAAGCATACATGTACTTTAAATATTGATGCCTGTGAAAGCATCTACCTGGAAATTGAATGTCTGCAGCCTTTTTCATGTTATTATAGTACACATGCCAGTCTTCATGCCGAACATCCCCTCCAGGACCGATGGACTTGACCCACTGGGGGTTCAGGTTCTCTACCACACCCTCTATAGACGTCCATTCTTTTCCAAGCCCCCCGACATACATTCGGTTGTTCTTCACTGTTGCCCATTCACTTTTAAATCCTAAAACATTAAAACAGGCACATCTCAAAAGAGTAAATTAATGTTGTGTTACAAAATTGTTCTAAAGTGATGTTATAGAACATTTCCAATAATTTGGTATGTAGTAGACACAAACATTCTAAGATTGAGCATGCATTTTGGACACAAGAGGTGACATGTCAATAAAGAAATTTTTTTATTCACGCTTTAACCCATATCAATTGTTCATCACTGAAGATACACATAATAACCAATGTCTTTTTTTTAACATTGTCAAAAAAGATGGAAAATAGGATCTAGGACAGAAAATACACATTTTAGATTAGTTACAATTTTGCTTTATACCACAGTTATTTGCCTGCAGTTTACCTTTTGGTGTATTGCCATCACCATCAGCTAACACAACCCAAGGAATCATCTGCCTTTTAACAATGTGATATACAACCCCAGTCCTGTCATCTACAGCACATAACTTCCCATCGAACACCAACAGCTCGGACAACTCCATACCCCTCCCTCCTTGTGATAAGGAAGACTTGAGTAAATAGGGATTCTCATCTAACTGAAAATTTGCATAATCATATGTCTGCGAGATTGTCAAATTACCCTCATGGAGATAACTTATCCATGTGTTCTTTTTCTTGTCACTCTTTGAGTTTTGATCTAAATCAGCTATCAATCCTATTTTGAACATCAACGCATCTCCCATTTTCTGGGGAGGTGAAAGAGGATACGTATAGTCATAATTAGTTTCTAAGTGAATGCCTTCATCAATACATGTCTCTCTTGACACTCTACGAGACGGAATTATGAATATCATCAAAATAAGGACTGCGGCTAAGAACATTACTGAATACACCAAAGTTCGTGTTTTCACGTGGAGACGAGCATTGCCGACACGATACGGTGTTGGGCGGCGAATAGCGTTCATCCATTCGTGAACAGTTGTTGGATATACAGAAGACATCATATTTAGTCATGGAAATATCCCAAATCGGTGACATATTCATCTGACGTGGCCCTGTCTCGATGCATTTCGTCTGCCATAATACAACAATGTCAGTTTCGCACTGAATAAGTCTGGTTTTACAACATATAAAGTTGAGAAGTGGGGAAGTTTATATTCCGGATAAAAGACTAGATAAAATAAAGATTTACGTTATCATATACAGTAGCGTAAGTCATGCGCGGATCCAGAAAATTT
Source organism: Magallana angulata (assembly GCF_025612915.1). Taxonomy (NCBI): domain Eukaryota; kingdom Metazoa; phylum Mollusca; class Bivalvia; order Ostreida; family Ostreidae; genus Magallana; species Magallana angulata. The sequence goes on along the minus strand of NC_069120.1, from coordinate 19,853,215 downwards.
TTCCAGGGGGGGGGGGGGGGGGTCCGAAGGATAATTGTGTTTGCCAGGGGGGGTCCGAGGCATATTTTCGCGATAATTTTACTAACGTTATGTAAATTTAATAAATTTTCATTTTCCAGGGGGGGGGGGGGGGGGGTCGGGACCCCCCCCGACCCCCCCTCTAGATCCGCGCATGTAAGTTACCCGTTTTTTGTTGTTTTTTTTGTGGTAAAGATGGCTTCATGCGAGGATCCAGAAATAGTTTTTCCCAGTCCTCTTTTCGGTTTTCGGTAAATTTGCTATGTTCAATTTTCCAGGGGATGTATCCCTCTAGATCCGTGCATGAGCTTTATTGTTTTGAAGCACAAAAAAGTTACATGTACAGTTTTATAGTAGTTTATATCAAACTTACATCAAAAATTTTAATGAACTTAGACACGATTTTAGCTCAAAAGTTTATTTTCTATATTTTTTATGCATAAAGTTGTTTCCTTGCGCATTTTGAATGATTCACCAAAATTTGAATGTTAGAAGCCAAGTATTTTTAAAAATAAAAAAGAGAGATACATAGGTAATAAATCATTGTTTTGTGAACAAAGCCCGAGTCCAGAGCCTTATATTTGTTTACAAATATATTGTAAAGTATTGAATTACCGTTTTTTTGACAAATGACTTGTGGCAAACAATGTAAATTGATTCAATGTGTTCATAGATAATATTTTCAACAGAAGAAAGCAACATTTGATTGAAACTTATACCAATAAAATACATATGTAAACAGTAACAAAGCACGAGCTTTGTTTACATATTAAAGAATTTCAAACTCTATATCTTGCTTAAACAGTTATTTAAACAACAAAATGCTTTCTTTGGTGATTCATTCGGGATATGAAGGTAGCGACATTGCAGGACAAATACATAACCCGCGTTAGCGGGTTATGTTAATTTTTCCTGCAATGATCGCTACCTTCATAACCCGCATGAATCATCAAAGAAAGCATTTTATTGTTTATATTAACATCTTTCTTTAACTAATTAATTAATTGATTATGAAAAGTTAGTAAAATTCATTAAATTACTGTTAATGTACATAAGTACGTTAGCTAAAAGAAACAGCCAAATCATCTCTTGTGAGACTTTGGGTCTGGCATCATCATGATTATTTCGTGCAGTCCGTGAGTAGACTTAGGTCGCTGTAGATTCAGACCAATCGATAAACAGGGCGTGTCAATTTCAGTCCTGTCCGGCACTTTCAGCCGCTGTAGATTTCGACCAATCGATATATGGGGTGTGTAAATTTCAGTTTGGCTGTTTCTATAGAGCTATGAATTGACTATATTTTTCCGTAAGAAAAAGAGGAAATTATACATGGTAGATGTAAATATAACTCAATATCTAACTTTCAAATTTTGACAAAGCATTCAAAATACACATACTAACCATTATAAACATTACACATGGAAAATCAAAATTTAAGCTCAAATAGTGTCTATGTCCCTTTAACAGGGATGAATACGACCCTCCAAAAAACCCGAAGATTTCGGAAGTGCCTGAGTTATTTAACTGACAGTTGCAAAGGCAGAGAGCATTCTTCTCACATGTTAAAAGCCTGAAAATTTATTTGTTGTTCATCAGAACTCGGATAATCAGCCGACAGTGGCGTCGGAAGCAATTATTGAAAGTGGAGATTGGGGGTCAGACTTCTCAAAAATCTTGACAAGCAAAAAAAAAAGGGGGGGGGGGGGGAGTTGGTTATGGTTATATGTCTTACTTGCCAAAAAAAAGCCGAAGCTTTATAACCATCTATAACTTAAAATTAAGTCTTTACATCAGCATGATCAATGAAACATTTTTGAAAAGTTTTAACAAATATTTTTACATGCATGCCGTTTCCACATTTACATTAGATCTATAGATCTAACAAAAATAAATATAACAACATGGATTAAAAAAAAAAGGAAATATTTTCCGGAAACGAAGTAGTTGTGCCAGAAAATTTTAATTTTTAAAAATTATTGAACAATATATTGTTTTCTTTTCCTGTAAAAAGCATTCAATATTAATTCTGTATTATTTTATTTATTGAACGAATTTGTGGAATATTCAACATGTTCAACATTAACATGTATTTAAAAGGAGAAATATTCAGTCCGATAGACCGGAAACGAGTACCTCGCACCTGCAACTTCCTGTTTTTTTGATCTGTGTATCCAGCTTTGGTAGTAGCTTTTAAAAAAAGAAAGATGGAAACTAAAACTTTAGATATACCTAAAGCTGAGGTAACAGCTTATTTATTTACATATATATGACACATAATAAATGCCTTTAATTCAAGCTGCTTGGGAAGTTTTATTCATGAATTGCAAACACGTGCAAATTTTGGAGCAAATTTGCATGTTTTGGGAACATGATTTTTAGTGTGAAATAAAAACTTCGGGACCAAATGTGAAGCTGGTTTTTAATATCCTTTCTGAAATAATATCCAAAAAACTTTACATAAAATTTTTTTTAATTTAAAGCACAGCAGTGTCCAAGCTAGATGTATAAAACTAATGTTTCTAAACTTTCTTTCTGTAGTCTGCCCCAAGATATTTATGCAGCACATTTTCTTAAATTATTCTTTATTTAAAAATATCTTTGGACTTAATGAATGTTCATTCATTAGTAAGAAAAAATACGAAGATTTTCCCATTGAAACACCTCCTCTCGCTTGTCAGGTTTCAATACACGGCTTATGCAGGTCGGGAACAATTCCTCCTTGCATTTACCGGAATGTTTTGATTACTTCAAAGAGGGATGATCTCGCTTTAGCGAGACTGTCTCACAATAGAGGAATTGTTCCCAACCTGTTGAAATAAAAGGTCTATGAGGATATTGCACTGCAAAAGAGATGAAAGTACTTGGATGATAACATTGAAAAATTTTGCAAAGTATTCTGAGTGACTTTAAATGGAGAAAAGATATAAACATTTCACATTATGAATCTCCTTCAGGAATCCGTTTTCGTTCCTGTGACTTTTTCCAAATGAAAAATGATAACGTGTCAATGACACATATCTTGGGTATTTTTACTTTCATTGATTTCAATTGCACTTTTTCACAAGTATGTGTATTTTTATTAAAAATCGTCCAAATGTGCTGCCTAAATATCTTGGGACAGACTATATAGTTTATAGGTAAGGCCTGGTTAATGGTGTTTACATTATTTTCTTGATAATTTGCTTTTCCAGCTGGCAAAGGCAGTGGATGGTCTACAGAAGTTGCTTAAAGTTTCTAATGCAAAATCGGACATACTTCAAGAAAGAGAAAAAATCCACTTACAAGTCAGCATGAAGAAAATTCCAAATCTACCAGAGCAAATCATTAAAGTGTAAGAACACATATTGAAAAACAATAAACATTTTTAAAATTACAATTTTAATCATCTACATACAACAAAGCAAGTAATGAATCAATCATGATCATGAATTGACTTTTTTATTTCCTCAGAAATTTACCCCATGGCCTTTATACTGCCGATACTGATGTCTGTCTTTTCGTCAAAGACCTGGACAAAAAGAGTAGAGAGTTTGAAGTGTCAGAGGAACATTTTTCCGACATGCTGGTGGAAAAGGGGGTCAATTGTGTCAGAAAGGTGATTACTAGTACTGAAGTCTATATTTCAGGTGTGTGACTGTCAGTCATATCAGCTCTCAGTACCACTGTGATAAGGTCTGTAAAGAGATGGATATATGTCAATTGGCTAACAGGACTGTCAGTAAAAAATGTGAGATCTCAGTGGTTAGAACCTTGACAAGTTGACATGGGAAATCTTGGTTTCAAGACCCTGTGGGGTTTGACTCTTTATCCCCTGGTACACATGCAAAAATTGGTAGTTCTTTAAAAGATATGTCTGATGTTGATGAAATTTGTACATTGTATACCATTCAGATTTAATACTCTTTATTTTATTGTTGTATGTGGATTTCAAGATATAAAAATATATTTATGATTCAAATGAAAACATTTCAATTATTTCAGGTGATTCCGTTAAAGGCATTGAAACTGGAATACAAGCCTTTTGAGGCTAAACGGAACCTCTCCAATGAGTTTGATTTGTTCCTCGCAGATTCTCGCATTATAAGACTTTTACCCTCTCTACTTGGAAAAAGTTTTTATGGAAGGAAAAGGTGTGTATAAGTCAATGCCACTACATTTATTATAAATCCATGGTATGCTTGTATTCATTAGGGTCTCAAGGTACTGTTTTCAAATGTGGAAATGAATTGTCCAAATGAATTAGAAGTATGTACATAATTGAAAAGAGGGTTTTTTTTAACTTTTGTGAGGAAACATATTCTTAGGTAAACTCACAGCTTTGGTATTTCCCGGTAAACCCTGGTAAAACAAGACAAGTTTCTTATTTATTATAAAGACTACTGTATACAGTCTTCTAATGACCTGTATGTGTAGGTATACTGTTGTGTGAGCTTTGTGAATGGAGTTTTATTTTTACATATGCATGAGAGACCTGCAGTCAATTTTTTTTGGAAATATGCACACTTGATATAGGATATTTTATTTGATCTTTTAGAAACCCCATTCAAGTGGATTTAGAGGCTAAAGATTTAAAAGAAGAGATATCTAAGGCAGTGAACAACACCAGATGTATCCTGAAAAACAGAGGATCATCTTGGTAGAGACCTCTTTTGATGATTACTTTTATGTGATTACTATATTTGTACTTTAATGTGGATGATGTAAGTGGTATTGTGATAAGCATATCGGCATTCATGTATGTAAACAGATTTTTTAAACATCATTTACTGTGGTATAACTTCAGTTTGGTGATGGTGGGCTACTCAGATATGACGCGTGACCAGATTGTAGAAAATGTGCTTAAGACTGTTGAGCAGCTCTCCCAGAAATTCCCAGGCGGGTCAAACAACATCAGAAGTCTCCACATCAAAACCACCAGCTCAGCCTCCATTCCATTCTTTGTGTCTCTAGGTAAGATTTGTTCTAGAAAACAGGGATGTATAATGAGATACAGGATAATGTTTGCATCTTGTCAGTAATTATTAACTCACAATGAAGGTGGATATGATATAGTCATGTGCTTTGAGTCATGTGCTTGTGAGTGGGGAAAGTGGATGGGTACATTTTGAAAATAATGAGTGGAAATATTGAGCTGTTGGCAGAATTTGAAAGCAAGAATGTTTATACTGGATATTTTTAATGAATTTATTGTAGATAGTGGAGATACAGTGGTATTTCCTGAAAGAAAGAAGGAGAAAAACAAACCAGTCATTGGGGAAATCACCACAGTCATGGATAAAAAGGTCAGGGTTACAATGGACGGAAAGGTCAAATTGGTAAAAGGGGGTGAAGGTGACAAGCCAAAAAAGAACAGCAAAAGAAAGAACCCAAAAGCTAATGATAAAGAAAATAAAAAGGAGGAAAGCACTGTTGGGGTAGAAGCAGTTGAGGTCAAGATAGAATATGATTCCCAAGGAGAAGTTGATGAAGAACCAGCACAAAAGAAGGTCAAGAAAACTCCCAAAAAGGACTCTGCTGTCACCCCTAAAGCCGTTGAAAAGAAAACTCCGAAAAAATCTCCAAAGGTTGTACAGAAAAAAGCAACGCCAGTTAGCAAGACACCAAATGTAAAAGAAATTGCTAAAACTGTTGAAAAAGAAAATCAGAAATCAGGTAAAAAGAAACAGGTTGTGAACAGTACACCAAAAGTCAAAACTCCGAAAACACCAAAAGGAAAAACACCGAAAACACCTAAAGGACAGAGCGCAAAAAAAGATTTAGTTAGTGATATACCGGTAAAACAAGAGGACTCTAATGTAGAACTGGATGTGCAAACACCAGTCAATGTCAAAAAGTCAAAAGCAAAAACTCCTAAAAGTGCAGCACAAACAAAAACTCCAAAAAGTGCATTAAAAGAGAATGCAGAAGGAAAAACACCCAAAAGTGCAGTGAAAGAAAAGGGACAAGGGAAAACACCGAAGAGTGCGACCATGGAGAAAGCGGCCAAGAAACTGAAGGAAATAACACCCCCGACGGTCAAAAGGCTGCAGTCCAAAGCCCGGGTGTTAACCCCAGACACGCCCTCTGGGAAAAAGAAGAAAAACTGAACTTTGGGCAGATAACTCTTGTTGCTCAGAATACCGGTATATTGGGACACGTTTTGAATAACAGTTATCTCTCTTTTGCTTACCGGTACTTCTTCATGACAATAAGCTTACCGGTACTTGTGACAAATGAATACATTGTATCATAATGCAATTGTTTTGTTCTTATGTCGAAGAAAATAAAATGTGAGAATAATCAATTCTTACTCTCTGTAGAAATTAAAGTAAGAGTCTTCTGACATGTCTCTTCTACAGAAAAACAAATAATATAAAAAAAAAACCGTATCAGGTATTGAACACCTCCTTATTGTGATTAATTTTCTTCAAATAAAACATTGAAAATTAACTATAACTTTATATTATTCTTTCAAGATATACATGTCAAGCAGCGTAGCGCAATAGGTTTCAGCATCACCATTCTGATCAGCGAGTCAAGAATTAGAAACCTGCTGGTCAGGGGCTTTTACATTTATACCTCTATTTTGAAAATGATATAATTTTATCAATATTGATATCTCAAGGTGTACCATACCACCTTTATTTTATTAATTTCTTATGGACAGATTGTGAAAGAACCAGTCTCATGAGCAGTTAAAATTCACCCAAAGAGAAAAAAAAATGGAATGACATACTTTATGACCCCAGTTTCTTTATCCATGTTCAATTTTTATTATTTAAAAGAATCCAATTGAAATGGCGTAAAACTTTAAGTTATAAAACTTGGTATATTGCGGTTTTGTCAGGTTTATGGAAGATGAAATTATTCATGCGATTTATTAGAATGCAGTCAAACTTTAAAAAGACGGCTTTACATTATCAGTTTTATTAACGAGAATAAAAAGATCACATAAAAACTCTAATTGGACTTGATGTCAAGATGTATTGGCATGGATTGGGACGATTTCTGAAGCTTTGATAGTAATCTAATATGTAGGCATCAGGTTGCGGTGTGTTTAAATAGAAAGGTTATACACCCAGCGTATTTGTGGCGGACTTATTCAATATGATAAACAGTAGCAGGAATTGGGCCTGAATTTATTCATCCCGTAAAACTGTGATCAAAACAAGGCTTGTTTGTCTGGGATTTGATATGTCATGGTCCGCCATGCAATGTCAGTTTTTAAACAGACTAGATTCATATATCTACAATTAATAAGTTACGCCAGAATTATTAATTTTGTTAGCTGGTGACATATCTTGATGCATATGATATTTTTAAAGCTTCTACGCGTGTACATACACTTCTACAAGCGTTTCTTTGTTCTCGTGTCCAAAAATCAATCGCAGAGAACTTGCCAGAATATTTTGGTATTAACCGATTTACTAAAGTTCTTTCTTATCTTAGAAGAAAGTTACAATTAATTGTTCTTTTTATCTGTAGACATTGAATATCAGGTGTTTGAATTTTGCACAAAACCAAAGTTCTCCAGTTTCATCACCGTAAAATATCGATCATAAGTGACTTTTTTATCGCTAACTTTGTACACTGAGTAGTTTGAAGGCCAGTAAAAATACAAACTGATGTAAAATGACAACGAAACATGTCTTGGTAAAACAAAGGCTTTATTTCCTTGTTATCTGAACACAATCTAAGATAACAGAGAATTAGGTTAATACGGAAATTAAAAGGAAAAAAAAACTTTATGATAGTTAATTTTTATGTCTAAGGGTTGTATTATATGTTGTTCATTGGTCAAGTTTGACGGCTTGTTTGGAATTATCTAACAGCTGTAACGTTTCTGACAAATCATAATGCATTTAAAGTGCTGCAGAATTAACCTGTACTAAAGTAATGATTTTGTCTGATTAAAAACGGTCTTAATCAACAAAGACAACAATTAATTTAAAAGAAAACCCTATAGATATTTTAATTTTCGTTTTATTTCCGGACTTTGGTCGTATTACGTAATGTTCACGTGCCCAGCGGGATTTCTTGGGCTCTTGTTAGCTTTATAATGATCTCAGAGACTAGTTGGATCATACAAAAGCTCACTTCAAACACACGATGATACCGTGATGTATGATCAGATATCGACTTGTATTGACGTGGGGCCGGATGGCGACATTTCAGACCGAATCCTTGTTTTGCTGTGCACAGTGTGCAGTACATCAATGTTAATAGAAACAAAGATATTCAAACTAATGCAAGGTTTATCTAAAGAGAGCGAAATCCAGTGCTGTGCGTGCACTTTAAGGGAGGGAAGGGGTCACTCTCAATTATATTGCTGTGAAAAGTGCAAATACTTGCAGAAACTGAAAGGTTATGTCCTTGGGTCCCATCTTTTTATCTTTTTAGAGAACAAGTATATTATTTGCAATCTATACTTTGTATCTATAGAAATGATACCATTTTATAAAAACATCAGAGGACCATTAGAAAACGTTAAACAAAATCTCTCTCTCTCTCTCTCTCTCTCTCTCTCTCTCTCTCTCTCTCTCTCTCTCTTTACACACTTCATTACTAATTTGTGTTAACCAAGATATTCAACAAGAATATACAATGTAGATGGTATCTATTTAAAGCATAAACACCTAAAATCAAGCCATTGTTATGTTATCTGGAAGAGATAAACGACTAACAAATTGGTGCAAAATGAACAATACTGACAAATTCGCAAAACATCCGTGTAATATAACCCACCAAGTATGCAATAACTTATGTCCGTAAGTGAATACTATCTTTGCAGCTTGTCAATCCGCTGAATAATGTTTACATTTGTAAGTGTTTATTACTAGTTACCGGTAAAAAAAAAACAAACCCTCTTTATCACTCAACAATAGATATATCTTGGTAAACACAGAAGATAGAGGGTGGGGTAAGGACGTTTATAGGTTACAGTTAGTGCCCTGAATTCTCTACAGTGAGTTGTGTTTCAGACATGTCCTACTCATTGGGATCCATGCAACGACTCAACAGTTGTAGTTGCTCGGTTTAACATTGCTGCGCGTGAGGAAAAAATTTAAGGAACAGACTAAAACCCACCAGTTGGCCAAACAATAAATTCCACACCTCACATCCCCTTCTCTATCGTTTTGGCTCTTGAATTATTTCTTATCTCACCTATAACCTTTAGCCTGGTCTGGTTCTTTAAAAAAAATGTCAAAGGACTATTTGCACTTTTTAAAACCTTTATGGGACGAAACCTTGTCTAGAAACAAGAAAAAATGGTTGGTTAATATTTAAACTTTGAAGCATGCAGTGGCAATTAAAGTTGACAGAATGTCTATTGCTTCTATTTCCTTTTGGGGACGTGCAAAGCAACTTGTATACTGCAAATACACCCAACCACCAATTTAATACAGCTTTGAACTTTTCGACACCAAAGTTAACTTTTTATTTTCAAGGTGAAATGAAAAGATTCACAAAAAAGAACTTGACTCTTTATATAGAGTTCTGGGACAAAGAATGGCAAGATGGCCGACGAGATTATCTGTAATATTACAATGCCAAGACAAACAATGGATATATGCAACAACTGTAATACATGTTATGTAGATAATATTAAAATATTGCCAATACAAAGGCAAGCGGGTACACTTGCAAATGGTTTCGTACAGCCAAGCATGGTCTCCCAGGATTTCTTATCAAATATTCTTCTAAATGCGATCAACACATGTGGTATATAAGCATATCTTGGGGTGGATGGGTTTTTGTTTTTTTTTTGTTTTTTTACATTGGCTCTCTTCGGTTTTCTGGGTGTGAAAGATATTAAAGAAAACACATAAAGAGCTTATTGTTCACTCTTGGTTTTCTGCCATCACCGAAAACCCCCGAGGTCGGACTGTAACTGCAAATCATCGCTTGATAGTGCATTATATTAAATACATTATTCCTGATATTAGATGAATTGATTTAAAAACGGAATATGACGAAGATATTTCAACGCGTGCACACGATCCTAATTAGAGATAAAATTAACAGCACGTGTATTATCAAGATTAAATGCATTGTTACTCCAAAATACAAGAGGCCCCCTTGTCAACGACCGTGCTGATGGTCTTCTTCGCTTATTGACCAGGCGTGGTGGGAGAGGTCCCTGTCATATAGCATTGTTACCTTTTGTTTCAAATCCAAAGTATGCTTGGTTAACTTCTACAAATTCTGTCAGTGTTTTTTTTTTTAATTTAAAGTCGCTTATGTACGCGATGTGCGGTTTATAACTGGACCAGTAACTTACATTACCGCATGAGTCAACACAGAGATTTTTGTCCAGTGGGAAAGGGTTTTTTTTACCCAGTGGGTAGCCAATTCATGCGAATTATTCTCATTTTAGACCTAGTTTTGGAATAACACTACAAGTGTTCCAAAACGATATTTTTAAAAGACCTTTGAACTTTATGACAGCAAAGATTCATACCACACAAACCCAAATTTTCATATTTGACAGTTTTCATATTGTAACGGTTGTCATCAAACTTTGATGTAATATTAAAATTTAATGTAATATTATATATAAATATATACAGATAAAGACACCAGCAATCCATAGCAAAAGAAGTTATTAACTTATCCTTGAATGTTCTAAAATTCCATCTTTACTTTTTTCATGAAGAAAATACACGGCAAACGATTGGCTTAGTAAAACTTTATAAATATTTTTCATTTGAGTAATTTTGCCGTCCAAATCGTTTTCATAATAAAAGTACCACGTGATCTGATGTACATAATTATTATATATTGTTCAAACATTTCTTTGCACTTCTTTGCCTTTTAAGTATAGTTCTTGTATGTCTATGCTATGGTCAAGGAGTGAAATATAAACTTTAACTTCACTTCAAGTATCCGAGATTTGGTACGTGTAAATATCGTCAGGCTTGTAAAGGAATGGTTGACTTCGTTTTTCAATTCCTGATAAATGAGGTTATATTTGCTGAAGAACTCCTTCATTTTGGTTATTTTGCAGACTGTTGCAGAAAACTGTTCTCTTAGTCCCTGGTATAAGCACTCGATGATCTTATGTATATATATTTCTTGAACAATTTAATTGCCTTTGTTAATCATTTCGCATATATAACTATCAAATAAATTATCAGTATCATTTAACTTTTTATGCTAGTAACTTTTACATAACATTCATATCATAAAGCAGAGTAATCCAGAAAAGTGGGCCCCTATAATATCATCTGCACTTTTTGGTTCCGTTTGCAATTGTAACCCCAATATAACCGTATTGTCAAACAATAACACACTCTTTGAATTTTCATGTTTATTTTCAAAATTTACAAATCCAAATACAAAATAATCGTAATTTCTTTAAGATTTCATTGTTTGGTTCCAGTTATTCACTGCATTCTTCCTTGTGGATAACAAAACAATTATATGCGAAATACACACAAGGAAAAACCATGAATATATATACAAATTTTGAAATCCCTCCCGATACTCAAATTAACAGATAGAAAGCCAAAAAATGGTCGAATAAAATTTAATGAAACCAATTCTGTAATTCCTTGCACATTTCGTCAAAGAAATGTCTTCCAAAACAGCGCATGGTGGCATCGTTAAAATAATCTATACTAAAATTGGATCTGCCATTCACGACTTTTTGAGGGACAAATGATTGAGGAAATGTGAATTATAAAAGAATTTATGACACGACTTTAAATTCACTTCATCCTAAAATGTACATTATATAATGATTTACGAAATTTACTTATTAGAAATACCACTGGCTCAACAAATTATGAAGAATTTGAATTATTCAGAACTTTAGTATGTACTTATCCCCGGCAATGCTCTCAATTTATTATTAATGCTCTAAAACTAAGACAATCAAAATTTTCACGTTGACTTTTAAATATGTAATTTATATAACCAGTGACATATAGGTCCGATGGGCCGGGTGCTATTATCTTGTATTATTGTTTCACTGTATTATTGTAACATGCAAAATGCACATGTCACTATAATAAATGATTTACTTACTTACTTACTTACTTACTGAAAACTTTCCCCCCAAAAGAATAATTTTTTTTTTCAAAATAAAATATGTGTATAAAATGCACTTTTCAGTTTTCAAACAATAAACAACATAGAATCTTTTATCTATGCTTCACAGTTTGTGAAAGTCTTGATTATTCCATATAAATAAAAATACAGTCATGTAAACAAATTGTCTGGAAAAGAAAGATGAATCCTTCACATACGTGTACATTTATTGTCAGATAAGGCACATAATTGCAAGTTTAAATGCACCTAAAGCCATAGTGTCAATAAAAGAGCACCCTTCTTCGAGATGCCGTGAGAGCAGACGATTTGAATATATCCTACACAATGTGTATTCGTCGTTCGCCATTACAGCGGCTTCGTCTGCAACTTACGTCATCACAAAAGAAGCCTCGTTCTTAACTAAAAATGTCCTGAGAATGTAAACTTCAGTGGGCGCAGCATCATTTGTGCAATGTTGAAGATCATTTTGAAGCTGAACACAACCTTGACACACCTCAATATTGCAACTTGACAGTATATATGGAAGACCAGGTTCAAGAACACTCTTCTAAAAAGCTGTCGCAAATTCCAGAATCACAAGAGCTTTGGTCCTCTTCACTTGTTTGTTTGTAGATTGCATTTTCAATTTTGAATTTGTATATTTTCTCGGATTTCTTTTCAATTTTCTTTGTAGGGATATGACTTTCAAGTGTGGTGCATTTGTGTTTGATTGCGTTGGCCAATGACGTAACTTCCGGAGCCTCGGTTTCCTCATGCTGGGATTTTTTGCAAACGTCGTCGCATGACTCGAAAAGGTCGTTGTCTGACAGCGACCAATCAGAAACATCGAGCTCGGCAGAACTGTCGGGCATGGATTCATAGCTACATCTTCTTTTCCATTTCAGCTCTTCAATGGTCTCGTTTAAAACCAGGAGTTGTTTCATGAGGGATAAATCTTGATCCATCAAAGAATTCTGAAAATATGAAATATTGAAATGAATTATTTATATGAAATAATAAGTACATATAAATAAGCAAACATTTGCTTACATATTTTATTTTTTAATTCTTGTTTTTTCTTATTGTTATATTGTGTATTCTCCGTTAGTTCGCTATATTTACACACAACTTAAGTTTGGGTATGGCGTCTTGGATATGGTTTCCGACGACAAGATTTATTTATTTTAGCGGTACCACACGCGGCGAGTTTTTACTTTTTTCCAAACGTTAACACAAAAGGACCTGTTCTAATGATCCTGCTCTCAACCTTTCCTCCACTTGTCATGGGTGATAAGAAAGATAAAAAGCCCGTGTGAAAGCAATCTTACGTCAATTTTGAACTTTCCTCCTTTCTACCTATCGATTTTGTCAAAATCCCCCCGTTTTCTTTATCAAATGCTGATTTAATATCTTTTTATCGTTGAAATGTAACCATTTCTATCGTTGCTGGGTTAAGTGTAAAATTCCGGGCTTTGGGACTTCAATTTGGACAATTTTGACACGACCGGGGATTCGATGAGTAAAATTCCTCTTCAACGAGACAATGCAGTAAACGATAAGATTTAAAGTAGGTTTAATTTTTTATTGATGAATGTAGGGAAAAAAAAGACGGTCATGGTTCTTGTTGGAATGATGTAAGTCTTAGAGATCTTATTATATAAACTGCATTTATTTTCATTCCAAAGATTGGATTCGACATTTCCCATTAGCTATTTACTTAAAAGTGACTAAACCCTTATTCAGTTTCGTTAAGGATATCCTACCATTTCTTGTTCCAAGAGATGGGTTTCGATGTTCTTTGACTTTATGTAAGGATTTTAAAGTCCGCATTGTAACGTGGAAACCACTGCGACGCGAAAAAGCAGCGAATAAAATTTGTCTTTTTGTTTCTTATTTAAACATCATTCATCACTATTTTTCCTGCTATATTTAATTCTATCTGAGCAAGAATATAAAGTTACGTGTCCTTTAAACCATCATAATAGAAGCAACAATGTGAGCAACCCAACCCTTTACCACAAAGAAATGATTTAGCAAAATTTGAAAAAGATGGTCCGATAAAAATCATTTAAATTAATGTAATATTATATGAAGGACTCGACTACGATAAACACACGCGATGCTTTTTCAATGCGAATTGTTCTCGGTGGGCGGCAATTAACCAAAACATTACTAATTAAGAAGATATATCAAATCCGAAAAAAACATAATCAGAAATATCAATCTATTCAGCGAGGTGGATCAAGTTCTCAATAAAGCGCCACCCATTGTCTGACTTCTGTGCGTGAACCATTCGATGCCATCGCCTTTTAGCCACGCCTTGCTTCGATGGCGTCTTCATGGGGACCACAAGAAATTTAACTCTGATCTTAAATCCTCTCTTTCGATGCTAATTCTGTATCGGACCTTTACTCGAAATTTTATTGCATTCAAATTTGTCAGTGTTAATACAGCGGGTCTTTGTCCGAACTTTTTTCAACCCAAAAGTCTGCCGCGGCATGTTATTCTGCACTGGTTGCTAGTTTTCAAAACGAATTAATTTTCATTAGTGTTTTGACAACGTTTTAACGTATATTTGATTTATGAAAACCTGTATTGATATTCAAATAAATTGAATCTACTGAAGAGAAACTTCGCCCCATATCATTCGTTTTATAAAATCTAAAATAAATATACTTTATTAAAAAGACAAATATTGATCTTCTGTATATTCGATTGTGGTCTTTCACTTTCGTTTACAGATGTAGAAAAATCTTTTGTAAGCTATTTGACTCTCTAAAAATAGTTCGCTTTTCAAGTACATGGTAAATATTCAACACATCTATTCTATCTGACTACTTTACCGCATTACGAAATTGAAAGAGTGGTATTTCAATGGTTTTACAGTATAAAGTATAATAGGTGGTGTATCATGATGTTGTTAGACCAAATATGTTTTACTTTTATATCTGTTTGTTCAATTTGCAAATTTTCTATTTTTAAGTTTCAAAATTGCTATACCAAATGACACACTGTTGGTGAGAGTTTATTCGAGTAGCGTCATAACAACTAAAAAGCAGGATGTTTCGGGTGACAAGCGTGTTTTGCCCACTTCCATTCTTCTTTCGTCATCATTTAAAGTTTTCTTAAATGCTGTTAAATAGATATTGAATTCTATCCGGTTTCTATCTATTCACTATTTTAACAAATGTTGACGTTCGTTAATCTGAAAGATTTCAGCACATTAACCTATAAACGCACAGTTAAAAGGCTGTCCCTATTTTATTCGTTCTATTAAAAATAATTAGCAAGACTTAATTGTAACCAAATTAAGCACAAGCAATATCCTTAAGCTATTAAGGCAAGATCTAATCACCAACTTTTCCATCAATACAATAAGCATTTATAAGTACAAGTAGTTGGAGTGAGGAAGTTGATCTTAAATTAACCGCTTTTTTCTCTTTAAAAGTGCCTCTATGCTACGTGCAGATTTTCATCCCAATCATCTTCCATTCCGTTTTCAGACCCCCTCCTCTCGCCTTCTGCCAACCCTCTGAACAGAATTTAAATCTTTTTTGACGCTAAACATCCTAAGCAATTTCTGAAGTAAAAACCTCATCCTATATAGAACATTATCTGTGTTTTGTAGTCAAGGATACTTGTTCTATTTTCTGCATTCTGTCATATAAACTATAACAGATAAATTATGTTTCTGTTTTGACATTCAATGTCTCTAGCTACAATGTAACTAAACATACCAATTATAGAAAGTGATAACGTGACGAAAAGAACCGAAGAGAAACAACAAATGGTTGCTTGGTGGAACTCAATATCACGCCAATTAAACAGACTCTACACCTCATAAACCACTTTTATGTCCCCTTTTTTTGCAAGTCAGGTAGCTGGCACTGTACAGCAGCGTAAGTGAAGTTTCCCAGGTTGTTCAAATAATTTTTTTTCGGGGAGGAACAAGAAAACAAATAGACTACCCAAAGGCAAACAAGCGTTTACGTGTCCCCGTGCAAACAATGACGTATTTATTCGATGTCCGACCATATAAATTGTGTGTTCCAGAAACACGGCTTAACCAAATATTGAACCAAGTTTTATCAAAATCTGTCTTACAGATATATAATTATAGGTCACGATTCCAGGCCAAATCGAATAGATGTACCCTGAAGTTAAGCTATGCGTCCTTTATTTAGATTCTATAAACTTGAAGCATATAATTTGCCAAAAATTTGAATAAATTCTATTTTTGTTGTTAAGGCGTTGACATCATCAACTCTGTCTGGAAATATTGTTTGTTAACGAATTTCCTAAAGTGCATCTAACATTTTTTTTTTAATTTACTAAGAGCGGTATGCAAAACTAACTTAGATAAATATGCATAATTATTTTATATATAAAATGTATACATTCGTACATAGTATAACATTCTGATATCATCAGTTTTTCGAGTATTTTTACATGTACAATAATTTTTTTAAGTTTCAATAAAACAAAATTTTAAACATTTAAAAGGTAAATACAAATATTCAGTTCTGCAAAATACCCAAAACAAAGATTAAAAAAAAGTAATTCATGGTTAAAGAATAAAAAGAAATCTCACCATCTCCTCCCTAAGTTTGCCCATGGCTGTATCAATGGATGTGATCCTCCTTCCCCGGGGGGATGGATTCGTCTGGGTGGACTGTTTCCTGGACTCAGCGTCCTCCATTCTCTTCAGGTAAAACTCCCGACATTTGTTGGAGATCTCGATAGATTCGGTGTATCTATCTGTCGTCAATTCCTTTCCGTTATTTACTTGTTCCATTGTTATTAACTAATTAGTTGCGACTAATTAAGAGTTCGGCTGGAACTCGTGTCTTTGGATTCTAGTGTATAACTGAAGTCTTCTTTGGAAGCACAGTAATGTAAATATACGACTGTTTGATCGCTACTTGATTGACACCACACGTATGTAAATTCTCCGCCCACTAATCGATTTAAAAAATTGTTCACACAGGTGACTCATTACCTTGTATATGCTATAATTTTGCGGAAGCTTTTATCTAAAATTCTTCAAAAGGGAAATCATTTACCCACCTACCTAATGTCTTCGTTCCCACACTAATTAAATCTTAATACCCTGTAATTGTGTTTTCGTTTTTTAAAGCTGGCACTCTACTAATTACCCCCGGGTATATAATGTTTATTTAATAGGAGGCTCATTTTGTGGTGTTTAAAAGATTAAATATTTGTGAAATAATGAAAAATAACGGAAAGATTAATGAAATGTCATAATAAATCTCGTAATTGCAGAGCGAAAACTAAAAGACAGTTTGACAGTTTATTTAGTTCCTGGTTCTTATAGAAACCATACGCCTGGTATTGAAATGAAACAAGGCAAGCGATAAAACATGAAAAGTAAATATATATGTATTTAAAAAAACTCGAATTAAAGACAAAGACTAATTATCCGATTGTTTCCATTAACTTGTGACACACTGTCTTGTCCAACAAGGGGCAATGATAATAAACAGCAGATGACAAAGGGAAATTTCAGCTCAAGAAATTGTCAGTTATTATGGCTCAATAAGAGAGAAAATAAATTTGGTGGGAGGGAGGAGACACAATTACTAACATTACAAAAATGTCACGCTAAATCGCTTTCGTTTTCTGTCATACCTGGATTTCCCCGTTTGTATTAGCTTTATAAGTTAATTTATATACAGCAATGTAAACATTTCTGTGGGGGAGGCATATAGTTAGCATGTGATATTTCTATATTTGGCGATGATCGATTCATAATAAACAGATGGGCGATTTTTATAGTTTGTTTTCATGTAGCGCAAATACCTCTCTTGCTTTTTACAAATTACACGCAAGCAAAAATTAACACGAAAAACCGGTATTGCAGTCTGTATACTTGTGTTCACGAGAAATTGACCCACATTTTTTCTGAATTCTTTCTCTATGGGGTGGTGGTTATATAAATAATATCACCTGTATATATTTTGATGCATCCGCGCTATAAACTTCCATGCCAACGAAAGATATAAATATAAGTTGTAGAACTTGTTTATAAATCGTTGTAAAATAGATAATATTCAATTTCTTTCCGCATATGTCATGGACCGGAATACAAAATAATATTTCATATCCACAGCAGAATAAGTGAATTTTCTGTTTGACTTAGGATTCATTGACTAAGTAATATGGACTTTAATATACAGAAATACATATATCTTTCCGTTTATACATTATTTTCGAATTTGTCTGACCAAATTTTTAGAAAGTGGGCTGATATTGCGTGAAATTTAATTGTAATATTGATATCATCCAAAAATCTTTATCAAGAAAGCATTAAAAATTGTGAGAAAGGGATCAAAACCAAGCAGCAACATGCCCCTTTCAAATACAAGGCTACATTATTCATATTATATACTATGCATTTGAATGTCAGTAGAAAATATGCACATTTAATATATCAAGACGGTTTTAAAGTAACGATATAGTAATATCCATACTGTATTATTTATAGGGTAGATCTGACAGACATTCATCTTATGCAATCACAAGAATGAAACTACTGATCTTTTAGTCATTTTTTGACAATTTTACTGATATGCCAATGCTAAACTAGAACTGTCCTAATGGGACTAATACCCCCGCTAGGCTAATTTCAAATGGGACAAATAATTGAATTGAATAATAATTAAGGTTTGGAACACATACAAAAAAAAAGTTCTAGAATTGTAAAAAAAAAAAATAGTTAACAAAGAAAAATTAAAATCAAAATTGTCAGAATTTCACTGTAAATACATATCTATAACAGTAATACATTTACAAATGTATGTATTTGATGATATATTTTTTTTAATTTAATTGATTTAAAGAAAAACCAACAAAATGACAATAACCCCTCCCTTTGCAGTGAATAGAAATACCGGTAGCCAAGCAATGCTCTTCTGTTGATAAAACTTTCAATATCTTTCTAATAAGAGTCTTGACAGATGCAATTAGTTGTTTCAAATTTTCCTCACTTTCTCCTATGGCACAATTGAACTCCATATCAGAAAATTGATCCCATAGGACTATGATTTTCTTTGATGAGCTTGTTAAATTTAATAAACTCCCAAAACATTACCATAATTACCATACTATGTAAAAATATGTAAAAAAGAAAATTTAATATTACAAACAATTTTAAAATTGCCAAAACACTACAATCATATCAGTAATTTTTAATTTCATTTAAATTAATGCCCAATAGGGTCACTTCATCAAATTACTTGACAAATAAATCTAAACAACCTCTAAAAATAGTTTAACTTCTTTATAAATAATTATATTATTTATTTCCTTATAATGATAGACCTTTTGGTTTACATGAAACAGTTTTAAAATAGCCCCAAAACCATCACCCATTTTACAGATTATCAATTTCCCCTAAACACATGCTCCATCTGAGCCATGGCTCAGATAATGGCTCCCTTGGGACAAATGAATTCAGCCAAACTTGTCTTTGATGTTCTCATTAGCTCCTAAGAATTTATCATTGACAAACAAAAACTTTGCATTGTCAGTTGATAGAATACTTATAAAAAATAATTATTTTTTTATTAATTAAGACATAAAGACAAAAAAATCCATCTGGATGTATTTATATAAATATATTTTAGAGTGTTTTCTATTAATTAATTAATAAAATCTGTAAGGATTACCTCCCTTACTTTTCAACATTAGTGTACAATATATAGAATAAGGAAAATGAATACTGTCATAAAATCATTAAATCTTGTCTGATCTTAAAAAAAATTGCAGGTGCACATCTTCAGATGGTGTTCAACATATGTACAAATTTTCAAACTGTTCCATGCAGTAATAAAAAATTCTATAGGGGGGACAAAGTTGCGTCTACAGACAGACGGACAGACGGACAGACAGACAGACGGACAGACGGACAGGGTGAAACCAATATACCCCCCTAAACTTCGTTTGCGGGGGTATAAAAAAAATCAGTAAAATCAGCATCACAAGGAACTGGTGCAAGTGATTTCCAAACTTCCATTTTTCAAATATAATTACAATGTATATTATTAAAGACTAACCAATGATTCTAAATGGTTGTCATTATAATTATGCGGCAATTGCTGATATCTAAGTACAACGTTGAAGAGCCAGAACCTATGGTTAGGTTTAAACTTATCTTATTGTAATATTACTACTGTACAATGAAATTGAGCAAAAGTTCTACAACTTATGTAGCCCCCCCTCCCAAAAAAAAAAAAATGAGCTAGAACCTATCCCCTGTATATACATAGTGCACTGGTCGATTCTATCTAATTTTAGAGAATGATGATGCAAAAAAGATTTCGTTTAATTTTGAAATACATAAAATAAGGTCAAAAATTAATATGTCCCATATACTAAACTTCTGTAATTTTCAATATATGAAACGGTGTGCTTGATATTCACAGGTTTATTGGTACGGCGCAGTGGGGTAGGGGGTCAGTGTAAGCGTTACTTGTCTTAATTAATCCATTAATTACCAGTGTTCTGTTTCTTATCGTACCGTATGCGGGAGCGAACCCAGGAAGTCCTACCTACTGACTGTAGATAGTTATCCATTTCAAAGCCGTATAAAACAATTGCAGTTAAACGACGGCAATTGATGCATGGAAACACTTCCATACATAAAATTTAAATCGAGCAAGCGATAAAAATCCCTCTGCGTCAAATATGACGTATCAAATTTAAGTATAGAAACACTAATTTTAGTTTCTGTTTATTGTATTTCATTATAAGAAGAAATACCCCCCATAACCCGCTCTAAATCCGTGCATGGACATAAATGAAGAACTGACGGGAGTTGATTTTATCGATGTTTATTTATTTAAAATTCAATGATATGTTATTTTGCATGACAAGTGCAGGTAGTTTCTAATATGTATTTGAATTACGCACATTTTTATAATATGAATTTTCGGACTTTTTCGACACAAGAATGTTGATAAAACCCCATATGAATCATGTTAAGTAATAGTTAAAGATAGAATTAATTTAATTCAATCAAACTATGTATCAGTGATAGATATATTTCTGGAAAATTTAGGGATCCAAGCAATATTGAACTCTCGTCTCGTTCAACCAATGCAAACGCTCAGATGTCGCCGTTAATCTCCGACAAGAAGAGAAACTCTCTGCTTGTCGGAGATTTACGGAGACAGCCGAGCATCGAGTTGAACGAGACTATATTGAACTCTGGCGTAAGAATACATACGACTACAAAAATATCTAAATTACCATTTAAAATCTGGCTATTTTCAAGGTATTTATAAATAAGTTTCCTTGAAAAAAAAAAGCTTTAGCGTACATTAGCGTACATTATTTCGAATTTATCAATTATTTTCAAGAACTAAGTCTTGTCAGCGGCGATGATTTGTGCTTTGGTCCAAACACTGTTTCACTTTCGGTTTGTCAGAGTAACTGCATAGGAGAGTTGATTAAAATCAACTCCCAAAAAAGAGACATACATGCATGTTGTTGTAAAGACAAACTCTAGCTCTAAATATAAGCCAGTGCAAAAAGACAATAGCATTTTTTTTGGGGGGGGGGGGGGGGGGGGGGGTAATTACACCAATTTAACGTAACCAGTATTAATGTGGCGCTTTGAATTGATGCACGAAATGGGTCTTCATCCTGTTAACTTCTCACATTAAGACTCCACAACTTTTGGAAAAAAACACAGGAATCAGCAATTCAAAAATGTATAGAAATCATAATAACAATAATGTTATAAGGAGTTTTTATATATTCTTGATTAAAATACTTATCAAATTAATAAGGGAGTTTACAATGCAATATCAAGAGGCCTACATGCCTTGACGACCATAGCCCTTAGACTGACCTGTCAGAGTGTGTCATTTTTGCATTTTAAGATACATTTTTGAGTCTAAATCTTGATTTATCTAAAGCCTAGCTTTAGAGGCCAAAATAAATCAGCCAAACAAATGAATATAGATACAGGCTATACTTCGACAATTTCCCAATCAAGAAAAGAAAGACAACTCTTATTCATATCAGAGTGAAAGATGACCATTGATCTGATTATGATCTCTTTAGTCACGTTATTTTACCTAGTTCCTTCAGTGTAAATCAGACAAGAGCTTTCCATTCTCGTAATAAAAAAAATTGAGCCTCTGAGAAACTGAACAGACAAAAGATAAACAATTGTATTCTGAAGCCTGCTTCTTTATTAATACCTGGCTAGTACATATATTGAACGTTGTGTAGGGAACATGCTGCCTTCACATATTGATGTATGAATGTTATAAGATTTTTCTTCCCTCAGCCTGGGTCCTCACTTCCTAGTCCAGGAAATAACAATCGCTTCAGATCTCTTCTTCTGACGCGCACCCCACAGCCAGGACACTTCTTATCTAGATTCTGAGATCAAAATTGATGGTCATTTATTAGAATATTAACATACAACTTACTAAGAAAGACCATGAGAAATTATCATGTCAGTCATATGGACAAGGAATAAACTTCCCCTTTACTATGAAAAAAAGACAGCTTTTTAACATGAAATAAAAGTTTGAACATTGAACTGTATTTTTCTTCATTGCTAAAGACAAACATTTCATATAGAAATTTTACCCCTAACTCTCCATTTCAACATCCTATTTTCACACACTTACATTGAAGACTTCTTTCCAACATTTGAAGCAGCATACATGATCACAGGCAGACTGGAATGGCACCTTGGCTTCACTCTCACATTTACAGCAAGTGTAACCTATCCAAATTCATAATTTCAACATTAAATTTCCTCCATTAATTAATAGCAGCAATCTTTTTTAATCAATATATCTGGAAAAAAATGTGATTTTTGATGTATTATGAGCCGTGACACCTCAACAGCTTTGAATAACACTAATTTTAAGATTTTTCTTTTATAATTCTTTGAGCTATGTGATGCATGAGTATTTCATATATTGACAACATCTGACCTGAAGATCTCTCTGAGGAGGAACTGCGTATATCCAGTGGTCCGCTGACATTCTGTAGACGCTCACTCATCTTTTCCACTGAACAGTTCTGTCCGTCCTTCTTTGTGATCTCCCCACATCTCTCTGCTTGAGCACTATCACAGTTCACAGAGTTCAGTTTAAGAGAAGATAAATCACTGGATGAGAACTTGCTGTTACTGACTGATTGGGAAATGTTACATGTGGATATTTTTGGCTGTAAGACACATCCAGTGACGTCCGTTTTCTGCTTTTTCTCTGGCTGCTCTACAAAATGTAAGCAAAACTACAAATAAAAGTTGGTTACTCTGAAAAAAGGGGTCTGCCAGATTAAATCATCAATGATTTCACAAAATATAAAAACATAGGTAATCACAGATTACAAAGCTCACCGAGACGAGGCATCAACTTTATGAGGCATCACCTTTAAAACCACCTTTATCATATGATATGAAAATCATAGTTAATGATCTTGGATATTCATGGATACTGTTTTGACACAATATCGTATATCATATGTAAAAAAATTGTATGATAATCCTATGTTCATTTCATACATTATTATAAGATACAATGTTTATCAATACAATAATATAAAATATGATATTGCATCCAATGATACTTACAATATATATCATTTAATACAATATAATACTGTAATAAATATTGATGCAATATGATTTTGTAACATATAATATGACATTGTATCGTGTTATACATTATTGTATTTAATCACATAATACAATATCATAATATCTAATATAAATACAATATAGCATTATTTGATACTATATCATATCACATAATACATCACAATATTGTAACATATGATATTATATTGTATAATATAGTATAATTTTGTATTGTATGATATTGTATCATATTTGATACACAATATTGTATCATATGATACAATATAATTTGATAAAACATTGTTTCATATCATATGATACAATATCATCTGATACAGTACGATATTATATAATACAATATCATTTTATACAATATCATATCATATGATACAATATCATATTATACAATATCATATTATATGATATCTTATAATATCATATAATACAATTTCATGTATTATATAACAATATATTATATAAACCAATATCATATTATACAATATTGTATCATACGATATGCTATAATTATAATATACAATATCGTATCATATGATACAATATCATATATTGCAATATAATATGAAACAATATCATTCGATAAAATAATATATTATACAATATCATATTCTACAATATTGTATAATAATATACAATACTATACATAACAATATCATAATACAATATCATATAATAATGTACAAAAAAATTGATACAATATCATATCATATCATATAAATTTTTACAATATAATGTATGATATTACATTGTATCATATAAAACAATAGTGTATCATATCATAGAATACTATATCATAGGAATCATGTTAAATCATTTAACAACAAACACATCTATCAAGCAGGTTTGAGTGAGGTAGGAGAATTTTTAGCATCCTTGATAATGGAGATCAGGCTCTGCATCTGAAGCTACCTCTGCAATTCATTTATATTATAGTTAAATCAATTATGCAAGCTATTATCTATAAAACATGTAACCTGTTCCAAAAAACTAAACCTCATCCAGCATCCGAAACCTATGGCTCAGATTCAGCATTCAAGCCTGTCAGATGCATCAGTATCATGAGATGCATCATCCCTGCAAGTTTGGTGATGTAAGGACCAGTAATAACTAAGATATAATCATCAGAGGGCACCTGCTCTAAAAACTTTAACCAGCTCTTAAAACCTTAACCTCATCCAGCATCCGAAACCTATGGCTCAGATTCAGCATTCATGCCTGTCAGGTGCATCAGTATCGTAAGACGCACCATCCTTGCAAGTTTGGTGAAGTTAGGACCAGAAATAACTAAGATATATTTTTTAGCATCCTTGATAATGGAGATCAGGCTCTGCATCTGAAGCTACCTCTGCCATTCATTTATATTATAGTTAGATCATATATGCAAGTTTGAAATAGTGCTATTACCTACATATATTAAACATGTGACCTGTTCCAAAAAAACTAAACCTCATCCAGCATCTGAAACCTATGGCTCAGATTCAGCATTCAAGCCTGTCAGGTGCATCAGTATCATAAGACACACCATCCATGTAAGTTTGGTAAAGTTAGGACCAGTAATAACTAAGATATGATCATCAGAGGGCACCTGCTCTAAAAACTTTAACCAGCTCTTAAAACCTTAACCTCATCCAGCATCCGAAACCTATGGCTCAGATTCAGCATTCAAGCCTGTCAGGTGCATCAGTATCATAAGACGCACCATCTATGCATTTTTGGTGAAGTTGGGACCAGTAGTAACTTAGAAATGGCTATCAAAGGGCACCTGCAACAAAAACTTTAACCTGCTCGAAAAACCTAACTTCATCTAGCATCCGAAACCTTCGGCTCAGATTCAGCATTCAAGCCTGTCAGGTGCAAAAGTATCATAAGACACACCATCCATGCAAGTTTGGTGAAGTAAGGACCAGTAGTAAGTAAGATATAATCATCAGAGGGCACCTGCTCCAAAAACTTTAACCAGCTCTAAAAACCTTAACCTCATCCAGCATCCGAAACCTATGGCTCAGATTCAGCATTCAAGCCTGTCAGGTGCATCAGTATCATAAGACACACCATCTATGCAAGTTTGGTGAAGTTTGGACCAGTAGTAACTTAGAAATGGCTATCAAAGGGCACCTGCAACAAAAACTTTAACCTGCTCCAAACACCTTAACCTCCTCCAGCATCTGAAATTCATGGCCCAGATTCAGCATCCAAGTCTCTCAAGTCCATTAGTAGGTCCAGATGCATCATTCATGCAAGTTTGGTGAAGATAGGACAAGTAATAAGTTAGATACAGGACCTGCAACAAAAACTTTAACCAGGTCCGGACGCCGACGCCGACGCCGACGCCGAGGGTATAGCATAAGCTCCCCCCGACTTCGTCTCGGTGAGCTAAAAACAAACAAAGGCACAGGAAACATCCCTAATCAAAGTGCATAAAAAACCAACATTGACAACTGCTTGATGCAGCACAGTATGGCAAACCAGACCAAATTCAATAGCTAGTCATAAATTGATCATATATTCAATAGCTATTCATAAGGTGATCATATATTATTATCATAAGAATTTGATCTTTAAGCAAAAAATTTTAAATAACCTTTTCCTTTTAAACAATTGTCATTTTGCACCAATCACTGACAATAAATCAAGTTTTACCGGAGACATTAGAGGCCTCGGATTGGACCCGTTTCTTGGGTACGGAGTCCTCCGGTTTGTAGCCACACCCCTCTCCTGTCAGCTCCTTACACACTGAGTCAAACTCCTTCTTATCCTTGTGTCGCACAAATCTATAAAACTCTACAAAGGCAAGAAACAATGGAATTTACCATAATTAACTAAATTGTGTCAAAACAGATTTATATCATACAATACTGTACAGCCAGTTTTGCCTACCCTTTTTAGTCTTCATTGATGATACATGTATCTATTATTTTCATCCCACTTTTGTAAAAGTCTTAAGTTTCCAAAACATAAAATTGAAGTTCATGTCATAATTAAAGGCTTCTGTTCATGGTGATGTTGACAACCACATCATTGAATAAAATTTACTTCACGGAACAAATTGAAGAAATTTACTGCATGGAACAAATGATGAAAATTAAGAGCATAAATGATTCATGAGAATAAAGAAGCTCAATGACTTGGGGTACGGTCAATGTTTCCAATAATGCGCATTTGTGAAAAAATAAATTGGTAAATAGATAAGTAAATTGATAAAATGATAAATACTGTGGAATCATTACATTTCAAGGTGGTTCAATTTTCGAGGAATTCGTAGGTACCTCTCATCCAGAAATTGACATCCTCTATGAATTAATAAATTATGGTTATAAAACCACATCTCCCTTTTTAGCTGTAATAGAATACATGAAGATATGTCCTAACGAACAATTAAAATTCAAGCAATCCACGAAAATTGACCCCCACGAATTTTAATGATTCCACAATATATGTGCATGAGGCAATATAAAAGAAATACATATGTCTTTGATTTGGATCTAACTAGTGTGTATTTTAAAATGAATAACAAGTCAAAGAGAGACATACTTCTAAAGAGATGGTAGTCCCGGGGGTTTTCTGTGAACAGTCCGGCCATCACCCCCACTGCCTGGGACAACTGTCCAGTCTTCTTGTACATACCCAGAGCTTTGGAGAAAGTCACATACGACTCCTTATTCAAACAACTCTTTACCTGCAAACACAGATGATCCTTTTACAGAATCTGCAGACCATTTAATGTTTAACAAAATTTAAAAGAGTCATCCAATACACTGAACAATAATCAATGTACTTCCTCATATCAGTCATATGCATACTGTAATATGATAAATTGCAATCTATGATTCCCTTTCTATCATTATCATCCTTAGACTCCCATACCTCTAGGATGTAATTCTCCGCAGACTGTAGATGGGAATTTGTCACAGCTGAGCTGACCTCCATCACCGATCCTGATAAATTCTGTCTGTTTACAGAGCAACTCTCTGACTCAGAATCTCTCTTCTGACAGATGAAATACAACAAAAAATTATTCGCTTTTCAAGATGACTCATCATATCACATAATCAAGTAAAACGCAGACTCTATAACTGATCATCTTGTTTTTTGTAGAATGCTATATGGATAATGGAGACATGCCTTAATCACAATTTTCTTCTTGCTGGGTATTTTCTTCATCATGGGCTTAGGTTTCTTGAATCCATACTATTACAAGAGAAAAATCAATTTTGCAGCTTTATACCAGTAATTCTCTAAAAATATGATCAACACAATATAGGAGCTGCGAGAGAGAGAGAGAGAGAGAGAGAGAGAGAGAGAGAGAGAGAGAGCATATATTACACCTACATATAGTATAGTAATAACATGATAACATGTACCGGTAAATGAGATATAATTTTGATTTATACCTTATCATCTGTTTCATCATCCAGATTCCCATCCTTCTGTGAAAAGCCAAAGGAATCATTTTACTACATAATGTTATATACATTTATGAATTATATTATTTCACCAAGAAAAGAAACTCTGCTGAGTGCTGACTGCAGATTTTACAATTACCTCTGATGAACTGAGTGCATCCAGGAGATTTCTTTTGTTAGAATCAACACTAGTTGTTGAAGGCCCTCCTTCATACTGAATCTTTAGCTTGGCTAAACTTTTTTCTTCATCTAATAAATAAGAATAATCAACTTCTTTAATCAACTATGAACATTAGAGAATAAAATGATGTACCTGGTGTATGCATTGAAATTGAATTGATATTACCTCATTTTCTAAAATTTGCAAGAAAAAAAAACACCTTGAAATTACTTTTTTGAAAAGAATCAAATTATCAACTTTATCAGATTGAATTTTTTTTTACAATGTATTTTTTGTAAAAGAGAAGTTCCATAAAAAGACCTCCCTGGCGGGTTTTCTCCAAACACAAATATGATAATATATGAAGAATTATATCATTTCATTACCTGCGGCTGACTGACAAAGACTTGGTACATGGGCTATCACACTGCCAGCCTTTGACAGTGAAGGTGCTGGACCGTGTCTGTTGACTGTGGGCATGAAATGGGCACCGTGACAGCCAGCCGTACTGACCGACCCTCCAGCTCTGTACTGTTTCTTGTCAGGTACGGGCAGCTGTTGTCCAGATAAATATGTGTGAAACGTTCGTTGAACAGCCAACATGCATTTAAAAAAAATAGATCACTAACAAATACACATTTATCAAAATAAAACTCACTGTTTGCTCTGCAGTTTTAAAGAAAACAATCATGTCCCTAATTGCACGTCCAAAAACGTCATATTTGTTGACATGAGGTCGAACCCAAACAGGAAGCTGGCGAAGCGCTGATTCTCCAGCAAATCTATATGGATTTTTTTTTATTTTCAATAAGAATCATGCAAAGAAACCTAAATTTTACATAGTAATGAATGTCTTTGCATTGCATACCTTTCGTCGCATAATAAAATAGCTCCGTAGTCTTTCCTGTGCCTGATGACCCGCCCCACAGCCTGATTGACAGCTCTGGATGCCTGCTGCCTGTACCATTCCTGTCCTGAGAGACTCTGAAAATCAAAGTGATGCGTTACAAGACAAGTGCTTCATCAGAAGGCAGGTCAAAAGTACCTCATTTCCAAAATTAACCCATTGAAATAACAACATACCGACTGTAAAACCAGGTCAAACTTTCATCTTTTAAAGCAGTCAAAAAGAGTAAAAAAAAAAAAAAACAAGAGGCCCATGGGCCACATCGCTCACCTGAGGAACAATAGGTATGATAAAATCAGATTAATGGAGTCATAATACAAACTATCTGGACAATGTACAATAATACATGTAGATCCTGTATAAATAAAATCCATTTTTCCTCTGGATATTCTTATGTTTATAATCATTAGTCCCTTTTCTAACAGGATGATTTTATAGTCATATCATATGTTGAGTATTGCAGTTCTCAAAAAGATCCTTAACAATTGTTTATTTATGGGATATAAACGTACGTTAAACTCTGAACTTTCTTGTGAGGCCAAAGAATTGTCCTGGGGCCAAAGTCTTAACAATTATAAAGAATCATCTGGCTGATTAGTTTCTGAGAAGAAGATTTTTAAAGATTTACCATATATATTCCTTTGTTAAACTTTGACCCCCATTGTGGCCCCACCCTACCCCCGGGGATCATGATTTTCACAACTTTGAATTTACACTACCTGAGGACGCTTCCACATAAGTTTCAGCTTACCTGGCTGATTAGTTTCTGAGAATAAGATTTTTAAAGATTTACTCTATATATTCCTACGTAAAACTTCGACCTTCCATTGTGGCCCCACCCTACCCTCGGGGGTCATGATTTTCACAACAATGAATCTACACTACCTGATGATGCTTCCACACAAGTTTCAGCTTTCCTGGCTGATTAGTTTCTGAGAAGAAGATTTTTAAAGATTAACTTTATATGTTTCTATGTTAAACTTCGACACCCCATTGTGGCCCCACCCTACTCCCGGGGATCATGATTTTCACAACTTTGAATCTACACTACCAGAGGATGCTTCCACACAAGTTTCAGCTTTCCTGGTCTTATGTTTCATAAGAAGGAGATTTTTAAAGATTTACTCTATATATTCTTATGTTAAATTTCGACCCCCAATTGTGGCCCCACCCTACCCCCGGGGGACATGATTATCACACCAATGAATCTACACTACCTGAGGATGCTTCCACACAAGTTTCAGCTTTCCTGGTCTTATGGTTCATGAGAAGAAGATTTTTAAAGATTTACTCTGTATATTCCTATGTAAAACTTCGACCTTCCATTGTGGCCCCACCCTACCCCCGGGGGTCATGAATTTCACAAATTAGAATCTACACTACCTGAGGATGCTTCCACACAAGTTTCAGCTTTCCTGGTCTTATGGTTCATGAGAAGAAGATTTTTGAAAATTTCTCGAAAAATTTTCATAAATTCCTAATTATCTCCCTTTGCAAAAGGGCTTGGTCCTTAATTTTCACAACTTTAAATCCCCTTAGGCTAAGGATGCTTTGTGCCAAGTTTGGTTGAAATTGGCCCAGTGGTTCTTGAGAAGATGTTGAAAATGTGAAAAGTTTATAGACAGACGGACAGACGGACGGACGGACAGACAGACGGACGACAGACAAAATGTGATCAGAATAGCTCACTTGAGCTTTCAGCTCAGGTGAGCTTAAAACAGCTTCAGAGTCCTTGCACCAGAACTTTGCTAAAAGGATAATTTTTGTGCTACCTGAGCTTGATTTACTACACACTGAATTAGCTTAGTGGTTGCAAGGGGAGTCTGGAAAAACCATTATGCAGGAAAGAAGGAGAAAATGGGAAGGTTTAATAATCCTGAACTACTATTGGAATGTCATATTTTTTTATAGCACCGGGTCTGTGCAGTACAACCCCCCCCCCCCCTTAACATTTTGGGGAATAAAATCGATGAAAATAGAACCTGGTTGGTTTTTTTTTATCAACCCTTCTTTGAAATTTTTTTGTAAAACTGCAACTCAATAAATCGCAATGTAGATGTATGGTTGAATATAGATGGGTGTTGAGAGGAGAACTTGCATTATAAAGAAATGAAATGATTGGACACTCAGATTTCAGGTAATTGGCAATTCCTACAAAATCTATGCTAAATGTATCTCTAGACAGTAGAAATAGGTTTGCAAAATAAGGCTAGATTTTGCCTTACGCGTAATATAGTAAAGACTCATTTTCAGAGAGAAAGTATCAACTCTATGTGTATATCTTATATAAGGAAGAATTTCCCACTTTAGCAGATGATGACAATATCATAAATAGGATGCAGAACAATCACCGATCAATGCACTTCACACAGTTTAACAAGTCTATGACCAGGAAATGATGAATGATATTTCAGAAAATCATTTCATACTTTGAAATATGCTGAATGGTCAGGTAAGAATGCATTAATTGTATTTTGATTAATTTCCATCAATACTGCTGAATTTGACTTTCCTTTATTTCTCTATCATTGCATGACATGTAGGTATTTTGAACATGTCTAAAAAGCCAATGAGGATAGTTTTTTTTTTTTACTTCTATTCCTTATCGATTATAAGCTACAAAACTGTGAGATTTTAAATTTTCAAATCTATAATTACTTTAATGGTTTATCTCCCAGGCAGGCATTTGTATCCATATAAATTGGCATCTAGTAAACTAATTACATTACATACAATATTTATTCATATACTCTTCCTGTTTCCCATTACAGTCAGATTATCTAAACAACACTTGTCTACAATAAAATGAGAAAAAAAATTTCTGAAGGTTAATATAATAGATCAGATCAGAATAATCACAAAATACAACAGAAATCCAAGCATCTTTATGTATAACCAGACTTCAACTGAAGTCCAAGTACAAGTAAAACCAGACTTCAACAGAAATCAAAGTATATGTAAAACCAGACTTCAACAGAAATCAAAGTACACATATAACCAGACATCAACAGAAACCCAAGTACATGTGCAACCAGACTTCGACAGAATTCCAAGTATATGTATAACCAGACTTCCTCAATGAGTTGAATTAGAAATCTGCTTTCCTTCCATCAAAACTTCCTTGCAATATTGGGAAATTAAACAAACTTGGTCCTTGTTACAAAAGTGTTTCATTCAGAGCTCTGTGTTCAAATCAAGACCTGCTCAAGAGTGCTTGGAGAAACCAGAAGCTGAATTCACTTAGGAATCCCTATGTACCTATAGTTTAAGCAACAATACAAGTATGGCAGACACCATTACATGTGCTGCCCATCCAGACAAGCTATGCGAGTCCTACTGCTTGCAGTGTGATGTCCCTCTATGTAGAGACTGCACCATGGGTATCCACCAGGAGCATAAGAGAGTAGACATTGTGGAAATGGAGAGCATAAAACAAGTCAAAAGAAGAGAGATTGAGGAGGACAACGCTGAAATCCAAGACATACTCATTCCACAGTTCCAAATGGAGAATGCCAGCATCGAAGACCAAATAGCAAAAACACTCATCCGATATGAATCCATAGAAGAATCCGCAGACGTCTACAGAAATGATTGGCACCAAGAAGTTGACAGGATATTTGAGGAGTACCACAAAGAAATACACCAAACAAGAGACAAGGACATTGCTCTGCTGAAAAACTATCAAAGAGATATAAAATACTCTCTCCAGACTATGCCAAATATAGTGGAGCACAACACAGAGATACTGCAATCAGGCAGCCATACAAATGCAGTCATTCAGTACAAATCGAAACTAACAGCGCTAAGAAAGACTTTGCCGAAATATGAAATGGGGATGTCTTCTTTTTCCACCCCTCCCATACAAACTGGACAAGGACTGTGTATTGAATTTGGAGGCATCAGATCATTTCTTGTATCTATGAGTTCCTATGAATCCCTGCAAAATTCCATGGGTCATCCAACCTATCAAACTAGATGTTTACTTGAGAGAGTTATTGTCAAAGCGGAATTCAGTTCTGAAGTTGACAATTTGAAGCACATAGTTTACAATGGTCGAAACGAAGTCTGGTTAAGTGGAAAAGATGGCACAATCAGACACATGAATATTCATGGAATAGATCTACAAACTCTAGAAGCAACCAATATAAAATACCAGGACATTGCTGTAAATTCTGAAGGAGAACTGATATATAGCGATTACATAAATAAATGTGTGAATATTGTGAGAGGCACCGAAACAGAAATTCTGTTTGAATCTAAATATGCTTGGCATCCACAAGGAATATTTTGTACAAAAGAAGGCCACATTCTAGTTACAATGAGGGTGGCAGGCGACAGCTGTTGCAAACTGGTAAGATACGATGGAGAGAAAGTCATCCAGGAAATTCAGTACGACAAATTTGGGAACTGTCTCTTTAGCAGAGGTTACAAATGTGTGTTCCTGGCAGAAAATAACAATGGTGACCTATGTGCTTCGGACACAAACTCCTGTTCCTTGATTGTTGTGAATAAAGCAGGAGATTTTCGTTATCGGTACTGCTGTGATCCAACACTGCGGAGGAAGCCGTTTGTCCCTCATCATATCGTTACTGATTCCCAGTGTCATATCATACTGTCTGATTACGTCAACAACTGTTTGCATATATTCCATAAAGACAGTCAGTATCTGAAGTGCATCAGCCATCCCGACCTTGACCTTCCTGTGGCCTTGACCATAGACAATGATGACAAACTGTGGGTAGGTCTGTATGTGTCAGGAAAGGTCAAGGTCATTCAGTATATGAAATGAGCAATTTGGAACCTCATTCACCATGAGAATACATCAATCACAATCAGGAAATGTACGATAACTATTTCTAGTGCTAACAAGTGTTGAATAATCCTATTTCCTGGTAAATACATGTACAAAGTAGATGTACCAATATGTGTCTGGAAATAGTCTATAAGGAAATGAAGGGTAATCAGGGATTAAACTAATTGATGCTAAAACTGGAGTGTTTTGATCTCATGATTTTTTTGAGTACTTGAACATGAAAGAGGTTTTATGTACCTTGAATCCCAATTTGCCTCTCGATTCGTCGAGGAACTGCATTTTCAGCACCACTTTGGGGTCCATGCGAGGAGGGAAGGGTAAACCGGTGATTATCACAGCGCGTCCATTGTTGTCTGCGAAGTCCAGACCTTCACTCACCTGTTCAAAAACAAGTTTTCACATCCAATTTAAAGTCAAAAACCAAATTGGATATCATTTACAAACTCTAGATTTTATATTATTGTATTTAATACACAACAAAGAAAAAATATTTACCTTCCCTCTACACACAGCAACGAAAATGGCTCCATTTAAAGCTGGGTCATTAATTTTTTCATAAAATTCCTCCATGACCTAAAAAATAATTTGTAGAAAAGTTATGTGTATGTGAGAGAGAGAGAGAGAGAAAGAGAGAGAGAGAGAGTATGTTAATGTGTTTGTCTTCTTACATCAGTGAAAGCCTGTTTTCCTCTGGGCTCTACAAGAATAGGTTTGTACTGGGTAATAGCGCTGTAGACACCATTTTGCTGGAAATTTTAAAACATACAATCCAATTACAATTATTTCTACTTTAATTTTAAAGCAATACAGACACTACTTATTTCAATTTTAAAACATACCTGCCAGTTTTCAATGCATTTTTCCATTATAGGGTACGACGGGAAAAACACCAAAAGACCATTTGGTACAACTCTAGCAAAATTGACTACAATAATACAAATTGTAATCATGTGTACTAAGAATATTCAATGGCATCAGAAAATCACTGGATTTAATATCAATTAAAAGTACAAACCTAATGCCTTTCCTAAAGAAGCTTGGTAGTTTTCATTGAACCTTTGCATAAAAAGTAATCAAATCATTGTGAAGATATCTAAAACAATAAATACTATTACATTCACAAACTTATCAAAGAAACAGTTTAATTAAAGTGCAGTGTGCATATTAAAAGAAGATTTTAAAAAGAAAATTTTGAACAAAATTGCTTTTTTTAATTTATCATTTCCACAGAATAAGAGAGCTGACCTGGTCTGATAGTTTGAGTTCAGAGTGACCCCATCTGGTCCCTTTTTGAGTGTCCCCACCCACACCTGGTGCTTGTCTATGACGTGGGGGTTCTCCAAGGTTACAGGAAAAGGACTAAAACAAATTAAAAACTAACAGATCAAATGACTGCAACACACAAAAGTAGCAAAGGCCAGCAGAAACGAGGGCATAAATGTTCATAATAAATGTGTATATGTGAAATCTACAAGGTGTAAATAATTACATCTGCATCTCTGAGCTGAAAGACTCAAGGGGTGAGAGGGTTCCACTGGTCAGTATCACACACTTCACCCCATGGGCTGTCAGGTCCAGCATGCTGTGTCCGGGGCTGAAGCACCAGTAACTCAGGGTCTTACCTGTAACAATGTAAGTCTTCATTTTTGTATTCATATGATGCATATGTGTTTTACCAATCAAGTTGCTTTTACACAAATGGATAATACATGCTCTTCATCAATATACATCCTTTTTTAAGGAATTGCAGGGCCAAACTCCTTACATATTAAATTGATTTTAAGTAAATATGCCAACTTATCTGATTCCAAAGTAGAGAGTGATTCAATCTTCATACTAACAATTCGACCTCATATTGTACAAAACATTATTAAACCAATATACTTCATTAGGATATATGTGTACATGGAAATTGATACATGTAAATCAAATAAATTTAGTAAGAATCAATTTGTATGAAGAGAAGGGAATTCAAAGGATGAATTTTTAAAATAAAAAGAATGTAACGATGAAGGAAAAATAACTGTAGTCCAATTCTATTGTGCTGTAACCATTAATTATGCCTGAGTATATACTGACCCAATTTATCAGCAATAGATGGTGTGGCCCAGGAATCTAACTTTCTCTTCTTGTTTGCCTGAAGAGGCTGAATATGAACCTAATAAAAAATTACACTTCAGTTTGACTATTTACTGGTACATCAAAGTCCATAAACAGAGAAACAGAAAAAAATCAGTTGATCCTGCCCTCAGTAATTTGAACATATTCACATATGATACTCAGTGTACAAGAAGTTGAAGTACAGTAGTTGAAATTATTCACACTGATATTTACATGTATAGTAGAGATATGAATGATATAAAATATATTCCTACCTTGTAAGATTTAGCCAACATCTGTTGTAGCTGAAAGACAGATCCCCCATCTGGTACCTCTCTACTGAAAACTACCTAGAGTGTAGAAAAATAAAACAGATCAAACCTTGTTGAAGAATATAATTAACACCAATATACCATTTATCTATTAGTGATATCATGATATGTCTATGAAACTCTCAGTGTCATAAATATTTATTATTTGATTGAATTCGGTAAATGTGGTTATTTACGATGGTGGTTAAGTATGCGTTTTCTATGGTCAAACAATACGCTTGGGTATTTAATACGCAGATGCATGATTTAGCACTCCAAAATTTTGAGTTTTTTTACCATATGCACTAAAGTATTTTACGCGGTTTTAAGATAACTGCGTGACTAGTGTAAATTTCCCCCACGCGTAAATAGCTACTTTTACAGTACCCCATTATCCCTCTAAATTGAGTATAATGGCAAATCATTTTTAGAACATCTATTTCACATAATTAAATTACACATACGTACATGTAGCTAACATTCTTCCATGATCATTTGGTGCTTAAAAACTTACCCGAAGAACATCTGACATCTTTGTCAAGCCTGCCCCTTTGGAGTGAAAACCCATTCCCGTGGCTGAAAGCAGAAGGCAAAAAACATGTTATTGAGTGAACTCCCTTTACAAGTGTGTTGTCTAGTATAGTATAATAAGACATGCTTTACTTACAGTCACTTGTGACATAGGAAATAATCTTGTCCAAGAGATCCAGAAAAAAGTTCTTTGTCTCAAATGCAATGTTGACTTTTGACAAGAGTTCAAAAATGAATCTGGAAGTAATTCACAAAATTCATGATTATATAACTTCTAATTATGTTTCACAATGAAAGATTAGCTTTTTAATTAAGTGTTCCTCATTCATACCCTATTATTTCAGGCAAAGAGACCATATTTGAAACAGAACACATACATGTATATTGAAACAAAAATTCACAATATTGAAAATTGGTTTTTATTTTCTGTTTCTTACACTCCAGGTTTAGTTAGCCCCTTCTCTTTGTTTGGAACCTCAATCTTGTCAATTTCTTCCTCCAGCTGTTTAAAGGTAGCTACAAATAATTAAAGATGACTTATGTAGCTATACAGAATGTCAAAGCACAAATTTGCATGTATACTGGTACATATAGGAACCAATATTCATACAAATTTTGGTATTCATCAATTTGATTTCTAATAGAGAATTTAGAAAACATGTTATGCTAAAATAGTAGAATTTTCTTGAATACTTATTGTCGATTCTTTTTTAGGGGAAAGATAAAACATGAAAATTCATTAAACATTTATTTACATTCATGAAATTCCTATTTAACTTCTTAATTATAAATGACATAATATACATAATACATGTACGTAACACTCACATTTCAGTCGTAGAACATCCTCCAAGGTAAATTCTGGCTCTGAAATTGGTAAAATGCAAATATTTATATATATAGTACCGATCAGACCAAACCTAACAGAAAGTAAACCCCAACTAAACCCTGGGTTTACTTTCTGGGTTTACTCCAGGTTTACTAGAGTGGACCCAGAGTAAACCCAAAACCCAGAGTGGACACAGAGAGTAAACCCAGTCAGAAGTATACCCCTGAAAGCAGACACTGTGTAACCGGAATATACAAGGGGCAGGAATTACAGGCAGTAGGATGGTAAGATAAAAGATGGGTCTGCCTTACACTTCAGTGCATACAGTTGACCTCAAAAGCAATTTCCAAGTAAACCCAAAGTAAACCCTGAGTGGACCCATATTTTCAAAAAGTAAACCAAGAGTAAACCCCAAGTAAACCCAAAAAGTAAACCCGGAGTTTAGTCAGAGTTTACTTTGGTGTTAGGTTGGGTCTGATCGGTTCTGTATACCAATTAGCATTTATCTATATTTACCAAGTTATGAAAAATTTTGTTCATCTTTGGGTGTAAATATTACAACTGTACTATGATAACATTGAGTTTTCATGCCTTCTGCATGACATGACTGTTTGGGAAATTTGCATGAAAAATCACCAGATTTTTCTGCAATCCCCAAAACTGTTTTCTATGTATGGACCAACAAAAATGGCATGATATTGTGTATTTGAAACTGAGTAATGAAAATGGATTATGAATTTGAAAAAGTAAAATAAAGTATGAAAAATATATCTCTTCTTATGCAACTTTTTTTAGTTAGTTAATAAACCTGGCATTGCACTGGAATCTGTCATTTCAACCAAGGCAGTTTCTTCAGTCTTGGCCATTTCAAATAGTTTTTCACCCAATCGATTCAACTCTTCAATGGCTGTTGCCAAATCTGCCGGGGACAAATCAAAAGAGGAGCTGTCCTCACAAATCTTCTCCTGAAGTATTGATCACAGAAATACATATTTATAATATAGTTAAAAACAAAGAACATGCAAATGCTATCTGCAATGACAAATGCTATCTGCAATGTCAATTCAATGTCCATTCACAGAACTCAGAAGCTTGGTGACCCTACCAGATTGTGGGCCTCATCAAAGATGACTATGTTTCCTTGTACTTCTACACCATGAGCTTTTCTTGACTAAAACAATAAAAAAACAACTTTTCTTATTTGAAAAGTTTACTGATTCATGCTGCATGTAACTTAGAAAAAAAGTTGACCAAAATAGTTCAAAGTCAAAGACATTATCTAAAACAAAATTGGATTTTTATACCTTAAGAATCAACTACCACTATTCCAATTAACATCATGCAATCAAATAAGTTTAAAAGCAATTTTGTTTAAATATATTATTCAATAATTTATATATACCGGTAGTTACATTTACTTCCATACTCTAGTCTCTATCAATCGATATTACAATCTAAGAACCACTCTTTTTGTACCATAAAGAATGTACAATAATGTGTAGTTCATTTACATGTCTCGCTTCTAAAAATAAGAAATGTAAAATTATTCAAAGAGTTTAGAACCTTAGCATCAAGAAGATAATTGTAAGGCATGAAAATAACATCAGCATCATTCTTCAACTCCTTGGCAATGTAGTATGGACAAACCCTAAAAAAAAAAAAAACAAAGTACAGTAAACCTCTGTTAAAGCGAAGTGGATGTACTTCATTATATCCATAATTTGTTATATCCGTATAATAATTTCATGATAAAAATTAAATTTTAGGGAATTCACTGTATACTTGTTTTCTTTTACAAGATTATAATTTATTCTAATTGAGGTTTATTTAAAAATACATTACTTAAATACCTTTCATAATCCAATTGTAAATTGAAAAATTTGTACGAGAATAAATTAATTCATACTATTATGTTAAATGGTAGTACATGTACAAACATTTAAAAATTGTAAAGAAATTCATTATAAAAGTGTCAAATTTTGTTATTATTCACCTCTACGTGACTCAAAACCAGTTCGCTATATCCATAAATTCGTTATATCCGAATTTGTTATAACTGTCAAATTTTGCAAAGATTTGTTAAGAATTTTACTGGGGACTCAAAAAAACTTCGCTATATCTGATAATTCGCTATATCTATGTTCGTACTAAACGAGTTTTACTGTAATATGATTTATTCATTTTAAAAGATCTAGTGAATAGTATCAATACATGTATCCAGTTCATGCATCTTAGGCACAAAAAGTATGACATTTTCACTAAATCTCTCATGTTATATTCTTATCTATATATTTTGACCTTTTTTTTCGTAAAAAAATAAAAACTACAGCTTGAAATAATTTCAACCTTTATCCAAATTCAGTTTCTCTCATCATTTATCATACTCAAAAACTCATGTCTTATAAAACCAAAATAATAATGCCCTATTCAAGATGCGAACAAACAATTGTAAACAATTATTGTAAAATTCTTTGGATTGGTTTTGGATGCCAACCACACATCATTTGTTATCTCATAATCCAAAGCTGTAACAATCTATATGTAGTTCTGAAAAATCAATTGAACACTGAATGAATCTTGTACTGTTTTTAACCAAAAGAGCGCCAACTCCATTTATTACGACTGGGAGTGATACACAGTATAGCTAATGGTTTAGGGTTATTGATGGGTAAGAACACACAGACGTTCCTACTGGGCACAGCAATAGCTCTACTACAGAACTGATAAGATCAACAAAACATAAAAGACATAATGGATGTGATTTTCAAGTGAATTCCTCAACCTCAACTGAACATATGCTCAAGCAGGCAGGAGAAATGAGATCCAAACTTAAATTAAAAGCATGGTGTCATCATAGATCACAGAGCTCTGCTCAGCCAAGTCTTTAATTGAATAAATGCTTCTTCTTCTTTATCTCAGAAGATAAATGATAGATTTTGTCTTTAAAACATTAACTTGAACCGTTTAAACAACAAAGGATCCAGATTTGTAGATTTGTGTATCAACTCAATGAAATCATCAAAAATTTATGTTCATATTATTAGTGCAAAATGAAACCACAGCAATAGTCTTATTGAAGTTGCTAAAAAGTTAAAAAAAGAAATCATTGACAAAAAAAATCTTTAATTCGATTAAACTGCTTTTCTGTTGCTCTAGGGATTTGTGTGGTTTTTCTTGATGTTACTCCCAATTTTGTAGTCTTACAGTATGGCATTTTGAACCACAACACATATATCAAGTCTGCTATAATGAAAGCTAAAACATGACTCTTTGTGTTGAATGGAATCAATCATGTTTCAAAGAAAGCGCCCATGGGCCAGATTGCTTGCCTCAGCAACCTGAGCAACAGCATCCAACTGGACCCTAATAAGCTTTATGGTTGTTTGGAGAGTTTAAAAAATTAAACAAGAAACCACAATACATTCTACTCTAGATGCAAGCTACATGGAAATTTCTTCAGTTATTCTTGAACAAAGTTTACTGACACACATATACAGAATACAAGAGGAGCAGATGACAAAAAAGAATATCACTGGATGTGCCAGCTCAGATGAGAAATATATGAACTTACAACAATAGGTTAGAACTAAAATACAACAATATCGTACCTTTGTTTTTCTCCATATCGCACCATATCTTCTATGTCCACCACATCTCCAACTAACTGCCGTGGGTCACTGTTGCGCTTGATTTCTGAAACAGTTTAAACCATCTACATACAGCATAAATTTGCAATTTGAAACAATATCCATGTAAAGGGCATGGTGATTTTTTGTAATTAGCCTCTCCTTATAAATTTTATCAGAACCTTATACTTATATGTAGATGTACATTAGCTTGCTTAAAATTTCTTTAAAATTTGTAG
Organism: Magallana angulata; assembly: GCF_025612915.1. NCBI lineage: Eukaryota > Metazoa > Mollusca > Bivalvia > Ostreida > Ostreidae > Magallana > Magallana angulata. The sequence goes on along the minus strand of NC_069120.1, from coordinate 19,811,619 downwards.
TCTCCATATTTTTCAAGACCGCCCTATGCTCCACAAGGAACAAAGAAGACTAGGTAAGTCTATTCTTCAAGAGAAGAATTTTGAAGTTTTCTCCACCTTTTACTTTTACCGTGAAGATTGAACTCCTGTTTCTGCCCCTTGGGATTGTTTTAAACAAACTGAATCTCTCTTATATAGTGAAGCTTTGGTAAAAGTTTTGATATTGCTGGCTATCTGGTTTATGAAAACATTTTTAAAACACACCACTCTACTTGCATTGTTTCCAAATTATTTTCCCTTGTTTAGGGATCTGGTCCTTTATCTTAATAAGTAGCAAACCTTAAAGCCCGCACAGGTTTGGTTGAAATACCAGTGAATGAAATTGGCTTTGTGGTTTAGGAGAAGAAAATGGGACTTGGGGGATGAAGTTAAAAATGTAAATGGTTAAGGAAGACTCTACAGGGGATCAGAAAAATAGTTCTGGTGAGATAATAATTCAACAAAAAATATCTAGATTACCCATAAATGAGATAAGTGTGCTTAATCATATGTAGTGAATTACATGCTTACCTTCGAAATGGTTGTAATAAAAACATGTCCTCCCTGCCACTTTTGCTCTACACATGTGCACCTAATGGAGAATATAACACAGTAAAATTAGAGCCAGTGCAAAAAGATCAAACTCCACAAATTACTGCATTAATTGATTTTTTTAAAAAGAATACCTTGGCAGCATTACTCATTTCTTTCCTGACTTGTTCATGAATACACAGCTGTTCCCTGGAACCTATAACACTGACTTTTACCCTGGAAGAAAAGGACATGTCTATTCCTTAGTCTTAAATACATGTATTTTGGCAACCAAATATAGACATCTATAAGCCTTATTACAATTTTTAAATGTTGCAATTGTTTTTAAAAAACTATAACAAATTCTTACTGTTACATAAAAGCTTTTCAAAAATACAACACATATTTTCTAGACAATTTAAAGTCTGCATGTTATTTTATTTATATACATCACTATACTCTGTCCCGAGTTTTTGCTTCCACCACTTTTTGCTTGATATTTCAATAATAGTAAATACCTTTGTGCTCAAACTACGTTCATCCACTAATATGAAAAATGTCCAGATTATCTGTTTTGAAACGCCCCCTCTACCGCTTCAGGTTTCAATACACATCCCAAAATTCAAAGTATACGGAGATTTTGCATTGCATCAGCCATTAATAAGCCCGGATGATAACGTTAAAAAATTGTGCGATGTATTCCGAGTGTATTCCAAATGGAGAAAAGATGTAAACATTTCCCATTACAAATCTCCGTAAGAAACTTGTTTTCGTTCCTGTGAAATTTTATGAGTGAAAAGGAATAATTGATCAATGAAGATATCTTGGATATATTCCCTTTCATCAATTTCAATTGTATTTCTTTCATAAGTATGTGTATTTTTATTAAAAATCATCAAAAATTGATGGAAGCAAAAACTTGGGACAGACTATAATTATCCACTCTTCGATTTTTTTTTTTTACAAATTAAATGTTTTCATACAGCAATAAAAATCAGTCTGACTGATTATATTTAGTTAAAGCTAGTTAAAGCAAGCACAATTTAACAAAACTTCATGACACCTGAGGTTTGTTCTAGATCATAGCGGTAAGATCTTGAACAATATACTATAACCTACCAAAGCTAGCCTAAAATCTTGTACAGTAGTTCTCATTCACCTTTACAATATGGCATCTTTATTATTCCTTGACATCATTAATAGTGATATTTACACAAGTTTTTGCTACTTAATCAGCAGCTGCATTTCCACTTAAAATCAACATTATATATGCATACCATTGATATTTTCAAATATTTACATCCACGAAGTATGATTCCCTCTATTTCTTACAGAAATGGGTTGTAATTCATAGCTCTAAAGAAACTGACAAGGGTTGAAATCTACATGATCTAGTTCTAACCAGTTTATCATTGATCCTTCAGCAACCTAAGAAAAATCATGGACTACAGAAGTCAGACTTAAATTCCCATATCAGACAACTTGCTTATTTCTTTTATCTATCATACTGATGTAGATTAACAATACTTTAGTTATTTTTACATACTCTTTGCGATCTATATATATGCCAGTATAAACAAAGACAGCTGGCATTTATTCAGATAATCCTTAAACTGTATTTTACTACTTTCTTTAAAACATATATATATATTGCACATCAATCGTACATTGAAATCACTATATTTTAAATTTAGTATTTAAAGTCTATCTAAAGGTACAAAATCATAAAATTTGCTTAAAAAGCAGATTTTTTTAACAACTTGAAAAATACAGCAAGTCTGTTTAGTTTGGCAGTTATGCGAATCTCTTTATTGATCGATGGGGATACATGTAAAAATTGTGGAAATTTTCAGAATTACTCATTCAATGCTGGGATTATACAATATTGGCCTAGAGTAACCCACAGAAGAAAATCAATGATTCGGAGTTCCGTTTTTTACGTACAACTTTCCATCCTATCCCTAAGCCCCCAAACATGCCAGGATATACTGTGTCTGCAAATCTCTACAGAAGCATGAAAGAAAACTGCAGTAAAATCAATGGAGTTATATGTACCGGCAGACTGTCGCATTTTATTTAATTGCATCAAAAAACACAAAGAAAATAAATCATTACTTGTGGGATGTTCACAAACATCAAAACTGGCAATGCCCTTTCCACTTTTCCCATCTAAATAATCTTGATATTTAAATTAAATTACATTCTCTCAAAAAAAAAAAAAAAAAATACAAAAGTGTGGGTAAAGAGCACACAGAATTATGTACAATATTGATTTTTCTTAATAGACAATAAAGCGAGTTACGATATTCTAATACACATGATGACCCTACATAACCCATGCAGACATACGCAGGGGGAATAGAACGGTCATATTATCGACATCCCTCTGGTAAAGTCTAGTTCAAACTACTTGTGTAGTACTGGGATAGAGAGCAATAATCTGCTTTTATGAATGTTACTGAATGCTGTTAGATCAATCATTAAATTGATTGTCTGGTTCACCAAATCTGATGTTTTATCATTTCCTCTTTCTCCTTTTGTAAAATGAGAAGGCAATTTGTCCATGCAGTTAGAAACTTAGCTAGTACTTTTTAGATTCATTAAAGGGAAATATATGTTATTAACTCTTGGTAGTAAAATATTGCATTTTTGACCTAAGAATATACTATATAAATTTTGTTTATCAAAAATGGTTAAGACCTAAAATATAAACATGTAAATAATCACAAATCATTAACGAAAATACTGAAACAAAAAATACACAGTAGGTTAAAAAGATTTCAATCTTCATTTAAAAAGGGTGTAATAAATAAGGGTAGGGATGAAAAAAAGAAAGAATTAAAACCTTCAGATTTTAAAATATTTACCAGTATAGTTTAGGGTTTTGTTTGTTTGTGTGATTGTGATGCAGATCCAAACATTTGTTTACACCATCCCCTAAATCAATAACCACGCACTTATAAGGCAAACTTCATATACATCAGATATTGTTTATAGTGTTTACTGATTTAAGCTGATGTAGGTATCAAATGATATGGAAACATAAATAAACTAGAGGTACTGTGAGCAAGCTCACAATCGATACCCCCCGCTAAGATAAAAATCATAATGCGTGTATTTTTCCAATTATAGAAAATATTGGATGAATCTATTTCACCGTCCATTTTCCTTAAATAACAACTACTCTATTTTTTTAAAACTGTTGATTATAAGCAATATTTGTGTGAAGTAAGAACATTTAATGCTTCTCCATAAGAAATATAATAACTGGACACGAATTTTTCACCTTTCTGCCAGTGACCTTGACCTTGCCAACCTGACCTTGGGTCAAGGTCATGACACACCTTTAGGTCCTAAGCAATATTTGTGTGAAGTTACAACGTCCAATAATTCTCCATAAGAAAGATATTGACCGGACACGAATTTTATACTATTTTTCCCAACGACCTTGACCTTGCCCAAATGACCTTGGATTAAGGTCATGACACACCCATGGGTCATAAGCAATCTTTGTGTGAATTAGGATCTTCCAATGGTTCTCCATAAGAAATATATGGACCGGACACAAATTTTGCACTTTTTCTGCCAGTGACCTTGACCTTGCCCGATTGACCTTGGGTCAAGGTCATGACACATCCTTGGGTCATAATCAATCTTTGTTTGAAGTAAGAACTTCCAATGCCTCACCATAAGAAAGATATGGACCGGACACGAATTTTGCACTTTTTCTGCCAGTGACCTTGACCTTGCCTAAATGACCTTGGGTCAAGGTCATGACACACCCTTAGGTCATAATCAATCTTTGTGTGAAGTAAGAAATTTTAAAAATTCTCCATAAGAAAGATATGGACTGGACACGAATGTTGCACTTTTTCTGCCAGTGACCTTGACCTTTCCCAATTGACCTTGGGTCAAGGTCATGACACACCCTTAGGTCATAAGCAATCTTTGTGTGAAGTAAGAACTTCCAATAACTCTCCATAAGATATGGACCGGACACGAATTTTGCACTTTTCATGCCAGTGACCTTGACCTTGTCCGAATGACCTTGGGTCAAGGTCATGACACACCCTTAGGTCATAAGCAATCTTTGTGTGAAGTAAGAACTTCCAATGCCTCTCCATAAGAAAGATATGGACCGGACACGATTGCACAGACAGACGGACGGACAGACGGTAAGACAGACAGACGGACAAGGTGATTCCTATATACCCCCCCAAACTTCGTTTGCGGGGGGTATAATAAACCAGAATTGTAAGGCTCTTTATGTTAATGAAGTTCCTGAAATATTGCTTCATGGTAAATTTAAAAAAAAAAAGTAAAGAGTTTGGGAATATTACTTTCTTTAATTTGTTTCTAAAGATTTCATGATGTCTTGGATCAATTATCACAAAAATATGTAGAGCAAATATTAAATTTTAAAATAAATGAGCTTGATCTTCCTACTTCACAGGACAGCTGATTGTAATTAAGGTTGTTTAGAATTTTAATATACATCAAAGGCTGTTACACTTTATGGCCCATCAAACAAGACTTGTTAACAAATACAATTAAATGCTGCAGGTTTCAATGCACTCTACCTCAAAACTGCTTGGACCTATTAAGATGGCTCACTACACCTTGATACAGTTTCTCCAATAAGCAGAAAAATACACGATTTTAATAGATAATGATTATAAGAGGTATATGAGTCAAATAGGCAAAAAACTGTGCAATTTTGGATAAAGAATCATATTTTCAAAAAGTCAATTCAGTAAATGTAAACTAAAAGCACGAAGCGGATTGGAACTTATGATCTGCAGTTCACAATCCCCACACTTTAACCACTGAGTTATGATGATATTCAACCAAATAGATTGATAAAATCATGTTATGAAAACATTTATTTTGCCATCTTGTGATGTAGTGTCTTAAAAAGTATAAGTCTACGTGTAGTGAGGTATCGTAACGTATGTTCTTTCTAAAAGGAAGGATTTTTCCAAAGCTCACTTATGTTTGCATCTTTTTCCCCCAAGTCAACTACATTGGTCAATCAATAGCTTACGAATCAAGATTTCTTTATTGATAGGGTAGACAATGAAACTATCCAGAAAATTCTACAAATTAAATACAAATACATGCAGTAAAATGGTATGTCATTGTGTGTAAATTTGCACATGGAATTTTAAACTCAAGTCGGAAACACAAAAATTGTACAACATGTGTTAATGGTAAGAATTTACTGAATTTTCTTACGTGTTGTAAGCTGATCTTTTCAACTCCTGCACAGCCTGAGTGAGCTGGGAATGAGTCCTTGAAGCATATATTATCTTTGGCACAGCTTTTCAAAAAGAGATCGAAAAGATGCTGTCATCTTTTTAATTCAAAGAAGACAAAAAGAGGACTTACATGTATATGACCAAAAACAATATAGCAGTAGTTTACATCACAGATTTCTTTAAATAACAAAACATTGAAGTTTGATATGCTTTTCTTCAAACATTTAACTTTGTGCAATGATTTTGTAAAGGTACAATTGGTTAATTTCATAAACATTACTCAAACTAATTCACTATTAAACCTTATTATTTAATCTTGGTTCTTAAAAAATCTTTCCTCCATTACCGAATTCACTCCCTCCCCATGTCATGCCTGTGGTGGACTCAAGACTTTTTTTCAGGGCCTCGATCTGGTTGTTCTGCAGGCTGCCGTTGTCACCCATCAGTGAGGAGATGTTGGCCTGGCGGTTAAGCTCCACCTGCGCCTTCTTGTCCTGGAGCCAGGCCAGGGATGAACAGAGAAGAGACAGGGTTTTCCCTGTCCCAGTGGGACTCTCCAGGATTCCATTTACATTCTGCACATAAACACTGAATATTATTAATGGAAAAAAATTAAAGAGTCTTACCGTAATCAAAGTCTTCTTTAAGATGCAAAAAAATCTAATAAATGGGGGACAGTGATTTGGAGATTACTGATTTACAATGTAACCATCAAGTTGCATATGGCTTTTGATTATGACATGAGTGTACCCAACTATCTAGAATAATCACTTAAAAACCTTCTCAAGAGGTGGAAGACCATGTGTTTATCTATAGCTGCATATTGTATTGGGTTGACATGCCATAGAGCTACAGTTATTTACTTGAAATCAAATAAATTCAAAATGAGCAATTATTAACTTGGGGAAATTTCTTACCTTTTGCAGACATTCTACCACCTTTTCCATGTAAGTAACCTGACAAGGATATGGATCAAATGGAAAGTTAACATGCACACCTTTCACATCCACTAGAGGCATTTTGCAACTTGTTCAGGCACTATCTATGCAGTAGGTATTTCTGGTTTAGTTGCTTTAAACTATCTGTAAAATTGGAAAAAAAAGTTTAATCTGAGATAGGTTAATGTGCTGAAAAATAGAATTTTTAAAGATATATATAACAACAAAAGAGATCAAGGGCTTCAGAACAGGGAAGGCTGTTCATATTTTCCAATGGTTCAACAAAAGAGGGAGGGAGCAATTATAATGCATGTACGGTAGTATTAAACATGGGTAATCAAAGATTCATAGCTCAATGAGACAAGGTTTCACCTGTACGAGGCAACCTTTATTATAAAGTTTATATCTATATTATAGTTAATAGTACTGTGCTGGCAATTAGTACTGCGAGCTCTAACAACAATGCCTGGGGAAAGAGAAAATTCAAACTACTGCTAATTTTTACGTACTTCATTTTCTGTTATCAGAATCGTACTCACTATTCCATGAAAATTGCATATGACTACCAATTTTACATTCTCACAGGAGTAGGTAAAATGTATTTTAAAAATTTCTTGCCTTAAAGGGGTACTAAACAAAATATTCTAAAGTTCGCAGATTATTTTCAGGAGAGTTTAAAAAAAATAAACAGATGACAATTAATGAACCTGAACTGCAAACATTATCTCTGATGTCAAAATCACTTTTTTAAAAGGGGAAAGAATTCTAGGTTGAAATTAATCTTACCAGAGATGCACAAATGTTAAATCAAGTTCTCATTAATAAATCAAAATATTGAAGTAATGAGTAATTGTTCATGGAAATTTTTTCATCAAATTCTTTTTTTTTAAAGACACACACAGGTGAAAAATGTTGTTTAATTTTTTTTCATGTTGTTGCATCTTTATTTGGTGAACCCCACAAATTTCATAATTAATTATTATGATATTTATTTAATATTTTGTTTAGCTCCTCAAAACGGTCGCACCATAATACATATTATAAAATGTGATTTGATACAAGAATCAAAGTACTGAAGTACTGACGGGAGTTGATTTTATCGATTATTATTTATTTTTAAATCAACTTATCTTGCTTGGCAATTAGTTTGTAGTCTGTATTTAAATTACGCACTTTTTTATAATATGAAATTTTATTAGACTTTTCCGACAAGAAATTAGAGAAACCCCATATGAATCATGTTGTGTAATATTTAAAGATCGATTTCAAACTATGTATTAGTAATTAAAACAATTCTTAAAATTGTATGGATCTAATTAGCACTATTGATATCGAACCCTAGTCTCGTTCAACCAGACGCTCAGCTGTCTTCGTTAATCTCCACCAAGCAGCAGAGCCTCTCTGTTTGTCGGAGATTTACCGAGACAGTCGAGCGTTTGGTTGAACGAGACTATATTAAACTCTGGCGTAGGAATACATGAGACTACAAAAATAGCTAAATTGTTCGTATTATATAAAATCTGAATATTTTCAAAGTGTTTATAGATAAGTTTTCTTGAAAAACAATGCTTTAGCATACATTACATCGAATTTTTGTATTATTTTTAAGAACTAAGATTTATCAGCGGTGATGATTTGTGCTTAGGTCCAAACACTGTTTCACTTTCGGTTTGCCAGAGTAACTGCATAGCAGAGTTGATTAAAATCAACTCCCAAAAATGAAAAGTCATGTTATTTCATACTGTACAAACTATATAATAAAATTTCCTACAATCTCCTGCCATACTGCAGGATTCATTCTAACGTTACCCCCTCCCCCCACAAACACACAATACCCCTCATAAAATTCAGGTTTTGGCATAGAACACGACTCTAAATTTTGAATTCCTTCAGACGTCCCTGGAGGTAATAACTTATTTTGGCTGGTAAAATTAAAATATCATTGATTATTGATAGTGAGTGCAGCGCGCCAGGAAATGAAGGGAGTTTTAAGAACCAAAGTGCGAAAAAGAACAAACAACTCTTAATTTAACGTATATATTTAGAATGAAATTATGAACCAGCAAAAAAAATATATATAACTTGGAAAACAACAAAGTTCAAAGAAAAAATAAAAATTTAAGGTGGTCGCTGATCGAAACGACATTTCATTTTCTTAAAGGGATTTTATGGTCTGAAACATTTAACTTACTCCATAGCCGAGTGGATAATGTGTCAGACTTCTGATCCGTACACATCCCAAATTCGGTCTTTTGTCGTTACTTACTGGTATAATTATTTTAGATATTCATTTTTTATCCTCAAACTGCAAATTTTTCACTTATTTGACATTTGTACAGTTTATTTATCATTATATCTTTCATTATCAAAAAATTTTCTGTTAATTTGAGTGACTTTTCCCAGGTCTGTTATTCCACCTTAACGCTTACACTTTTGATTTAAACACAAATTACATTTTACAGACTCATCAATTCTCTCCAAATGTAAAGAACAATTTTAGGGGGAAGCAAGTCCATGTATTTGTAAGAATTTTTTTAAACAGAAATATTCTCTTTCTCTCAAATTCTTTGATGTTAGTTGATAAGTATTACTGTATATCACTTATTTTTTTAATATAGTTGTCTAGTTGACGATGCAAGGAAGGCATAAGTGTAATTCTTGCTTCTTGCTGCGCTCGCCACGACGGTAGCACCGTAATCATATTACGAGCAGCGGTACTATATAGTGGTCCATGAAATAGAGAACATTCGAGCTAAACACTTTTTTCGCTGCAATCAGCAGACATGTGATATATTCTATGATAGCAAAAATGGCAACTATTAACTTCATCGATTTTGTTACGGCTTACCCCATTTTCAACATATCTTGAATGTTGTACATGTATTTCACCATGTTCACAGCTGAAAGTTGGCGCGACTTGCAGTAGGGGAAATCCAATGGTCTAACCAATCAAAATGAAAAGATAAATAAAGTTAACCAATTAAAATAATGCTTGTACGTCACTTCCCCTCCGTGAGAAGCGCGCGATTGGGTTGTAAACGAAGATTTTCAAGAGAGATAGACGGTATATCGAAGTACTTCTTGTTGGTGCGTCGAAGGTTATTTTGCATAATTCTCAAAATGTTATGGATAGTTTTACATCATTTCATCTCCATTTGATAATTTTAAGTAAGACCAGACACCACACGTTTAACTAAGTTTGATGCAGTTATATAGGTCTAGATAATGTGATTTGATAAATGTAAGTTTTTAAATGACTGGAAAACATAATCTCAAAGAGGAACTATGAGTTAACTGTTTTATTTTTTAGTTTAGACATTTGACTAGCTTATTTGATATTGCACAGTTTAATTAGGACAGAGAAAAAAAAAATACACTTGTTTCCTTCACATGTAAAAAAAAAATGGATTGATCTATTGCTAATGATCTTCTCGAACTTTGCGATGACAAAAAATGAAGCATATTGCTTTTTTGATTGCTGTCTCTAAATTGTTCAAACCCAGTAATTTCTTGCCACTATCATTGCACCAAAGTAAATCTTGCAGAAACACTTTACAATTGCATGCTGCGTTTAATTTTTATTTTTTTTTTTGGAAGATTCAAGTTGAAGAAGAAAATCGATTTAAGTAAATTAATGTCTTCGAGATAGCATTTGTTCGAGTTTTAAACTATTGACACACTGGGTTGCTTTTATCTTGAACTCCACCAAGAAGGATCCCTCAAGGAATAAGTCTCAGAGATGTGGAAAAAAATTCTTTTAATGTTTTTGAAAAAAAATCATCTTAAGAAGATTTATTAACAGGAACTTCCAGCTAAACAAGAAAGCAAAGCCCATATTTCATTCTCAACCAATTTTGTCATCTCCTTCTTGGCAACATCTTATACATGTGATGTTTTTGATTTTCTACAATAGACAGTGAGATTGCTCATACCAAGCGGTTTGCAATATTTTTCTAACATAACAAGAGGGGTTTGTCTTTTATAATCTTGATGAATGTTGCCATTGGAATGAATATCAAAGCCTTTTTTACACAGAATGCAGAAATCTTAAGAATATTTTTTAGTATGAAGGAGTTAAAGGTACCATTATTGTTATTAGAAATTGTCTCTTTTGTTCTTAGATAGTGAGAATAAAGGTGCAGACGTACTAGTCAGATATGACTTTTACAACTTATATAAGAAATGGGATGATGTATTGCAGAATTTCTTTTTTCAAATCAGTATTCAGTCAGTGTATATTTGATTATATAGTCTCAAATTTTAAAGAAATGTCATTATTTTTCAAATATTGAGAAAAAGGATAATTCAATATTTGAAGATGTTCCACTATTGTTATGGAAGGTTTGGTATTCAATATTAATCAAGGGTTACAAAGCTCTCAAAGGGGCTTTGGAATCCAGTCATGCTCGAGTTGAAAGATTACTCACCCTCCATTGTGAGTACAGGTAGACTGACTCATACCTCCATATTGATTCCTCCATTATTTATCCTCAGGATTCTATTGATTTCCGGGGAACATTCAGAGGAAATGACAAGGATTGAAATACATTCAACTCTCTAGTTTTCCATTATCTTGATAAATTTGTATTACAAAGTATCATATTTCCTAGAGTTTGAAAACTTGCATATCAACCATGACCTTAACTGACGCACAACATATATTGTACCATATACTGTCCAATTTCTAGTTCATTTAATTTACAACTAAAATAGAACTTAGACAAACTAGAAATGTTTATTTCAGATTTCTATTTTTCTTATACTCATTACTCACATATATAGAGTTTAATTTTAGATTGATGATGTAAATATTTGAGGGGGGTGAGGATGTTTTATATTGATGATACTTTGCAAGTTATGTTTCTTAAAGGACCGAGAGATCAGTCTCTTTTCTGTCGGAATTGGTTGTAGAATGAAGTAAAATTCCAACAATAATGGTCCTCTGTGGACAATCTGATCACGACATCAATAATGTTGCTCTAGCAGTCCAGAGCAAATAGAGCTTTAGCATTTTGCAGATAGAGAAAAAAAAACTTCCAAGGAGATATTGGAAGTTTTGTGCAGCGGCAGAAGCAGGCGGTTTGGTAATGTATTCAGTATGACTAGGGTATGAGTCATCAGTCTGCAGTCCTGCACAGCCATCGGAAGCTCCGTGTCGGAGAGAAGGAAAAAGTGATTGTAGGCTAGGCTGCAGTGCAAGTCTGGGCTGGGAATAGTTATTCAAGCTGGGTTAGCGTGTGACTTTTTTCCCCTCAGTATTAAAGCATGATCAGGTATGGATATTGTTGTACATAAAGCCTGTTTAAGGCCTTCTAGATTTTAATTAGTAACTTGAAATTCTTACTTTCAATTAGTTAATAACGAAATTTTTTCCTTCAAATTTTTCTGTAAGACATCGAAGATACGAGCATGCTATAACTTTGAATACTAGAATGTTGGGATGACCTTATAATCCCTGGGATGATCTTCATTTAAGCAATTTTAAAATTTTCAAAAATGATTTATTCCAAAAGAAAATTTTTTTAGACCTTTAGAAAATACATTGCTTTATAGGTAATGAATATATGAAAGAATGGTAATGCATACACTGAATTTCTGGAAGTGATAAATAGTGAATGAAAGTTGGCTGGCAATAATTTGTTTCATAATTACATGAATGAATTAATGATCAACATTAAATTGCGTAAAATCTCAACTGCCTCAAATCTTTATTCAAAATTTAACACACTTATGCTGAAGGTAAACAAGAAATTAACTTCAATAATTGCAATAAATTTGGTGTATCAAGATAAATTGGAGTTACTTTTGTTATAAACATATATTATAACAGGTATAATTCTGCTATAGGAAAAGCTGTTACTGAACAGCTACCCTAAATATATACATGTAGAAATTAAAATTCTCATTTGGGGGCTGATATGGCTGTTATTTTGTGATCCTGACCAAGAGTTTGAATTGGAATAAATTGTTGGCTTTCTAGTTAGGGATGATTTTGCATTTTGGTTTCTAGTTTCTTTGTGAAAGTGATTTAATAAGGCATGTAAGAATTGACCTTATTTAAAGTTTATATAGCCATCGAGCATGAAATGGATTGTTGCAAGAGAACTTTTTTTCCTGGGATATATTTATTGTTTGTATTACATAACCTCATCAAATAATTGGCTGCAGAACTGAGGCTCAATGGTTCAACTTGGGTTGGCAGACAAAGCTACAGTTCCACTTGTACAAACAACTTAAAATTTACACTGCAAAAAATGAGCAGTGAATTCTGTGGAAACAGTTTGTGACAAAATGTTATACAAATCCTTCTCATAAAACATTGTTTGAATGATAAATGTAATTGTATCTTGAAAAAAAGAGTGGACAGTTCATTGGCCATCCATCATTGTTTTAAAATTTCATCTGGTTTCCAAAAGTTAAACTCTTCTGACTGGGTTAATTTTGATATTGTAGTTTTAGAATTTGGCACAATGAACTTGTATTTATGTTTAGCAACAGGCTTGTCCATCATTTAAAATTATACTGAGATGCAAAATGTGCAAGCACCTGTTTCCTAGATTAATGACAGAACCAAGTTCTTATGGGGTACGAATATTTAAAGTTTTGATATATTCAAGTTATTTTTCTTTTATTTTTTTTATTTAATTGTCTTTGACCTAGCAAACCCTTGTGCTAGTGGTAGATCCTATTAAATGAGGTCAGAAGATATTTTACGAAGGGCCAAATTATTGTGATGGGGTTTGTGCAGCTTAATGGAGAACCCTGAGAAGTGAACAATGCATTTCAGTGACATTCATTTCGTTATTCTTTTTACAGGTGCAAAATCAACCAGTGCCTTTAGAATTGAAATCCATACACAATGTCAACAGGTAAGACTGCATCAGACTTGTTTTGTAAACATGCAACAACTTTTAGACAAAAATTATTTCTTAGCCACAATGATTGATACCTTTTTTTGCCAGAGTTTAAACTAAAGTATAACCTTCAAAGAAGAATGAATCCCAAAGTTTCACATAGAGGAGTTTGCTTCAGGCAATTCTTTTGCAGGTTGAGGCATGGTTCTAGCATTGTATTATAACACGGCCATGATGCTATTGGATCAAACTTTTCTCTTCATTTGGGACATGGATCAAATGAATAACAGTTAAAAAATTGTATGCAATACCACATAGCTTTTCTATTGAATTGACCATTTCAGATTACAATAAACATAGTGAACGTAGTCCAATGTGGAAGGTTTGTATTGGTTCTGGGCAGATAACACATAACCCTTGTATACAAGCATTAATTATCCAAACATTGCAAGCTTCCATTCACATGTTTGCTTTAACATTATGCATTATATACATGGCCATCGCAGAAGCCTATTAAATTCATCTTTTCACAGTTTCATCAAATCTTGGACCAACCTTTAAAAAGATGTACCATAGATATTGAGAAATGTTCCGATCTAATAACACAATGTATTGTAAGTCTGTACATCAAACTGACCAATATTGACATTAGTGTTCACAAATTGCATCTCTGAAAGAATTTCTCTTCAGTCTTAGAATTTTGGGTCAGGAGTCTGTCACTAATCAGGGAATTCAAATTTATTTTTGTGAAAGGTGAAAAAAGTATTCTAATTTTCATTTTTGAATATAGAATAGTTTTTTAACTGTATTTCGAAGTAAAAAATGGTGCATAGAATGTTATTGTTGAGTCGTGTACATTTTCAGTCTTAGAGAGAGGGCAATCAATAAGTTTATAGCAGTGGTCTCACCAGATTGATTTAAAATAAAGCCTATTTATCCACTTTCCTTCTTAATCCCAAAAATAAATACGCATTTTATTCCTATATTGAGAACAGATAAAAACTACAGTAAAAGTTCAATTAAAAAAATATGTACAGGTTTAGTAATTGGTTAAACCAACATTAATTTTAGAAGCGATTAATCTCTGGGTGGGAAATACAGGTAGCCTGTATGGTATGGTAGAATAAAGACTTAGAAGACTTCCATATTTAGCTTTTTGCTTTATCAAACGGATGAAATCAGTAATTGTATCAGTAGTATTAATGCTATCGGTGATCTTTGTCTGAAGTTTATACTGCAGGCAAACCTGTGCAGTATGTCTAGACTGCCAGTCTGCTATTGATTTCTTTCATGCTTAAGAGGAAAAAGGAACATGATGCTGTTGTTTGAAGATCTGATTTTCTGTCAGAAATGAAGAGAATACATGTATTTGAACTGTGCTGCTTTTTTTCATTGTTGAACAAATAAATCTATAAAGATCATGTTGAATTAAAAAAGAAGAAAAGAGAATGTTATAGGTGTCAGAAAGCAAGTAAGTGTCACTGTTCAGAATTCTTGTGTGACACTGCTTCCACATTCTGGAATGGTGAAGAAGAGAAGTTCTAGACAGCGTACTTGTTGCTGATGCACCAAGTTGAATGTTCTTGGCCCAGGCTCTGAATAATGGATGAAGGGTTTAATGATAATGGTTGTTGTTTTGAGTCACGATTAGGAGGCAATCCATTGGGTGCATTACCATTAATGGATTCTATTGGTTAAAAGGACATGTGTGTCAGTGGAATTTGATTGCCGGTTTATTTTTTTGCAATTGATAGTCATCAAATAAATTTTTTATTAAAATGTAATGAACATCATTCAGTATAGATAATTTAACTTGAAGGAAATAACCTTGTGTAAAATGGTGACTGGGGTTAGAAAAATTTAAACCACTTTGATAAGGTATCATACTTGTTGATTTTTAGACTGAACAACAAATACATGTCCTTGCAATTGAAGAGAATAAATTAATTTTGGATATTTTACTTTATGGGTCCTCTTTGATTAGTCTCTTGAAGAATGATTGATTCACTTGTCAAAACATTTGAAATATTCAGAGTAATCTTTATATTGTAATAATGTAATTGATTTCTTGCCTTCCTGCTGCCGGGATAATCAGCCTGTAACTGGTTGAGCCTTTTCTTGTGCTTGAGAGGCACTAGCAATAATAAAAAAGCTATACACCAAATCCACCCTAACCAGAGGTCATTCGATGCAGTCGTTGTCTGGAAAGGCAAAGGTGACAATTCTGTATAGATGTTGTCTTACATGAATCATTTTAGTGATTTCTATCAAATATACCTGCTTATGTTGCATCTGCTTCAGAAACCTCATTTTTGTTTCATGCATAAACCTTTGTCATGAATGCTGTAATGAGTTTAATTTTTGTTTGCTACTATTATTCAGTTCATTTGGCATTTAATCATCCAAATCTTTTCAGAGCTAAAATTTTTAATGAAGTTTGCAGGTTAAGACATGAATTTTTATTTTATCATTGCTATATATCATTATCAATATCCTATATGAGCAATTTTTCATACTTTTAATTTGCATGTTTTATAACTTTCTAAAGAGCATAATTATCATAATTTTAGGTAACAACAAAACTTTTGAAAGATTTATGTGTGCCAATACTAAAATTTACTTTACTTCAGTTTAGAAATTAATTCATTTTACTCAAATTTGAATTGTCATTAAATAAACCACTGTTTTTGTGTAGCAGGGTTACAGAAGAGTACAGGTGGTGTGGCCTATGACTATATCTTGAAGCCAGCTGCTGATAATGCTCCTAAAATATCTTCCCCTCCAAAGGATAAACCTCTAACACATGATGAGATCTTTGAGAAATTGCAGAAAGCTGAGGCCAGAAGACAGGTATATTCACAATATTAAATGTCTTTTTGACAAACAAGGAGTGGTATAATATTTCTATTCAAACAAATAAACAAAATGAGTTATGGACCATGTTTATTTCATATAAATTATTATAAATAATGTTTATGATTTATAGTCTTTAGAAGCTCAAAAGCTAGAGTTTGTTGCCAAAGAAAAACAGAGAATGCAGGAAGCCTTGATGAAATCCCAGAAAGAAGAGGAGGAGAAGGCTAAAGCTGCTCAGGCCAAACTCCGACGATCCATGGAAATCACAAAGGAAAACCGTGAACTACAGATAATGAGTCTGCAAGAGAAACTCAGAGAACATGTAAGTGTAGGCTGTATAGTGTAAGGAGTAGTTTCTTTGTACAGCGTTTTTATTTTGTGTAAATGAGTAGACTGTTGTCTCTTTGGTGTTCCTGTAGTAGAAAAAATATTGTGATTAATTTTATTTCACATTCTTATAAAATTCTGGATGTCTCATGTAAACAAAATCAGACCAGAACATTTAGAGTGTTTTGAAATGCTCCTCACCCCCAAATCTCTATCTCCTCAGCTGGCCAAAGTACAGGAAGTATGTAGAAATAGTGAGAGTATGAGCAAAGAGCTAGAGGAAAGACTTATTCAAAAGTATGAAGCTTATGAAGAAAACCGCAATAACCAGCTTCAGTCTGTTGTCAAGCGCCTACAGGACCATGTAAGGATTTTGGAGATTTTCATATCAATTCTTTTTTTTCTTCTCCTTCTAACTGCTTTCTAATGGTTTTCTTCTTTGAGCAGAGCTTGAAGTAAACACTATGCAATAACAAAAGTGAAGCAAATCTCAAAAATTTGGGGCTTTATCGTATGTGTATTTGATTTCATTGTATTCCCCAGGCAAAACATATTGAGGAAGTATGCAAAGCTAGTGAAACTATGAGCAAGACCTCTGAGGAGAAAATTATCCAGAAAATGGAGAATGCCCTAAAGAACCGTGAAGAGCATTTTAAAGCACTGCAAGAAAGACTGAAAGATCATGTAAGGCTCTTAGTATTGTGCTAAAAGGATTACTGCACACATGTATACTCACTCTTATACTAGAAACTCAATCTTCATTTATATGATTACTTCATGTAGCATTTCTTGTTTCCCTCTTTTTTGTATCAAATTATTTTTCTACTTTTTATTACTTTGAAACATTTTTACATTATGAATAATGCACTAATCTTCAATACAATGGGCACTGACTTTCCTAATGCTCTCTTTAAAAAATTGTGATAATCAAACCTTCCACATTTATGCATATTTTCAACATTGCTAAATAATTCATTGTATACTGTAAATTATTTATAAGACATGCCCTTGTTGACAATAACATTCATAGTGAGAACTAATGCTGCTGTTGACAAAATTCATAGTGAGAACGTATGATTTTTTTACATACAGTAATAAAACTTAAGATATCAAAGAGCAAAAAAATAGTTTTGGTTCCTGCTTTTAAATTAATTACTGAGGTTGGAGAGTAGACTTGAGGTTTGAAAATAGAATGTGGAGTGCATGTCATGTTGTCTTTGGTATGACATTTAAATTGTTAGAATTTGTCAAAGATCATTCTTCAGTACACGTGGAAGAATTCTGTAAATCAAAATGATGACTTTATTAACACTTTAAGTAAGAAATTGTTTTTATTAGTTTAACATGATTGATGAAGTCTTTTGATGATTCTTCTAGGAACGTAAAATCGAGGAAGTTAGAAAAAACAAGATGACCATGTCTAACTGTTCCATGGAGGGAAGTGTCAGCTGCTAGATCTAGCTCTCGGTGCCAGGAAACACCAGCTTCTGTTGCCTAAGGATTTACTTGTTAGAGAGACCTGAAGGAATAACTAATAAACGAATGGAGTGAGACACTCCCAATCAAAATATGGACTATCAATGGATGACTTATTTACTCAAATATGGATGTTTAAGAAATACTGATGTGACATGAGCTTTTCAGAAATATTTTCTATTATTTTTTTTTCTTTCCCAAAACTTTACCAGCATGAGTTCTTATATGGAGAATGTTAGTGCTAAGTGCTTTTACATTTAATAGTTGCTTTGTTGTATGGAAAAGAAAATGATGTTCGTGGACTTGTCTTTTGAAGAAAAAAAAAAGTGCTACAAAAATGTTTAACTTTGCATATTGTTGAGACAATATCTTCAAAACTTCACTGACTGTATGCCTATTCCATTATATAGTAATAGATGTTCATACCAGTAGTTGTTAAATGCACTGAATAGAAACATGTAAATCATTTGAAGTGTGTAGTATTGTGATGCCTATCATGCTCATTATTTCAGTATACATGTATTTGCATTATCCTTTTATAATATATTGCAGAAATAGATAGAATTTTTATGCTTAAATTCAACTGAATTTTTATCAGTGATAAGACTTAATCTATAATTCAACAGCCTTTTGTCCTGTTTTGTTTAATTTGAAAGTGGGTTTCAATATAATGCAAGTGTAATATGTGTTATTTAACATCATTACTAAAAATGCAGATTTAAAGTGTTGCCCAAGCATTATCTGAAAAAATAATTGATGGGATGCTACCTGTGATCTTGTTATATTTTCGAATTTGCACAGGAAGGGGATTACTGTGTAGCAGTTTTGTAGATGAGTGTGCCATGTTTATATGGCCAGTTTAAAGTTCAGCAGTTCAATTAGAATTGTTAAGTTTCCAGTGTACATGTATATGGTATATGCGGTCTGCAGGAACGTGGAATTTAGTTTTAGCTTTTGTAATGTGGCTTGTCTCAATTAATAAAGCCTTATTGTACTTCTGTGCTGTTTTGTTTATCTTTAAAGACTGGCAAAAAGATATCATAGTATTTTAGAATATTTTAAGGATCAAACGCAGATGTAATCCATAAGTTCAAAGCAGCAGGAACTACGGTAACCCAGGTTCACAACATAATGTAATCCATTGTTGCCTTCTACGGGCAATTTGTAAGCTCCTCTTACATCTGGTTGGGTAGGAGAGGGCTGTGCGGACACTGAACCCTGGCTCAAGACAATATCGTTTCCCTTGCAGTATTGATTGCAAGTAGAACAGGATGGGGAAAAGGGATTGAAACGGACACTTGGGAGTGGAGATGCAGAATTCAGGACACTGGTGACTGTGGGCAAAACGAGTATTGTAACAGTTAGCGACAAGAAAGATAATTGATTTTACTGTTACATGTATTTTTAGAACTATTATAATTAATAATTAGAAGAAATTTTCAATTCGAAGAATCCGCTCGTTATGCTTTTAATGACGTGCCTCGCCAACCATTTTTTTTTGTCCGAAGACAATTGAAAAAAGTAGATCTATAGACAATTTATATCAAATATGATACTATTATTAACAGTAATTTTCATATGAATACAAACTGATTGAAATATGTTCTGTATGATAGGATATTTTCAGGCAGACCCCTCCCCCATTATAAAATGAAATAAGGAAATTAAGAGTAAAAGAGAAGATATAAGTAGACTTGCCCTAACTCCCCCCCCCCCCCCCCCCCCTAACACACACACGGATTAGGATTTTCATGATCTTGGGAAGTAATTTTATAACTTTTTGAGGGTCAAGATTTTTTGGATGGGTCTGCCCCCTCCCCACTTTCAAAAACGATGCTACGTGCCTGGTCTAGGACGAGGCTTTGCCGATTTTTACCGTTCCACACTCGCAATATTGAATGATTCTATTAGTATCACTCCGTCAAAACATCATATATGTATGTAAAACATAAAATGTTGCTCACCGAAATCTTGCTGAGTAAAACTACAGAAACAAGACAGAGGGATGAAGGACTGCAACTCGGTTTAAAAAGAAGCTTGGGAAAAAAGACTGCGCAAATTGACCATTCATTTGGCTCAATCGTAAAATACCATTTCAAATTATTTTTTTCTATTAAAATCGTAAAATCAATATTTTAATGATATTTTATGGCAAAATATTGCATATAAGAGTACCTCATTTCATTTATAAATTCACGGTTGACAAATGGATTATGCATACTGTTCACACACAGGAAAACCCGGTTTGCTGTCACAATAACAGCTTTTATATTGTTGTATAATTGAAATTCATTTGCTTTCCTTTAGACCTTAATAAGACTATAATGGCAAAAATATGGAGCAAAGACTCACTCTTTAAATATTGATACTTTAAAAAATACAATCATTTGAAGATTTCAATACGCATACCCCGTTCAAATCAATATATTCCAAGTATTGAACCTATTAATTTTTTAAGGATTACGAATCGTTGTGGTAAATATATATCGCATGGAACGTTTTTGAGAGAATTATTTTAAAAGTTTGTTGATGTTTTTACTTTTCATCTTATCCATCCTGTTATAGGTATTTTACCTGCCCTACTCCCCATCTTTTTTAATGAGGTGAAGTTATACATTTATTACATGTGTAACGTACCATAACCATTTTGTGCCAGGAAAAGACCAGAATGGAAATTGATTTTTTTTTAATTGATAATATATAAATATATTTTAGTAGTTGTTCCCCTTTTTTCCAGTATTGCTGGTTTTGGCCATCGGAATGACATAAGTATCTTGGTCCAATTTACGGTACTTAAACGCAATTTTTCACGTGCATTCGACCATCTTTTTTATTAAATGATTCTTCATAAGGATGGCAAATAATCGTTGAAGCGACAAAGCTATTACGACGATAGCTGTATCAAAGCTATGTTTCGTCAGACCATCAAATCATCGCTAAACAGGGGTTGGTTGTTTTTTTTTTGTCATCGCCATTTAGTTAAGTTTAGTAGTACACTGACGATTTATAAACAATCACCGATCAACATGATTGAGAGACATATTTCTATTTGATACTGGGTTTCTATTATAAAAAAAGATACACATATTAGACACGAAAACTAATGCCATTTTTGATGTTGCCTTTGAATTTGATGACAGTTGTAGTATCAAAGTTAAAATTACATTCTATTTCAAGATGAAAAATTCAATATGCAGTTTATTCTATGTACTATGCATAACAATGTGTTACCTCGAGGCTGTACCATCTTATCAAAATTTTGCACTCAAGAATTACATAAAAATTGATGTAATTTCTAAGTTTAATGAAAACGTTTTCCAAATGTTTCTTGTATACATCTTGTACGATGACAATGTTACACGGACGGGCAGCATGTTGATTGATGGCATTCGATCGTCTGCTGATTCCAGGATGACGTGTCAATTTCATTTAACGTCTGGTATAAGAGAAAAAACCAACATTCATGAGCACTGTTTTGAGCGGTCACTGGAGATTAAGTTCAAATATACAGGTAAGAAACAAGAGAGCATGTTGACTTTTTCAAGAGGCCCAGGATTTAATTTGTGTCCCGTGTATCGTTCAGAATTATTTGCGGATCAAATATTGCCAGAAAAATTGGGAAAAAACCAACAATTTAATTTACGAAAGGAAATATGCGAAGTTTAAAAAGTACGACGAAAGTTAAATTTCTTTCAATTGTAAAAAGGAAATAATTGTTTTTTGAACAAAGAGCGATAATTATTTTGATTGATTTTTTTGCCTGATAACTCTTTTCACAACTTTTTTTATTGTATCTACTCGGATAAAATGTTACATTATAAATCAAATATATAACAAAAACGACACATGATTATTTAAACATATTTAACGATATATATCATTACAATTTTGACTGAATCTTAAAAGTTAATTAAATCAAACATTTTAAAGGCCAAATTACTCAATCATTTCTTACAGAAAAATACTTACTTTCTGTATTCTTAAAAAAAGAAAAGGACTCAATTATTTAATTTGATTATTTACACGATTCTGTACATCGCAAAATAAAATTAACAAAGAAAAAGTTAATACAATTGATTGGAATGATTATTAATATCATTAAGGTTTATATTTACATTAGAGTGAATTACGTGTATATACACATCTTGTGCAAGTCAGGTACTTTTTTATTTACCACCCGATTTCCTAGTGGGTCGTCTCAAATATTATCAATTTTTAATATGGGACCATACGGGAATTTGTTGAAGAAACGCTAAATTTTCACATATATTGTAATTTTCCTATATTTTTTATTTTCTCTCCTGGAATTTCTTTTTTTTCTTCAAATATATGTAAACTTTCGTAAAACGGCACCAAGTGGTGAAATTTATAAAAAATGTTTATGTTTGGTCAAGGGTTAATACCAAAATCGCCTCCCCCCTCAAAAAGGCATATTGCATTTCATATTGGCTTATTAAAATTAATTTTTTAACGAAATATTATAACACTTTTAAAATGCTAATATGTTTCTCTTACTGCCCTCTTAATAAATCCGTTTTTTAAGTCCATCATCGCTTCCAATAAATGAGCAAATCATTCTTTTTTTCTTCGGCGGGAAATGATAACGCGTAAACGCCTTTTTAGCATTTTACCCTATCAAAGTCATAATCACAATTTTTCAACTAATTAACGTTACAAATAATTTAGTTTCGCATGAAAACACAATGCAAAAGAAAGTAATAACTTTGCACCCAAGACTACATAAAAATACACAGATGCACAAAGTCATGCGCACTCGCGAAACTGTACTCGGCCTTGTTCATCACTATCTTGACGAACAATAAATTCGAAACACGCGTTCAAACGACTTTTTAAAAGTTATTTCTTATGTGAGTTAATTTTGGTTTAATAATCTTACACAGAAACATTCCACCCGGAAAATTGCAAAGATCAAATTGTTAAGGTGTTATTTTGTCATTGGTTGTGACTTCTTACCGATTATCATACAAAGAAAAAAAGAATTACAGAAATTAGACAGATATGATTTTTGTATCTGCGATTGTCTGTGTTAGCATAGAAGTGGTTTTCGGATCGACATGGTTTATAACACTTCACTCAGTTAAAAAATAATTTTATTTTTTGTATTATAAATATAAGTTGTTTTGTTGTTTCTTTATTTTTTATTCATCTGTATGGTGGCATATCTCTGCCCCTTGTGTTACTGTGATTTTTCTATCAAATATATCATTCTATCGACATGCAAGATAAATATGTTGACATGCAAGATAATTATGTCAACATGCAACATAACTATGTTGACATGCACATCCACTTGTGACACCCAAGATGCTAGATGCTAACTTTTTATGTCGACATGCAACTTATTTATGTTAACATGCAAGATAAATATGCTGACATGCAAATTATTTATGTCAACATGCAACTTATTTATGTCGAGATGCAACTTATTTATGTCAACATGCAACTTACGTATGTTGACATGCGAGATAAATATGTTGACATGCAACTTATAAGCTGTATGTCAACATAACTAAGTTGCATGTCGACATAAATATGTTTCATGTCAATATATTTATCTTGCATGTTAACATAACTAAGTTGCATGTCGACATAAATAAGTTGCATGTCGACATCAAGAAGTTGAATGTTAACATAAATAAGTTGCATGTTGACATCAATAGGAAGTGTATCTAGCATCTTGGATGTCACATGTTGGCGATATTTGAGATTTTTTTAAACTCTTATTTGACTGCAGTTTTCTTGCATGTCAACATAGTTATGTTGCATGTTGACATTACTATCTTGCATGTCAACATGTTCATCTTGCATGTCGACATAATTAATAGAAAAATAACTTGCACACAAGAGGCAGAGATATGCCACCATACATCTGTTTCCAACGGGCAAATTAAACTTTAAATCATTGAAGATTGGCTCTTATATGATTTTCTTTCATAGAATGACAGGACTGACAGTGTTTTATGCCTTACTTCTGTTCTCCACGAAAGCATGGGGTAAAGGTGGGTCCGGCGGGCTCCACGGATTACTTGGCGGACGTCAAGGTAACGTTTTGTAAATATCGCTAGTATATTAAAAAACAACTTAAAGGGGCGTGGTCACGATTTTGGTCAAAAATTATTTTTTCGATTTTAATATTTACAATGCTTCAGTAAGGCATTTTTAATAGGCGACCGAAATTTGAGTATCATTCGTTGAGTAATAAGTAAGTAACAGGGCTCAAAATTCTTTGCTATGTAAACAAAGTGTTTGTTTACATTTTGAATGTTGAAGTAAAAATTCCAGTTTTAGACCTAAAATGAATGTGTTTAAAGTTAGAAACTGTTTATTTATGCTTAAATGAATAAAAAGATATACAAATCAGCTTGAAAAAGGGTTTTACTGGTATATTGAACCTATGTAAACAAAAACAGGGCACGAGCCTTGTTTACATGACAAAGAATTGTGAGCCCTGTATCTTGCTTAAAACTCATCGACGGGCACCCAAATTGCATTCGATCATTAGAAATGCATTCATAAAGCATTGTAAATAATAAAAACAGAAAAAAAAAATTGACCAAAATCGTGACCATGCCCCTTTAAATAGCGTGAATCTTATACCTGGTTTGTCAATGCATAGATTAACCATATAATAAATTCATTAGACATTTAATTAAACTAGTCTCCAAAACCAAAATGACGATCTTTAGTAAACTTTCACAATTAAATGTACGTAATTTACAATTGCATTAACATTCATGTAACCATTAGGAGGGCCTGGAGGTTTAGGGGGACCAAACCAGGGAGCAGCTAACCTCTTCCAGCAGTTTCAGTCTTTCGGGGGACAAGATGGGTCCGGTGGATTTCCAGGGGGAGCCGTTCCTGGTTTTGGACAAGGTGGCGCACCAGGTGGCCTGTCCGGTGGTGCTCCCGGAATTCAAGGAGGTTTTGGTGGATCCTTTGGTGGAGGAGCCATCCCATTTCCAGGCGGTTCTAGTGGTTCCATCGGAGGTTTACCCGGTGGCGCCAACGTAATACAAAGCAAAACACACAGTGGTTCAGCTGTTGTCTCTGGTAACGTGGCCAATACTTTCCCTATTGGTGGTAATGCTGCTGGTGGACCCTCATTCGGTGGTCCAGGTACTGGAGGGTCATCGTTTTTACATACCTTACTTGGCGGCGCTGGTGGCCCAGGGGGTCAGTTGGGGGGTATAGATGGCGGACTGTCCGATATTTTTGGAGGTGGTTTAGATGGTGGAAATATTGGTGCTCTCGGAGGAACCGGAAGCAGTGGCGCTTTTGGACCTGGTGGCTTTGATGGAATCGGATCAGGAGGTATTTCTGGACTTGGTAGTAGATTTCATGCTGGATTTAACGGAAATTCATTTTCCCCCGGAAATCAAGGCGGAGGGTTGGATGGATTAGGCCAAAGTGTTAGCTTCCAAAGCGGCCAGTCCGGATTTTTACAAGGACCTGGAGGAAATATTCCACAAGGGCTTGGAGGACTTGGCGACCTTTTAACAGGAGGAGGTAGAAGTGGTGGACTTGGGGGATTAGCTGGTCCTTCAGGTGGTCACGGTGGATCTATTGGATCTCATACTAAATCCATTGCTTTTGCACAGTCTGTTGGATCATCCGGAGGCCCTGGTGGACCCGGAGGTTTCGCCGGTGGTCCAGGAGGATTTGCCGGTGGTCCTGGAGGTTTTACCGGTGGACCTGGAGGCTTTGCCGGTGGACCTGGAGGTTTTGCCGGTGGACCTGGAGGTTTTGCCGGTGGACGTGGGGGTTTTGCCGGTGGACCCAGAGGTTTTGCCGGTGGACCTGGAGGTTTTACCGGTGGACCTGGAGGCTTTGCCGGTGGACCCGGAGGTTTTGCCGGTGGACCCGGAGGTTTTGCTGGTGGACCTGGAGGTTTTCCCGGTAGTCCAGGAGGTTTTCCCGGTGGATCCGGGGGTCTGAGTGGTGGACCCGCTGGATTAGGAGGCCTAGGGGGTCTTCAAAGTCACGGGATTGGAAAACCTAAAGCAAAGGCCGGATAAGCTGATTCTGTTGTATGTGTGTAAACCCTATGTTGAAAATGGTGTATAAATTATTAATAAATCTATGTTGTTGTACCTATGTCTAAATTATTTTGGTTAATTATTATGTTATCAAGGATATTGCACAAACATAATTATACTTTAATTTTGTCATTTTAATTGTAATTTAAATACATGTAAAAGGTTCAAATGATAATGCCCGTTGCAATGCACTCATGAATTTAAAATCAGAATTCTGAAACATCAGTGAAAAGTTTTGTCTTCATTATGTACTTTATTCTTCAACAAAATCTACATAGACATAAGTTGTTTCATTTCTGAACTCTTTTGCCGTGACTTTAAACATCGCAGTAGGTGGATACAAAGCTTCCTCCTCATAAGGGTATTTAGAATACTCAGCAACACGTCTTGGGCTTGTAATGAGCGTTCGAGAATTGTTGAAAATGAATTTGGTATTTCCTCTAAATAATCCATCAGAAGAGGACGAGGATGTAAATGATGTCCAAAGGAACTTCGTTCCAACCTCATACTGGTCTATTGTGGCTGAAGTCATCCTAATAACTCTGTAAGTTTGATTTGTCTCTACAGTCAAGTTTTTGTAATACATTACAACTGCCATAAGATAAGCAGTGTACGGGCCTAAGTACTTCTCTCTCTCGGTAAGTTCCTTTTTGCCGCAGATATGACTTCGCAGACTCTTATTAATAGGTCGGTATACAAATGCAGTGTATGAATAAATTGCCGCTTTTTCTAAATTGGTTTTTAGACCGGATTTAAAAGTCTTCGAATCAAGACTGTTAAATTTCTCCAGATTTTCCAAGACAATGTTTTTGATTATACCTTCGTCGGAATAGTAAAGATCTTCCAAAGCTTCATAGAATCTTCCGTTCAAATCAATGGAAGAGTTGATCTGGGTTATTCCGTAATTGACAAGCGAGATTCCATCCTTCTTCAGCTGAGTTAAGCACTCTGGGTCTTCAAACGTTCTCGGTTTTTGTTCGTTTTCTCTTCGGAGCAATTGAACAGCACGTGGTCTATACGCAGAGTGCGGCATACTGAAAGCTGCATTTCTGTGGTGTGTATCAAGGGCAAAAATTGCAATAATAAAAAGGAAAACCCTCTGCATTGCTCCTCTGAAATAAGAAGGAATTGAAATTTTAAATTACATTAATTTTGAAATTAAAAAAATAAGATATCCTTTATTCTTCACATTTTAGTAATAATATTATAGCTCGAACTGATTTTATTTTAAAAAAATTCTAGTGTGCAAATAATTAAGTTTGGGATTTGATGATACAAAGAATCCATTGAGTATATTTAGCGACATGCTTTTCGAAATCGAACAAGTTTTAAAAATGAATAATGCTCAAAAGGAAATTAGATCGAAATGTAGTCACATCGCTCTCCCCTTCTCTAACCCCGCTTAGTAGAAACATTCCATACTCACCCTATAAGTTAGCGAATGGCGACTGAAACAATCGGCCAAATTCAAACTATACATGTAACTGATGTAAGGCTTATTATAACAACTTTGATTATTTTCTATTTATTTGAAATGCCATATCTGATAGCTTAAATATCATGGACAAAACAAGAAATGGCATTCATACTAAATGTCAGTTGTATAATTGCACTTTAATAGCATATGTTCATTTCGATAATCTAATAAAAGAAGTTAAGTGAATTTTCAGACTTCGGAAATAAACTATTAGAAGCTTTTTTTTATTCTACAATGTGTGTGGAGGGATGAATTTCCAAAAGATTCCTTTGTAATCTTGTTTAAAAACTTACCGAAACGTATACTCCAATTTATAAATGGAAGAGGAACCAGGAACAGGCATATATATGATTTTTGCTGGTTTTGACACTTCTTCCATGCATGGAGTCTGGCGTCATACCACGATTTTAATGTTTTTAACCATTGTTGTTCATCCAATAAATTGTTTTCTTTTAGTTTAAACAATATTTATTTAGTAAATTTCATCATACATATTATAATGACAGTACACAGAAGATTGAGAAACAAGCCAAAAGGCTTATGTTTATCTCGCTCTCGTGTCAATCTCGCTCTTTTAGATTTTGAGCAATGCAGAAAATACATAAGATGTCCCCGCGTTTAACTTCAATGATGTGTACCAAATAAATGCAATTGTAATCTATCCGAACGAGAATATCTATGTTACATATATATCTACCTTATCACTATCTAACCACTATCTAATATCATCTTTGAGAGGGGTTTCATACAATGATAAGAACCTTTAACAGAACATAGAGATCATCAATTATCAACATACCATTATGCAAAATAAGGTTAAACGTGTGATTGATTTGTAAAATAATCTTATTGTGTCTCAATACTTATAATACATGTACAGTAAACACAACGAATATACAAAACGATTTCTACAGCACTTTCCGATCCGTGAATGAAATGTTGCAGCAGATTCCGATCCGTGAAAGAAACGATACGATGGTTGTTCGAAAATTATTGAGTTACTCTTACTCCGTTGGGTAACAAGATAAATCATTGAAATTTCACCACAAAATAAATCAGAATAGCTGTTATTAACCTGAAAATGTTGAAATTATAGTGACATTATTTGTTTATTCCTGGTAAGCTAGCTAACAAACTTCTCTACATCCATTGACCCTGAGCAACCACAACATCATCGCAACGTCATTAACGTTTCTCCTTCCTTCTATGTTTTAACATCTTATAAACGAACGAAAAACATGAACTATTCTTCAATTTTTCATCTTTTCTTTTAATTGTAAAATTGCAACAGTAACATATTCTTTTCATTCTTGATTTTTTGTGAGGTATTTCTTCCCAAAAGTCGACTTACTGTGAAACGTCTCTTTCATACATTCTGTATATTTCTTTGAACTGTTGAAATCAGTTTAAATTAAAAGTACTTGATCCCTTTGTTTTAATTCAAGCTAGTTAAAAAACCAGTAAATATACCCCGATTAACTGAAGCTGTTGACCCCTTTTCATTGTATAGTTTTTGTCTGAGCAATTCCTTGGTCAGAAAAAAGGTCCTTTTCCGAGATTCCCACCGATTTGAGGTATTTTCGCTGGCCGCATTGACGTCAAAATTCAATAAACCATCGCAGTCAGATTTCTTTTGCTTGGTACATATTTTTGTTCTATCTCCGTCTTTCAAATGGAACACTAGTGAAACTCGCACAAATTAATCACAATAAATAGCAAAATGAACATATATAAATTGATTTTTCTTATCAGTACATGTAGGTCTGCCAACACTTAAATATCTAAGTTTTTTACTCCAACCACCGACTTGTTCATGTACCGTCGTAAACAAATTATTAATTATTTTGTAATATTACTTTGCTCAATTATTTGTTTAGGTTTATGCCAATTTTCAGTTAAATTCGTCACTTAGAGAAGGAAATATCTATGTTGTCTCAAGAATTTCCGAATAACCCTTGTACAAGATATGGAGGAACATACGCTTGTGAACGACACTCAAGATATCAGAATGACTAGAATAGTTCCAGATTGCTCGTAGATATTGTTATTAGCAGCCAATATGCAGTTGTTATTCCGATTGCTCGATGAATTCCTCGCTTCGTTTAGCTCCTTTATTGTGCTTAAGTAAATATCCACCTCTTAGATATAGTCCTTTTACCCTACTGAAATAATATTAAACATTTCTATAAACTGCATTAATTTAAGATATCTCACTCGTCATGTTTTGATTTCATTGCGCACATGATCATTAAATCTAAAATGAGCATGATTTTTTTTTTATTTAATCAGCACAGACAGGTATTTATTTCATAGTAACACAACATTCATAAAAAGAAACCATTTGAAATTTGATAAACAAACACTTAAAAACCTTAAAATGTAGATGATTTAAGTTTTTTACCCCAACCACCGACTTGTTTAAGTACCGTCGTGAACAAATAATTAATTATTTTGTAATATTACTTTGCTCAATTATTTGTTTAGGTTTCTTCAATATATTTTTTTTTAAAATATCAGAATCTTGACGAACAATAAACCCAAAACACATTTTCAAACGACTTTTTACAGATTATTTCTTCCGGAAGCTATTGTCCTTTCCGATATATTTTATTTTTTTTAACAAATAAAATATATAACATGACTACTTAGTCATGTTGTATATTTCATTTGATAAAAATAAAACATATCGGAAAGGACACTATTATTATTATTTTTGGTAATTTGATTTTTTTTTAATTTTGTTTACACAGACGCATTCCATCCAAAATATGCAAAGATCGAACCAGTCGTGTAATATTTTGTCATTGGCTGTAACTTTTATTCCATTACCGGT
This sequence comes from Magallana angulata, assembly GCF_025612915.1. NCBI lineage: Eukaryota > Metazoa > Mollusca > Bivalvia > Ostreida > Ostreidae > Magallana > Magallana angulata. The sequence continues at coordinate 19,780,994 of NC_069120.1, read as the reverse complement.
ATCATGCAAAGAAAACTGAATGAGAGATAATAGTTCAGATTTTTGTATCAGCGATAGTCTATGTTAGCATAGAATGGATTGATTTTCTGATCAACGTGGGTTTTTTTTTTAACATTTCACTCAAATATCATTTTATTTATTCAAATAACAATTATCATTTGTAATTGCTTTGTTTTGTTTTGTTTTTGGGGTGGTTTTTTTTTTGTTTTTTTTTTTGGGGGGGGGGGGGTTTGGTCTATTAACTATTTATTTATCCATCTGTTTTAAACTGGCAAATTAACCTCTTAAAATTTAATTATTGAAGATTGACTCATATGATTTTCTTTCATAGAATGACAGGACTGACAGTGTTGTATGCCTTACTTCTGTTCTCCACGAAAGCATGGGGTAAAGGTGGGTCCGGCGGGCTCCTGCACGGCCTAATTGGCGGAGGCCAAGGTAACGTTTGAAATATCTCTACATACTGATTACAGCTAATATTTCATAGCATGAGCTTTATACATGTACCTGGATTTTCAATGCGTTAGTTAACTAAAAAAACATTAAACATTATCAAACTAGAGTCCTAAACCGAAATAATGATCATTAGTAAACTTTCACATGTAAGTGTACGTAATATACATTTATGTATCTATAGAGTGACCATAGTGGGGCCAACACTTTTCCTATCGGGGCAGCAGGTGGACCCTCATTCGGTGGTCCAGGTACTGGAGGGTCATCGTATTTAAATAGCTTACTTGGCGGCGCTGGTGGACCTGGAGGTTTTGCCTGTTGACCTGGAGGTTTTGCTGGTGGACCTGGAGGTTTTGCCTGTTGACCTGGAGGTTTTGCTGGTGGACCTGGAGGTTTTGCCTGTTGACCTGGAGGTTTTGCCTGTTGACCTGGAGGTTTTGCCTGTTGACCTGGAGGTTTTGCTGGTGGACCTGGAGGTTTTGCCTGTTGACCTGGAGGTTTTGCCTGTTGACCTGGAGGTTTTGCCTGTTGACCTGGAGGTTTTGCTGGTGGACTTGGAGGTTTTGCTGATTGGACCTGGAGGTTTCGCCTGTGGACGAGGAGCTTTAGCTGGCCATGGTGGACAGGAGTTTTTCCCGGTGGTCCAGGAGTCCCAGGGTGTATTGGATCACAGGATTGGAAAACATCAGGCAAAGGCCGAATAAACTGATTTTTAGGTCACCTGAGTCACTCGGGTGACCTATTGCAATTGGTCTTCGTCCGTCGTCGTGCGTCTGTGCGTCGTGCGTTAACAATTTTACATTTTTAACTTCTTCTTGAAAACTACCAGGCCAATCGTTACCATTTTTGGTGTGAAGCATCTCTATGGTAAGAAGAATCTAAATTGTGAAATTCATGGCTCTACCACCCCTGGGGTGCCACGGGCGGGGCCAAATATGCTAAAAAAGCCAAATTTTCAAAAAATCTCTACTCCCACGCATGTGAAGAAAAAACTAAATGCATGGTTATGTTGTCCATGAAGCTCTCTACCAAAATTGTAAAATTTATGGCCCCTGTGTCAGGGGTTCTGGTTCTAGAATGGGGCCAATGTGGCCATATACACTGTAGTAAAAATGTATTAAATCTTAGAAAATCTTCTTCTCTACTACCATATACATTTGTCAAAAACTAAATGCATGATTATGATGTCCATGAAGCCCTCAACCTAAATTGTGAAATTCATGACCCCTGGGTCAGGGGTTCAGGCTCTAGGGTGGGGCCAATATGGCCAAATAGTAAAAATGTATTAAATCTTAGAAAATCTTCTTCTCTACCCCCATATATATTTGTTAAAAACTAAATGCATGATTATGATGTCCATGAAGCCCTCTACCAAAATTGTGAAATTCATGACCCCTGGGTCAGGGGTTCAGGCTCTAGGGTGGGGCCAATATGGCCAAATAGTAAAAATGTATTAAATCTTAGAAAATCTTCTTCTCTACTCCCATATATATTTGTAAAAAATTATATGCATTGTTATGATGTCCATGAGGCCCTCTACCAAAATTGTGAAATTCATGACCCCTTTATTAGGTGTTCAGGCTCTAGGGTGGGGCCAATATGGCCATATAGTAAAACTTTTTTAAATCTTTAAAAATCTTTTTCTCTACTCCCACACATGTGAGCAAAAAACTGAATACATGGTAATAATGTCCATGAGGGCCTCTACTAAAATTGTGAAATTCATGACCCCTTTGTTAGGTGTTCAGGCTCTGGGGTTGGGCCAATTTGGCCATATAGTAAAAATGTTTTAAATCTTAAAAAATCTACTTCTCTACTCCCACTCATGTGGGCAAAAAAATGAATACATGGTTATGATATCCACTATCTCCTTTACCTAAATTGTGAAATTCATGGCCCCTGGGTCAGGGGTTCAGAACATGAAAGGGGGGGGGGGGGCGCAATATGGCAATATAGTGTTAATGCATATAATGTTTAAAAATTTTCTTCTCTATTCTCACACATCTGTATAAAAAAACTGACTAATAATCATGTTTACCAGGAAGTCCTCTACTGAAATTTGAATTTTCATGTCCCCTCAAGGATGGGTTTTGACTCTAGGGCAGGACCAAAATGGATGTATAGATGTTAATGCATATAACGTTAAAAAATTATTTTCTTTACTCCCACACACCTGAAAGGAAAACTGAATTCATGATTTTGTAGACCAGATCTTTTAGTTTTTTCACCAAAATAATAGGTTTCACAGTTCTTTTTGAAATGTGGTCGTCATTACAAATTTATAATTTTTCTACTCCAGTATGAAACCTAATTAATTAGATGCATATATGAGACTCCATGACAAGTTTGTGTATGGGATATATGCTACTCAGGTGACCGTTAAGGCCAATTGGCCTCTTGTTTACCATGTGTTAAGTCTCTATGTTAACAAGAATAGAATTCCTGGGTCCCCCGCCAGTCAAGCAGTATACTAGTATCGACCAAGGCTGATTTAGGAACTTGACCAAAGTATTAGTGGTATAAACATTTGGTATAAATTTCATGTAAATCCGTCAAAATTTGTAGGCATGAGAGCGCTTACAAGGTCAATTTTTTGATAAAACGGAGTCATTATTGTGGTCAAAGTCCCATCGACCAATGCTGATTTTCGAACTTGACCAAGGTAATAGTGGTATAAATTTAATGAAAATCCGTCAAAATTTGTAGGCATGAGAGCGCTTACAAAAAAGTGTGACGGACGGAAACACGGACGCACGGACCCACGGACACACGGACGGACGCCCGGCATTTCTATGCCCCTGCTCCGCGTTGCGGCGGGGGACAAAAATTGTGTATGAATTATCAATAAATTTATGTTGTACAGATGTCTATGTTGGTTTGGTTAATTACTATTTTACTAAGGATATTGCAGATACATATACTTTTATTTCTTTATCAATTTACATTTTAATTACAATTTAAAGTATCTCACTTCCCACGTTTTGATTTTATGCGCAGATGATCTTTATATTTTTTATAATCACAAAAAGATTGATTTTTCTTAATTACACGACATTCAAAAAGAAAATCCATTTGAATTCAAGAAACTAACATTTTTTTTTGGGGGGGGGGGCTTTTTTTCGTGCGGAAGGGTTTTTCGACGAAACATTTGGTATAAATTTAATGAAAATCCGTCAAAATTTGTAGGCATGAGAGCGCTTACAAAAAAGTGTGACGGACGGAAACACGGACGCACGGACCCACGGACACACGGACGGACGCCCGGCATTTCTATGCCCCTGCTCCGCGTTGCGGCGGGGGACAAAAATTGTGTATGAATTATCAATAAATTTATGTTGTACAGATGTCTATGTTGGTTTGGTTAATTACTATTTTACTAAGGATATTGCAGATACATATACTTTTATTTCTTTATCAATTTACATTTTAATTACAATTTAAAGTATCTCACTTCCCACGTTTTGATTTTATGCGCAGATGATCTTTATATTTTTTATAATCACAGAAAGATTGATTTTTCTTAATTACACGACATTCAAAAAGAAAATCCATTTGAATTCAAGAAACTAACATTTTTTTGGGGGGGGGGGGGGGGGGCTTTTTTTTCGTGCGGAAGGGTTTTTCGACGAAATGACAGAGACAAACAATTTTATGAATTTTAATATACTTTTCTTTTCATTATGCTTTATTCATTATTCACATTCTTAACATTTGATAGGTTTGTAACATATCTTAAGGTTCTGTGTGACATGTACAAAATTAAATCTTATGAGAGTAATAGACTTTTAGCAGAAAATCATGCAAATACATATAAAATGTCTGAATTATTAAACCAAATTTATCGAACTTTGAAACCCCATATCTCAAAATTGTTATCATTGACCCCCATGTTATATTATGTCAAAATGATACTGAATACATATCTAGGCAAACTGGATAAATCTTACAGAAATCTTGATATTCAAAAAGATTTCCTTCCAAATCAAATTGTAAATATTATAGAAATTGTCTATTTTAAGTGCAAAAGGTCACAAAAATGTTAATGCAAATACGTACATAATTTTCTCGTAATCCCTCTATTCAGTGTGACCATTGTGAATAATTAAAAACAATACTAGTATTTGAATAAATGAATTTAATTAAACAAAATTGCTGACAACAAATTCTTATCAGGCTGAAATTGCATTTTAAGTGCAGTGCATAAAGGTCAAATTAAATGGACCATAACTCAGAGGGATAAAAACTGCCCCCCCCCCCTTTTTCTTTGTATTTTATACAGTATGTTTTGTCTGCAGATTTCAATGATACACTTCTCAAGAATTTCTTCTTGATACAACAACAACGAGGAGTGGGATACCTTAAATAATGGTTTAATTAACATTTAATGTTCGTTACAATTTCACATCTAATTAGTTTTGGAACGTTGTAAAAGGGTCTGTCTTTTTGAAATACTTTATCCCTGAACTAAATCTACATAGATAGAAGTATAATAATTTCCGATCTCTTTTGCCGTGACTTTAAACATCGCAGTAGGCGGATACAAAGCTTCCTCCTCAAAAGGAAAATAAGCATACGGAGCAACACGTCTTGGGCTTGTAATAAGCGTCCGAGAATTGTTAAAAATGAATCTGGTATCTCCCCAAAATATTTCTTTAGAAGAGGACGAGGATGTAAATGATGTCCAAATGAACTTTGTTCCAACTTCATACTGGTCTCTTATGGCTGAATTGAACCTAACAAGCCTGTAAGTTTGATTTGTCTCTACAGTCAAGTTTTCGGAATACATTAGAACTGCCATAAGATAAGCAGTGTACGGGCCTAAGTACTTCTCTCTCTCGGTAAGTTCCTTTTTGCCGCAGATATGGCTTCGCAGACAGATATTAACAGGTTCGTATAACAACCTTGTGTATGGGTAAACGATCGCTTTTTCTAAATTGGTTTTTAGACCGACTTTGAAAGATTTCGAGCCAGAACTATCATGTTTTTCTAAATTTTCCAAGACAATGTTCTTGATTATACTTTCGTCGGAATAGTAAAGATCTTCCAAAGCTTCATAGAATCTTCCGGTCAAATCAATGGAAGAGTTGATCTGGGTTATTCCGTAATTGACAAGCGAGATTCCATCCTTCTTTAGCTGAGTTAAGCACTCTGGATCTTCAAACGTTCTCGGTTTTTGTTCGTTTTCTCTTCGGAACATTTGAACAGCACGTGGTCTATACGCGGAGTGCGGCATACTGAAAGCTGCATTTTTGTGACGTGTATCAAAGGCTAAAATTGCAATAGCAATAAGAAGGAAAACCCTCTGCATTGTTCTTCTGAAAGAAGAGGGGAATTAAATTTGTATATTACATTTATTGAAATATGAATATATCCTTTATTAATCATGTTGTAGTAATTGCGTAAAAAATATCTTAGCTCAAATTGGTTTTATCAAAAATACTTACATGCAAAAAAAAAAGAATTTCAAATTTCGATCACACTTTCACACTCAAATTAAATATTTGTAAACAACATGCTTTTCAAAATCGCACATAATTTAAAAATAAATAATGCTCTAAAGGAAATAAGATGGAAATGTATAACCACAGATACCCGCTTACTAGAAACATTCCATACTCACCCTATGAGTTAGCAAATGGCGACTGAAATAATCGGCCAAAATTTGGACCATGCATATATAAGGTTAAAACAATTATAACTTTTATCTATTTATTTGAAATGTCATTTCTAATATCTAAATTATTGAGGTTCTATATTATTTTGTAATCATTTATACTAAATGCCAATTCTATCATTACACTGGTATGGCATATGTTCATTTCGAAATGCTTATAGAATTCAAGAATAAATGGAAGTTTTGTGAATTTTCAGACTTTGAAAATAAATTATTTGGAACTGTTTAGAAGATTTACAATATGTGTATATGGAGGGGTGTTATTTCTCAAAGGATAGTCTAAGTGTTATTTGGTATAATTTTTAAAACTTATCCAAATCTACCAGGACTAGTATCCTAATATTTATAAATGCAAGTTGAACCATTCACGCGCATATGTGATTTTTGCAAAATGTGACTTTTCTTCCATCCATGAAAGTCTGACGTCATATCACGATTTCAATATTATTAACCATTGTTGTTAATACAAAAGATTGCATTTTTTTGGTTTTCAAGTGGGTGTAAGAGTAACGAGCAATGCAAAAAATACATAACCCGCGTTTCACTGTGAGTGTGTTTAAACGGATACAGTGGAGCCTCACTTATCCGGACACTTTTGTCCCCAGGCCAAATCGTCCGGATAGGTGAAGCGTCCGGATATCTGAATTGTGATATTTACCTTTAATATTTATGGAAATATAACTCATAAATAAATTATACAATTAAATATTTTATTTTGATAGCCATAAGCACTACAAAAGCACTACAAAAAAAAGTTGAGTTTTTTTTAAATTTAACAAAACAAAATTTTGTTAAAAACATTATTTAAGGTACATGTATGTTTTTTCCACAGGAAAGCAAGCACTACATTCGCTCTCTTGGCCGGTGGTGTTGACATGTTTGAAGCTGCTCAACATTTGTTGATTGAAAATGGATGAAAATCTGTATATATTCCCTTATTGATAATTGTCCAAGCTATTATTTCATTGACAGAACTTACCCAAGCTAATTTTACGTATCCATCTTTCTATAGAGTTAATTGCACCCAAGCGATATTTACAAGTAGCGTGAACACTCGTCCACGCCATGTTTGGCAAAAATTATTATTACACTGTTAATTGAACACACGCTATAAAATTAATGTCGATACCCTGAACATCCCAAGCGGTCTTAATAACTATCGTTAACAGAACTCAAATTATCAAATATTTCATTTCAATTATGTTTAAAATGAATAGGCGTACGAACGATCTAATCACACTACGATTAATAGAATTTTAATTCAATCAATAGATGACTTTTTAAAACACAAATTAAACAATTTTCATGACATTTTAATCAAACAATAACAGTTCATAAGTTAAATGGCGACAATTAAACATGTCGCATCCATGGTTATCGTAATATCCTCGGGCGAGTACATAGCGTGACACAGGTGACCCCGATTACCGGACGAAGGCATTGTTTAAAACCAACAACCAGTGTCAGATGTTTTTACACCAATTTTCACTCGCGCATAAAAAAACTTTTGTGCCCCGAACACATGTGACCGTCCGGTTAAATGGGTTAGAATTTAAAGGAAAACTGTATTATGTGGTAAAATTTGACCGTCCGGATCCGGAACGCGGAATTCCGGATAAACGAGACAAATAATTGTGTAAAAATTCCGTTCCCAATAAAAATCGACCGGAAAGTGAAGCGTCCGGATATCTGGCGTCCGGATATCTGAGGCTCCACTGTATATACATGAATTGTAATTTATCCAATCTAGAGTTATCTCTCTAATCAAGTCACTATCCAATATCAAATAAATGGAGCAACTGTTTGAATTTGCTCAATTATTAAATGAAAAGAACCTTGAACAAAGCAAATTGATCATCATTTATAAAAGACCATAGTCTCATTCAAATTTATTTTAAATGTATCCTATCTTGCAAAAAAGGTAAAATGTGTGATTGATTTGTAAATTCATTAAACAGTTAACACAAAGAGTATACACAATGACTTCTACAGCAGTTTCCGATCGGTAAATGCATTTTTGCAGCAACTTCCGGTCCGTGAATGAAACGATGCAAAACATGGAGGAACAAACATTGGTCAAGACAACGAAACTTCAGATAATCAGAATGACTAGAATAGTTCGAGATTGCTTGTAGATAGTGTCAAAAGTAGTCAGTATTAGTCAACATTCAGTTGTTATTCCGATTGTTCGATGATTTCCTCGCTTTATTTAGCTCCATCCTTGTGTTCAAGTAATTATCCACCTCTGACATGGTACTTTCGGCCTACAGAAACAAAGATGAAACAAATCTGTAAACTGCAATATTAATGACTCAAACGCATTGCAAATGTTCGAAAAAGTATAGAAAACCAAAGAATATAATTATTCTCTCTCTCTCTCTCTCTCTCTCTCTCTCTCTCTCTCTCTCAGGAGAACTTGGAGTCTTTACTCTGTGTACTTACCCAGTTAAACAAATTGACGATCGCGACGCTTATTTTGATTATTGTTTCCCGGTTGTAGGAAGATAAGAGGGTTCTGGCCCTCTTTGCCGAGGCCAGCTCTACATCTTCACACTGGAACTCCTGCATCTTTTTCAACAGGGGACCTCTGTTGCATAGTTGTCGCATGAAACTCCAGTTCTGTGTTAAATAAAAAAGAATAACAGTCTATGTTAAACTTATAAGCAAAAAAAAAAATGGCAACCATGTCTCGTTTTAACATTGCAGTTTTTTTATAAATTAATGGAGTTTTTTATTATTATTTATTTATTATTATCATGATAATCACGGAAAATTGTTGCTTACTCCATTTTCGTGATGCGTACATTTTGACAGAGGTCGCAATTATACTTAACATTTTTAAGCCACCCCCTCCTTTATTACAATACAACTACAGGCTCTTAAGATAACGATATTTATATGAACATGTAAATCAAATGTGTGGAGTGGTGTACGCAATGTGTTCTGGCAAAGTACTCCTGCGAATGGGCTTAAGACGAGGAGAAAAGGATTTAACGCAAAGTTAGCATTATCTATGAAAGGTATCAGCAAACAGGGGTATTTTTTTTAATGCTTTATAGAATTTTAAAGACAAGTTTATTAGCTACTTTATCACCTTTACTTCGTTACTCTCTGTGTAGAGGTTTAAAAACATGTCAATAAATTACCTAGTGTGAGAAGTTAACACTTGCACTGAATTTTCTTTACATCCTATACATCGAGTTCTGTAAGAATCTATTTAAAGTAGGATATATTTTATGGTCGCGTTCGTCTCCAGGATTTATTATTGAATACAAATATCCAAAGTGAGCTAAGGAAATTACGAAAATTAAAGTCCATTATGGCTAGAAGAGCTAGAAGAGCAGCCTCCACAATACGATCAAGAGCTGCACTTTTCAAACTTAGACAAAGTCGTAAATATTAACAGTCTCGTAAACTTATCTTTAAAGAACAAAATTGACATAAAACCATTTGTTTACAAATATTTCAATTCCCATAACTCTATTTTCCATAAGAATAAATCATTGATTAGTTGGTGATAAATTAGCATTCATTAATTTGCTCGTAAGTCGTAAGTTCTTTTGTAAAACGCAGTCCTGGACTCTGACATTAAAATTACGACAGAGTAACCGTTTAACTATGAACGAACTGCAGAACTCCTATCGTTTACCTATAATATCGCATAATTGTAAGAAAATCGTATCTTGCAAACAGTCGTAGAAAGGTCACAACGCGTTCATTATATGCTATATATAAATCAATTCGTATATAATTCGCCACAACACAAATCGTACAAAGCACTGAACATCCTATCTAGTCGTATTGTACAAGACTCAAAAACAGCACACACAGCGGATATCGAAGTCTAAATAAACTACTGCATGCTTGTTAAAGGGACTTGGAAACGATTTGAGATCAAAAATTTTATTTTTATTTTTTATGTATAAAATGGTTTACTGGTGCATTTTAAATGATTGGCCAAAATATTGAATGTTAATGTCAAGTTACAAGCGAGATACAGAGGTAAGAATTGATAGTTATGTAAACAAAGCTCGAGTCTTATAGTTGTTTACAAAAAATGTAATGTAGAGAATTACCATTTCTTAGACAAAATGACATGTAAAAAACAATTTAAACTAATTCAATATCTTCATATATACTATTATCAACAAAAGAAAGATACATTTGATTGAAACTTACACCAATACAACGCATATGTATAAAACGACAATATTCGAGCTTTGTTTACAAAACATAGAATTATGAACGCTGTATCTTGCTTATAACTTGATATTTGACTTTCAAATTTTGACATATCATCATAAACTTCTATATTTATCAGTATAAACAGTGAAAATAGAAAAATATAATTTAAAAATTTTAAGTCAAATCGTGTCCAAGTCCCTTTAAAGATAGCATCATCCAACTAAATGTACCGTTTCAGCGATCGAAAAGATTGGACACTCGTAATCGTTCAAGAACTTGAATGATTACAACCATATTAGTAAATCAATATAATCTTTCCTTGTTCGACAAAACTCCTCTGGGTATGTACTTTAGTCTCAAAACCATACATCATGTAAGATTTTTACTTGCTTACAGAGGAAGGCAAATTTGGAAAATCGGGATAAAACATGCTTTGTAAGTAACACCAACTTTAGGCATTATGTGATCTGATCATGCAACAAACACGCAGTCATATATTCTATGCCCAGGTATAGATATACGTACACCTATAATCACACTGAACTGAAAGCTTTATTACGACCATTTGTTTAATCAGTACGACTAAAGGCATTTAAAGGCGGTTTTCTCCGTGAATAAACAATAGATGCACGTAACAATGAATAGAACAGTGAAGTTAAGGAGGCTGGATGATCAACAAATTACCATCAAATCTACCTTAAGGATGAAGTTTACTCAGAATGAAAAAAAATTCCAATGATGATAATGAAAAACCAACTATTGTGTGTTATAGACCTTACATGGTAGTGTTATTCTTCACTTTCATAAAAGTTGGTCAATGACCTACTTTTTGAGTTAATGGCCATTGAATATTTTTTGAAAATATAAGAAAAATCCATAAAAATTTTACACTATGATTGAGATTTTCTTAATTGTGAAATAAATACAAATTGCTTAACTCTTTAACAAATAAAATACAGTTTATGAATGGTAGTGAGATTAAATAGATACAAAGCATTAAGTTTTCATTCACAATTTTTAAAGACATTCTAGTCCGAATTTCCTCTATCAGTTTTCAAATTACTACCCATTTTTGATTCAATATAACAAAAAACTGAATGATGATAATGCTTTAACATTTATTGTATTAAACTAAGTATATTGACCTTTCTCTGCTGGCATAACATTTATATGAGGTCAATGATCAAAATTTTGAGATATGGTGTCTTTTATCATTTGTAAGCATTTTTCAATATTTTTGTTGTGTGTGCCATACTTTTATATATACGAAAAGGCAAGATAAAACCAACAGAAAATATGCAAAAATATGTTGACTAACAAATAAAATCTTAACTTTAAATATTATAGTACTACCAAAAATATTTCAGTGGAAAACAAAATCTAAAAAATTAATCCGAATTTCCTCTGTTTTGCTAAAAGTCAAACTTTGTCTTAGCCTAATTCCATAATTTAATTTAAAAAATCGATTGTTATGTCAATAATAATTCATTTCGTAAATTCTTTTTGTAATTAAAACAAATTTTACTCATGATATTGAACTTTTTAACAATCCGGATTCGAGAAACCCTGAGTAAACAACATCCTTAATTTGTAGATGTGTTTGCTGAGCTATGAAGGATCACGTAGTAAAGAAACAATTCATAAATGTTAGCTTTTATTAGTTTTGAGTATTTCCCTATATCTTTATATAGAGCTCTTCTTTTAAAGGAGATCAATACAGTCTGAAATTGACGAAGACCACCCAGCACTCCCAATACAGCGACTAATCTCAAGAGTTGTTCCGGTGGATACCTACCCGTGCCTGCCTCGGTGGGTATCCCAGGAGGAGGGCCACCGCCTCCAGTGTGACCTGGATGGCCTTTGGGGGGTTGGGCAGGGTCTTGATGCATTCTAAATCTTCCCTGATTAACTCCATCTCGTCCTTTGTTAGAACCGACATGGTAGCTTCTTCCTCTTGTGGATGACTCTGACCTTTTCTTACCAAATGCTATACTCAAAGTTTTTTGTTTGTTGACGTCATTGGGACTCTTATATTCATGCAAGTTTTTCCTTCAAGAAAATTGGCTTTATGTTGATTTGCGGATAAAGCTATCTAGTCTAAAGTTAAAATAACTACGGGTAATTCTCAATGTAAACAATTTTGGGTTTCGATCGACATTACTCAATTATGCATTATGTATCTGTAGTTACAGTTGAAAACCAATGTCAAATATTTCTTGGATATATCCTTTGTTATAAGAAGATTAAGTATATCAACTGGCTGATCAAACATAGCAAAGACTTAACCCAATGTAAATCAAATTTACATCGATGACTCATATAAAAAAAAACCAATAAAAAATATTAGAAATCATAGAAACCATCGTTACATGAACCATACATAAACGGAAATATCTTTTTATATCCATACCCAAAGATGAAGAAATAAGTCCTCAGTTTTTCCTATGAATTAACGAACAGTCAAAGCTCACAAAATATTGTTCCATATCCGATAAAACAAGAACCTACAAGTAAAATTTAAAAATTGAATGTCTCCAATGTATACACTACCTTTCTTTAATCCAAAATGAATTCCAAGGTATCAATCTTTGAGCCGACAGCTTTGTTGAACGGTCGCTTTTTGTCTTGTATACGTTATCGATAGGTTATAACGCAAGAACAGTTTTTTAATTGTTTTACGCTGTTGTCTATGACAAGACCTTTAAATCATACCCCCTTTTCTTAATCTACAGCATGTTCAGTAGAATTTAACATTGATCAGTTCGCTATGGCGTTGACCCAGCCGTATGTGTTTTCATGCAGTGCAAACACAACCCCAAAAAAGGGAAAGAATAGGAAAGAAAATTTATTGTTCATGAAAGAGAAAATCGTTAGGAAAAATAAATCGTTTCATATTGTACACTTCAATCAAAATGGACTCCCGATCTTTCTATAGATAATAAGAAGCCGAAATGGCTAGCTGCAATTCTTGCGGATATATAAACATTTCTCCTTTTTTGAACTGGCAAACCTCGACACAATTCAATAGCTTCATAAAGGAAAATGTGGTTTTAATTATAAAAGTAAGTATCAATATAGATTTTGTATAACTAGTTTCCTTTATTAAATGGTCTGTATTACAATGAAGTTCTGTAGCGATGAATGCTCTCTCCCCCTACGATTCAGTATGTGGTTATGTATAAGAGTTTGGCTGATTTAAATCATTTTCATTAACACGTACATGTATAATTATTGCAATTGAAAATCTTGCTATGCAATATATGACTAGCTATGTTGTTAACTGAAACTTTTTTATCAGCCGAGCGATGCAATTATTTTAGAACAAATACTGTGCCATTGCCTGAATTTAATTTATAAGATAAAGCAATTCATATGGAAAAGATCGGATACTTAAAACTAATTCATATGTGTATATTTCGGCGAATTTCATCAGCCAGGTCTTGTATTATTAGAGGTGATGGCGTGTATAGTTTAATTAATGCATCATTTACGTTCAATTGTTCCTTAAATTCTTGGAGAAAATCTTGTAAGCATGTTTAACCAAAAATTAAAATATACACAACAATGTTGACAAAACCAATACTGAATGGATATATAGGAAATAAAGTGTCTGTTTTCACCTAACATAATTGTAGATCATCAAATGCTGGCTGGTCAATACCTTTTGTGATACATGTAAGAAGTAATTTCCTTTACACCCCCAGGAGCTTTAACCGTTAATCTGTTAAATTCTTATTACAATTTCAAGGAATAACGTTAGGATAAAGCCTGCGTACTTATAACGTGAAAAGTAATATCATAATAATTACTTCATGCAGTCCGTGATTTTTCTTAAGGATCCTCGACACCCCGTGACTTCTACTTTTTATGTCAGTTTAATCTATTATGAAACAGTTCATATCGATAAAATTCGGCATATCTCTCTCTAGCGCAAATGGTGCACTTTGATCTACTGACCAGCAGGTCCCCGTTTGAATACTGCAGGGACTTTTGAATTTGTGAATAATGGTTTGATTTTAAAAAGTTGTCCTCCCCCCCCCCCCCCCCAAAAAAAAAAAATCTGTCATTTTTTAAGTCTGAAAGTATGAAATCAAGTGGGCCATTGTTGAAACGGGGTTTATTTCCAGAGGAGAATAATTTAATTTCCGATGGAATAAATCAAAATCATACCCAGATAAAAATTGTCTTTTTTGCTACATGTAAGTAAATTTGTTCGAATACATATGCTCGTTAATTGTTTATCTAACTATACACTAACTTGTGACGACTTATATTCTGATGTCATCGGACAATGCTTTGCCTTGCATTAAATCTCTCCCGAATTGGGGTTTTCTCATACTTGCTGATTATATACTGATTGATGACATAGAAAGTTTATCAATCGCTTTGCTAATACTAAATAAAATGTTTTCCATCGCTTCAACTTATATAGCTAATCAAGTTACAAATGCTGGGTTGGGTTGAAAATAGAACTGTAGTTTCAATCCAATGTTTTCTCAAACGTCCGCGTTAATTTGTTCCCGCCCATTTCAAATGTTTTGACTGTAACGGGTAAAATTGACGTAAGCTGTTTATTTCCAGTCTTGCCAGTTAATTCCGCGGTGATCGCTATCTTTATAACCCACATGAATCATCAAAGAAAGCATTTTATTGTTTATAATATTACCTAATCAAAGGGATTTTGTCGTTTTATTACAGGTGAAATATTTTCGACTATTTTGTAGGTGTATTCTACGAAAGACGAATAGGGCCATAGTAAAAAAAAAATTTATCTTGTAATTACGAGAAAAGATCTCGTTATTACGAGTTAATTATTTAGTTATTACTAGAAAAGATCTTGTAATTACGAGAAAATTTTCTTGTTATTACGAGTTAATTATCTCGATATTTTGAGAAAAGATCTCGTTATTACCAGTTAACTATCTCGTTATTACAATGTACGATTTAATTATCTCGTTATTGCGAGAAAAAATCTCTTTAATACGAGAAAAGATCTATATAAATTGTGCGTTTCTGAAAAGAATTCCAAGTCGACTGGATCACCCTTTCAGTCTATCTTTTTCATTCCAGAAACGTTTATTCAATTATATTAATTTCTACATATTAAAATGATCGGGTTTGGCATTTTATCTTATATGAATAAAAGGAAAGAACTTCATGTAATTTTACTATTCAACTTATATATATTATAATCCCACTCCGAAGTAAATACCAGGTAGTCCTATAGTCGTAAAACACAATTCTTTTAGTTACAGATACCTTTAATAACTATATAATTTCAGTCATGAATACACAGGATTTACCCGAATTGTGTTTTATATGTTCATACACAAACCCACTCGTATATATTGAAAATAGTTGATTTTGTATATTAACATTTTGGAGTCTGAAAACAAATTACACGTATCCTTCTTAATTACCAATAAACAGTTCAATGAATTTATTAATCAATCTGAATTTGCTACTTCTTCTGACATTTCTTTAAAACTGCTTGGTCCGGTTTTATATCAAATAATGTGTACGCTTTTAAACAGTATGTGTATATTAATAGACATTGTAGTAGTTCATACACTTTACATAAAAAGAATATGATAATGAAACGCGCCATTTTAAATAGATCTTTTCTCGTAATAACGAGATAATTAACTCATAATAACGAGATCTTATTCGTAATTACGAGAAAATTATCTCGTAATAACAAGATCTTTTCTCGTTATGACGAGATCTTTTCTCGTACTAACGAGCTTGTTCTCGTAATTACGAGATCTTTTCTCGTAATAACGAGATAATTAACTCGTAATAACGAGATCTTTTCTCGTAATAACGAGATAATTAACTCGTAACAACGAGATAATTAACTCGTAATAACGAGATCTTTTCTCTTAATTACGAGATAAAAATATTTTTTAAGTGGCCCTATTCGTCTTTCGTTGTATTCAGCTATTGAAAAGGCCGGTCAATAGAACTGCAATCTACTTGACCGCCGGCAATAGACTATGATTAATTGGACCGCCGGTCAATAGACTGCGATCTATTGGACCGGCAACGTATTTTAGAGAAAGTTTAATTGCTATAAGATTAAAAGATAACTTTATTATGTTTATTTTACTATTGGTCTTCAAATTCATCTTTTAAGTCATCTTGGTATTGATTAACAATGGCCTGAATGCATAATGGTATGAAAACATTCTGTAATTTATAATTGTGAACACAAAATACTAAGAACGGAATAAGGTAATAAAACAATTATTTAATGCCTGAAAAGTCAATAGACCCGAATTTTTTCAAGGGAAAAATATTTGGGTCTATTGACTGTTCAAGCATTAAATAGTTGTATATCAACATCTTTCTTTAAACTAATTAAACTAAATTTATTATGAAAAGTAAAATTCACTAAATTACTGTTATTGTACATTAGTACGTTAGCTAAAAGAAACAGCCAAAACATCTCCCGTGAGTCTTTGAGTCTGACATCATCATGACTATTTCGTGCAGTCCGTGATTTCTATTAGGTCGCTGTAGGTTTCGACAAGTCGATAAACAGGGCGCGTCAATTTCAGTCCTGTCAGTTTCAGCCGCTGTAGATTTCGACCAAACGGCGAGGCGGCGCGAAGCGCCGCTCGCGTAGCGAGCTCCATAGACAACTCGTGCGAACGGAAGAAATTCGAGTTGAAATCTGCACATTGTTCAAAGAAAATTTTGTGGACCCGCGTGAAAAAGTTCTACATATCCCAATAATCCTTTGCGATGCATAGCAACGTGGTGGAACAGGAAGTGTTTCTACGGAAAATTCTTACCTCTAAATCGCATATATCATTTTCATTTAACCATAAATAATCCTTTTAATATCATTAAAGTAAACAAAACATATCCTTTTGCAAAAAACTGTACCTTTCTGAACTTTTGCTGACATATGACGTCATTTCCTTCCTCGAATTTGTCCGACAATTTACGAAAACTGTCGAGCGCAAAAGAAAGTTAAGTATGACGTCACAGTGATCTCGGGCTATAATTTCCAGCGATAAAAGAGGTGGATCAAGCATCTGTACTAGATGTAACTCGTAGGAAGTACTCAATATCAGTGTTAACGGCGACTCTTTGGCTGATTAGTTTTGTTTTGATAATTTTTTTGCTCGGTAAATACACATGCAAGTTCCATGCTAAATTTACTGTCATATTGATCCAATCATATATGCATACGTTATAGGTACATGTAGGCGACAAAAAATTATTAAAAAAGAAAAGTTCAATCATTATTAGATCTACGTGCATCCACGTCATTTTGTAATGAATAAATAAAAGAAAAAAATAAACTGTCTAAATATCTACATGTATTTGTTATAGTTGCATATGTGGTCAAACCCTTAAATAATATTGGATATCACACACTAAAAAAGGGTGAAGGCACATGTGTACAACGCTAATATAGCGTACAAAAATTAAAAAGATTTAAAAAAAAAAATTGATGGCACAGAGGAAAATAATTAAAACACAGGTAACAACAAGGAACACAATGAGAAATAACACATATACACACAATTTATTGTTTACTGATTTTAATGATCATTGTTAAAAGGTAACGGAATGATAAAACATAATTGTATTTACATTTAAAAAAAACCACAAACGGCTTTTTGTTTATCAAAATATTTTAATAAGTCTGTTAACATTTTATTAATGCTCAGTGGTAGTTTGTTTAAGTGTATAGGCCTAGGAATTTAAGGGACCATTGGAATAAAAGTTTGATAAGTTTTCGAGACAAAGTCAAAGTTTTTTGGTCCACGGGTTGCATTTAACGATGGTGAAAGATATGTGGTTCCTCCTGCGCTCGCCCCAACGGTCACACCGTAAAACATATTATGTTAAATCGTTTCTATATGGATCCATGTATATAACTGTAGATGACTGAGACATGGAATATTGTCAAAACTTGCCCATTATCGGAAGACTCATTATGCCAACTTCCTATTTTCAGATGTGTGCAGCAAATCTACGCCTTACGTCCACCACTAGCCTTTACATTCTCTACCATGGACGTGGTCTAAAACGAAAATTAAAATCATGGACAGAAATGATATATTTGAGAGAGAGAGAGAGAGAGAGAGAGAGAGAGAGAGAGAGAGATTTTTTACCCATTTGTAAACATAAACAGCATCGAAGCATTTTACTTTGATGGATTCCTCAGTTTCAGCTGCGATCAAATCCTCGGCTTTCTGAGCTGTAGATAGTGTACAGTACTGGAGATCAAAATTCTCCATTTTAATCATAAGATCTGGGTCCGACATTTTCTTCTGACAACTTTTCCAGTCCTAAGCATATGATTTGGATGTTACAAGTACAAAAAACTAGTTACATGATCAGTATGTACAGTGTACATGTACAGTTACATGTAAGAATGGCGAATAATATTTATCTCTCACTTGTATATCCTCCGGTTGGTAGACAAGCAAAAGAAATGCTTTCATGACATCTGCGACGACTGTTGGAGGCGCAGCAAGGCTCTTCAAGGTGGCAAATTTCTTCTTATCCATAAATATACATATACAGATCCTTCAAAACAAAATAAGGATTTATAGGAATGACGAAACCCTTATAGCTTATCAAATGGGTTATTCCATTATGACTAAGAAAGACAAACTGATTGTCGGTGAATTAAATGCCAGTTAAACCTACTAGTACATAATCATAAATTGCAAAATCAGAGAGAGAGAGAGAGAGATATCATTTATACAACATGAAAGTAGTCATGTTGTTTATTTTATTTGATAAAATAAAATATATCGGAAAGGACACTATTAGTATTTTACACATAGGTGGTTAAAATCGGAATAGCTCTCTTTTCTTCATACGTCTCATACCTACGACATACCTATGCATATTAAGTCAAGTGTGCTCTCGTGTGTGTGCTCTCTCTCTCTCTCTCTCTCTCTCAACAATTGCAGTTACGATAGTTTTGGGAATGCCTATATTTCTCGGAGATTTTGCAATAAACGGCGCAAGAAATAGACAGCTACGTCCTAATAAAAGTCAAAGGTCTTGTTAATATCGACGTCGGAGTTCTCCATTAGTCATGCAGGAATAACCTATGAGAGTGGTCAGCAGGATTTTCTGTTCAAACCGTGAATCATGGTAATATCTACTACCAATGTAAACATATTGAATATCGTATGCCTATATATATAAAGTCACATTCTGTAATTCCTGAAAGACTTTAGTGAAGTACAGATATGAACAAGAATACCCTGGCATCTCTAAGGACCCTTGGTCGGCCTCCACAAGGCGTTAAAAATGTCATGGAAGCATTTCTTTTGCTTATCTACCAACCGGAGGTTATGAGGGTAATAAATATTTTTATTTTCACAAAATTTAAATAAAAACGTCTTCTTTGGTGTTTCACACGGGTATGAAGGCACCGATCATTGCAGATATATAAAAAAGTATAAAAGAAAGACTTTGTGAAAGAATTTCTGAACCATTCAATCAGTTACCAAAAAGTAAGAGTATCATTTTCGATTGGTACGAAACGGACATTAATGAACGACCGTTCATTATTGCTATTTGAATTGCAGATGATATTTCATAAGCTTATCAAAGCATTTGAAAGTCGTCTTTAAAAGAAATGCCTATATTAAATACGCAGACATAATATGATATCGCTCTTTAAGTGGTTAGAAATGTTTTTTTTGTAGATTTCTGAAATCGATCCATATCATTTTCAGTCTACTTTCTTAAGAAATACTTGTGAGTAGGAAATATTGTTGAATAAATTGTCTTTGGTTTTGGTTTTAGGACTGGGGGAATTGCATGCAGAAACTCAAAACCCCCGCGGATGTTTTGATTAAAGTGGAACAATTTGATCCCCAGAACTGTATAGAAGCAACAGCTCAAAAAGCGGACGGTTTGATCGCAGGGGAAACTGAGGAGTCCATAGCAAAGAAGAGCTTCGAGGCTGCTATAATCTACAAATGGGTAAGGACATCTCTCTCTCTCTCTCTCTCTCTCTCTCTCTCTCTCTCTCTCTCTCTCTCTCTCTCTCTCATCTGTGTGTATAATTCTTTAAGTTTCATTTTAGACCAGGTCCATGGTAGACAAAGTGAAGTCTGGTGATGGACTCAAGGCCTAAATCTGCTGGTCTGGCGTTTACACCTGGAAATAGGATGTGGTCATGATTGAAGTCTTCTGACCAGTTAATATTCATCGACGTTATTGTCAAAATATATAACATTTTGTTTTATCTAAATGTATATTTGATCATTAATTCACTTTGAATTGTTTATTTAGATTGTTACATGGTTTAATATTTTATTGATTTTGAAATATTCGTCTTTGTTTAATAAATATTTTTGTATATTATTTTGAGGGAGTTATCATTCTTTGTAAATATAGGAACCTCTAGATTGCCTACAAAGCTGCAAAAAAAAATTGCTATCAAATAAACATGTATACCACATGTAGTTTACAACCCCAAAACAATAAATGTGGTTAGAATTATTGGCGGTTTGACCAGCTTTAAGATAAAGTTTTGAATTCCCGCGAGACTCCACGAGGAGCAACCTATTAAATGATTGATATATTTATGTAGAAACAGCTATCTGTTGATTAGGGACATGTACTGGGGGTACGCCTCTCCTAATTTTTTTAACAAAGTTAATCGCAATCATAACCTTTGTCTCCGATTTTCATACTTGACGGTACGCATTGGTTGATTTTTAAAATACACCAAGTTAGTATAAAAGTTACGTAAATTTTCGTAATTGTTAATGAGAACGTTGCCTGAAAGAAAAAGGTCTTTTCTCTCATATATGGATCATGTATCGATACAACAATTATTTGGAAGTCCTCGTGTAGCTTTACATTTAGGTTTGATCGATCTTGAGATAATTTAACAATAAACATTACAATTATTCAAATAAACTCTGTCGCTTAATAATAAACCGAACAATGCTAAAGTCATGTAGTTTGGAAGAGTTCTCGGAATACGTATTATGAAGTTATGAAATGAATAACCCTTTATAACTAGAAAACTTCTAGATATGAAGAAAATATAAATCAAGTGAAAATAAACATTTACATGTAAAGCTTCAACAAGTCCTAAAATATATCTAATGTTCTACCTTCAGACTACCGATGCTTTGGCAGCGGTTCATTCCCTGACCAGAGGGTCCAAGGGCAAACAACTCTAAATGCGAGAATTGTAAGAAAAATCAGTCGATCGTATTCAATTTCCAACCTAATGCTACATACTTTTACATTTTAAAGATAACATTTTTTCTATTTAGAAACAAAGGATTCTGGAAATGATGAAAATGTATTTATTAAAGTATAAGTAACAGAAAATGGACGGAAATTCATAAAAAAAGAACGTGTGTAGGCCTATACAGTGTATGAAATAACAACAGAATATAAAGCTTTTTTCTCCAAAGACTGCACCATACATTGGTATTTCGGGTTGCGTTCGGGTTGTTTTCATGTCGACTCCTTTAAAGCCATACACGCTGATTCAAATGTGTATATTTCGCCGAATTTCATCATCCAGGTCTTGTATTATTAGAAGTGATAATATACACATTTGAATTAGTTTTATTCGATCTTTTCATATGAATTGGTTTATCTTACAAATATTAATGCAATGGCACAGTACTTGTTCTGAAATAAATGCATCACTCGGTTGATAAAAGTTTCAGTTCACAACGTAGCTAATCATATGGCATAGCAAGATTTTAAACTACAATACATATACGTGTTAATGAAAATGATTTCATCATCCAGGTCTTGTATTATTAGAAGTGATAACTTGTAAATTGTTTAATTAATGCATCATTTACGTTCATTTGTTCCTTAAATTCTTGGAGAAAATTGTGTATGTTGACAAAACCAAAACTGAATTGATATAAGGATAAAGTGTCTTTTTATCTAACATAATTCCAGATCATCAAATGCTGGCTGGTCAATACCTTTAGTGATAATAAGTACATGTTTCCATTACACCCGGCTCCCAGAACCGGGATCTGTTAAAATTCTTATTACAATTTAAAGGAACAGAATAAAGCCACCGTACCAATAACGTGAAAAGTAATATATATCACCTGTCAGACCGAACGTCTCGAGATTAACCTATTCTTTCCATTTCATCGATTACATGAAATAATTTTTTTCAAATATCTTTAAACCTATACAGCTTATAGGTTTTTAAGTATCAAATGTAAGATTTTGACTCCTTGGATATCACTAACTTATGTGCAATATGTACCCTACTTTGAGACAAGCTACAACTTCAATGGGCAAGCTGCAACCTTTTTTCTCAACAAATGGTTGTAGAGTGTACACCAATGACCTTCTTTCATATCTGCGCAGTTCTAAGTGATTACGAAATGCATTCTTCTGTTCTTTTACGCGTAATTTGCATACAAAAGAACATATAAAATCTCATATTTATTGCTTTTTTCGTCTTTTGACAACAGTTTTGTGAAGGTTTTTGCAGAAACAAGGAAGTTCAAGAACCGTACACACCATTTAATGTATATCAGTACGTTAAATGTGGAAATTTTAGTCTGACGTCATAATAATTACTTCGTGCAGTCCGTGATTTTTCTTAAGGATCCTCGACACCCCGTGACTTCTACTTTTTTTTTATGTCAGTACGCCACAACATGGCAAGTTTAATACGAAACAGTTTATATCGCTAAAATTCGGCGTGTCACTCTCTAGCGAAATGGGTATAGTTCGATCTACTGACCAGCAGGTCCCGAGTTCGAATGCTGCATGGACTTTTAATATGTATTTGTGAATAATGGTAAAATTTTAAAAAGTTGTTTTTTCCCCAAAAATTTGAATTTTTCTCTGCCATTTTCAATTCGAAAATATGCAGGATCTTTAAGTAATGTATAACTTTGGGCTTGTATGCAGAATTTTCCCCCAAAGGTGTCGAGAACCTTAAGTTGCTGAAGGGTTTCAATTTGTCGATAAACTAGTTAGAACTGGATTGTGTTGATTTCAGCCCTGTCAGTTTCTATAGGGCAACCAATTACAAATCCGTCAGAAATAGATGGATTCATTCTTGGTGGCTAAAAATATATTGGAATAACTCTTAACTTTAAAACAAATTAATTGTAGAAATAGTTAAAAAGTTTCTATTTGGATCCGTGTATAGTACTGTAGAAGACTGAAACGTGGAATATTGTCAAAACCTGTCCATTATCGGAAGACCTTCATCATGCCAACTTCCTATTTTCAGATGTGTACAGCAGATCTACGCCTTGCATCCACCACTAGCCTTTACCTTCTCTACCATGGACTTGGTCTAAAACGACATTTAATATCATAGACAGAAATGATATATTTTAGAGAGAGAGAGAGAGAGAGAGAGCGAGAGAGAGAGAGAGAGATTTACCCATTTATAAACATAATCAGCATCAAAGCATTGTACTTTGATAGAATCCTCAGTTTCCGCTGCGATCAAACCCTCGGCTTTCTGGGCTGTAGATAGTGTACAGTACTGGAGATCCAAATTTTCCATTTTAATCATAAGATCTGGGTCAGACATTTTCCTCTGACCACTTTTCCAGTCCTAAGCATATGATTTGGATGTTACAAGTACAAAAAACTAGTTACATGATCAGTATGTACAGTGTACATGTACAGTTACATGTAAGAATGGCGAATAATATTTATCTCTCACTTTTATATCCTCCGGTTGGTAGACAAGCAAAAGAATCGACGACTCTTGGGGGCTTAGCAAGGCCCTTCAAGATGGCAAATTTCTTATCTATAAATATACATATAGATATACAGATCCTTCGAAACAAAATAATGATTTATAGGAATGACGCTTCTGTTAATTAAAACATGGTAGTGGTAGTTATTTAAACAATAATATGCTTTCTTTGGTGATTCATTCAGGATATGAAGGTAGCGACATTGCAGAAAAATAACCCTCGTTAGCGGGTTATGTAAATTTTTTCTGCAATGATCGCTACCTTCATAACCCGCATGAATCATCAAAGAAAGCATTTTATTGTTTATCTTAATATCTCTCTTTAACAAATCAATGATTTACTTATTACTTTAAATTACTTTAAATTACTGTTGTTGTACGTAAGTAGGTTAGCTAAAAGGAACAGCCTAATCGTCTCCTGTGAGACTGAGAGTCTGGCATCATCATGATTTTTTCGTGCAGTCCGTGATATTTTGTAGGTCGCTGTAGGTTTAGACCAATCGATAAACAGGGCGTGTCAATTTCAGACCTATCAATTTCTACTCAAGTTTCAGCCGCTGTAGATTTCGACCAATCGATGAACGGGGCATGTAGATTTCAGTCTGGCTGTTTCTATAGAGTTATGAATTAACTATAAGTTTTCGTAAGAAATAGAGGGAATAATACTTTGTAGATGTAAATATATTAGAAATGAATCGGGCTTAAAAGAGGAAACCCTTAAATCTTATCAAATTGGTTATTCCATAATGACTAAGAAAGACAAACTAATTGTCGGTGAATTTAAATACCGGTTAAACCTTCTAGTATATAATCTTAAATTGCAAAATCAAATAAAATATACAACATGAAAGTAATCATATAGTATGAAGCAAAATTATTGTGTGTGACATTTTCGGATTTGAACAAAATTGTTCACGTTTGATTACTGTTAAACATTTAATATAGGTACATTGTATTACGGTAATATTCACCACAAGGTGGTCAAATTCTTTAGGTACAAATGGAATTCAAGACCACCATTCCCCTCCCATACACATTTAGATGATTCCCGATTAGGTTTTTCAGGAAGGGGGTCTTTTTGGGGGTTATTTTTGTTTTGTTTGTTTTTAGGGTGTTTTTTTTTTTGGCCAAGATTTGTATATTAGTAAAAAATTAAATCAAACACGATCAATTGCATTCTCAAAAATTGCAAAACAAGTGAAGTAGGGAGTCTGAGGGTAAGAAATGGGACAATGAATTCCAAATCCCAATCGTGTCCAAGTCCCTTTAACTTGTTTTGAAGCAAGAATTCCAAGGTTTTGATTATATCGACGTTGAAGTTCTCCGTTAGTCATGCAGGAATAACCTATGAGAGTAGTCGGAAGGATTTTCTGTTGAATCACGGTAATATTTACTACCAAAGTAAACATATTAAATATCGTATGCCTCTATATATATAAAGTCACATTCTGTAATTCCTGAAAGACTTTAGTGAAGTACAGATATGAACAAGAATACCCTGGCATCTCTAAGGACCCTTGGTCGGCCTCCACAAGGCGTTAAAAATGTCATGGAAGCATTTCTTTTGCTTATCTACCAACCGGAGGTTATGAGGGTAATAAATATTTTTATTCTCACAAAATTTAAATAAAAATGTCTTCTTTGGTGTTTCACACGGGTATGAAGGCACCGATCATTGCAGATATATAAAAAAAATATAAAAGAAAGACTTTGTGAAAGAATTTCTGAACCATTCAATCAGTTACCAAAAAGTATAAGTATCATTTTCGATTGGTACGAAACGGACATTAATGAACGACCGTTCATTATTGCTATTGAATTGTAGATGATATTTCATAAGCTTATCAAAGCATTTGAAAGTCGTCTTTAAAAGAAATGCCTATATTAATACGCAGACATAATATGATATCGTTCCTTAACTGGTTAGAAATGGGGTTTTTTTTGTAGATTTCTGAAATCGATCCATATCATTTTCAGTCTACTTTCTTAAGAAATACTTGTGAGTAGGAAATATTGTTGAATAAATTGTCTTTGGTTTTGGTTTTAGGACTGGGGGAATTGCATGCAGAAACTCAAAACCCCCGCGGATGTTTTGATTAAAGTGGAACAATTTGATCCCCAGAACTGTATGGAGGCAACAGCTCAAAAAGCGGACGGTTTGATCGCAGGGGAAACTGAGGAGTCCATAGCAACAAAGAGCCTCGAGGCTGTTATAATCTACAAATGGGTAAGGACACCTCTCTCTCTCTCTCTCTCTCTCTCTCTCTCTCTCTCTCTCTCTCTCTCTCTCTCTCTCTCTCTCATATCTGTGTGTATATTTTTTAAAGTTTCGTTTTAGACCAGGTCCATGGTAGACAAAGTGAAGTCTGGTGGTGGACTCAAGGCCTAAATCTGCTGGTCTGGCGTTTACACCTGGAGATAGGATGTGGTCATGATTGAAGTCTTCTGACCAGTTAATTCATCGACGTTATTGTCAAAATATATTACATTTTGTTTTATCTAAATGTAAATCATTTATTTATTTTGAATTGTTTCTTTAGATTATGAAATGCTTTAATATTTTCTTGATTTTGAAATATCCGACATTGCAATTGGTTAATAAATATTTTTGTATACAAATTTTGAGGGAGTTGTCATTCTTTAAGCAATTTAGGAACCTTAAAAATTGCCTGCAAAGCTGCAAAAAATTGCTATCAAATATACATGTATACCACATGTCGCTTTCAACCCCCAAACAATACCTATTGTTAGATTTATTTGTTGTTGTGCATAATAATTGCAGTGTGGGAAAGACATTCTGTCTCTTTTATGAATTTAAAGCAGAAAGAACGTTCATTTATTGCATGAAAAAAATACTTTATCAATCCTATTATTTTGCCGTTTTTGACGTTTTGACCAGCTTTAAGATAACGTTTTGAAATCTCGCGAGACTCCACGAGGAGCAACCTAATGATTGCAATTTTTGTGTAGTACCTGATATGTGTTGACTAGGGACATGTTCAAACAAGTTCAAAAACATATTTAATGTTCTACCTTCAAACTGCCTATGCTTTGGCAGCGGTTCTTTCCCTCACCAGAGGGTCAAAGGACAAACAACTCTAAATGCGATATCAAAAAGGAGGAAGGTTGAAGCGTTTAACAACCCTGGTTTTGCCCAAGAATTGTAAGAAAAATCAGTCGATCGTATTCAATTTCCAACCTAATGCAACATACTTTTACATTTAGACGATGACATTTTTCAATTTGGAAACAAAGGATTTTAAAAATGATTAAAATGTATTTATTAAAGTATAAGTAACAGAAAATGGACGGAAATTCATAAAAAAAGAACATGTGTAGGCCTATACAGTGTGTAAAATAACAACAGAACATAAAGCTTTCTTCTCCAAAGACTGTGCACCATACATTGGTATTTCGGGTTGCGTTCGGTTTCTTTCATGTCGACTCCTTTAAGTTTCTGCACTTTGGATTCTTCACAATGACTTATTCTGTACACCTCTTCAACTCAAATATACAATATGCAAGTGATACAATGTAATTCAATACATCTTAACTATAGTAAACAAAACTTTTAAATTCGGAATAACCTTGGCATGAATAATTATAATGATTATCATATCTTAGGTTATAGTTATTTTAAATCGATGTTTTAGAAGTTACACTGTAAACAAATGAATAACAATAAATCGTAGTGTTAATCACTTACTTTAGCATGCAATATAAAAAGAATAAGAGAAAAAGGCACCTCTCAATGCAAAACAGAAACCCAATAAAGCAAAATTATTTTTAAATAGCAAACAGTTCTTGTATCACAGTCTTCATATAACGTATCAATAGTAAACCAATTTCACAATTCTTTCGCACAAAGAAACAATTTCAACAGTAGTATACAACAAAGAGATAAAGGTGCTCTTTTTGCCAAGGACGATGTAAGTGACGTAATCAATTCTTTCTACTTCCTCTTTTTCTTCGCCCCTTGACCGGCGCCCCCCTTTTTACTGGTGGACGTGTCTTTCATTTTGTCGTCTGGTCTTTGAGCGCCACCTGTAGCCTCGACTTCTTCAATCATTCCCTTAGCCTGTTCAAATGAAGAGAAGCATCTCGTTTTAAACATCTTTTTTCCAAAAAAAACCAAAAGCATTCGGAAAATCTGTATCTATGATAAATCTGGTATATCAAATTCAAGAGAACACAGCACTTTTAATTGGTCGAAAAGAATTGTCGATACTTTAAACAAAAATCCAAGAACGGCCTGGACTGCTTCACTAATAAGTCCACTTAATTATTTTAATCTATTTAGCGCTTTGCTTTTTTCAATATTATTCTTATACAGAAACGTTTTTTAAACGATAAAAATGAATAATTACACCTTATTCTATTGGATGACGTAATAAAAAATAGGCATAAACCGTTGCATTGTTTTTATCGAATATTTTTGTTCGTGTCTCCAAAAGTAAGATTTACTTATTTGATCAACGACTTTAACATGCTTTTCTCATGTGCAATTATCCAATACATTATACATGTATGTACTAACCCAAACGAAAAACGTTGCAGCCCCAGCACTAACATCACGGATTTGCTCCAATGAATATGGTTCAATCACCGCTTTAGCTGACAATGCAACATCCAGAAAGCAGTCTTTGGGATCAAAGCCGGAAATTTTACGCATGACTGAATCCCGACCTGTTTTTCCAAGGATGCTCTGGCACGTTTTCCATACCTGTAAACCAATAAAAATTATAAAACCATATTTGATATTTTGATGAAAATACAAAGAGTGTTAAAACGTAGCATTTCACCTTTACTATATACAAGTTATTTATTTTTATGTATTTGTACATGTACAGATGTATTATCGATGTACCAACCTTAACATCTTTCTTGGAATGTCCAAGCAAAAGGAAGGCGGCCTGAAGTGATTGGTGGACACCATCTGGTGGATTGCCGTAGGTTCGAATCTCAGATATAGTCCTGTTGTCCATGTTAAGAACTGAGTGGCGTAGTTTTTCAATCCTGTGTAGTTGATCCCTAAGGCGACCTGCCATAACTATTTGTAGGTCCAGAAGACTGTCATAGTTAGCTGCCTTTGCGCGGGCGATAGCTTTATCCAAATCTTGCAGGCTTCGACTGTGTGATGCAGTATTCAACTCTGCAAATGACAATATACATATATACATGTACATATAATTAAAGTCGTTAAAATAATCATCTCTTATCATCAGTGTATTTTTTTATTATAGATTTTCACATTGGTTAAGAAAATTTATTCAACGTACCAGTTTCTAACAAAATTTTTTACCTTCTTTAGCTCGAAGTAGTTCCAGAAGCCTCTTAGCCTTCTGCAACAGTTTGTCGTTTTCAGGTGGGTTGGTTGCTTCAAAAGCGGCTATGCTTCTTTCAAGCATTTCCGGATCCTTCAAGTCCATTGCTCGCTGAATGTCCCTCTTAAGAGCTCCTAGTTCTTTGTCAGATTCATCTTGCTTTCTCTCTTCATCTTCACGATTTTGTTTCATGTCAGATTGCAACTGTTCCATCAACAAACGAGCGTCGTCTTGGTACAGCTCAGAAGCAGGTTTTCTATTGACCTGATATCTCGCTAAATTCTTTAATTGACCATTTTCATCTTTCTGGTAGAGATCCATAATGTATTCTCCGTATTCGTCAAAGGTGGCTTTGAATAGTTTCATTCCATCTTGTTCCATAAATTCCAGATCCTGGGCGTTCGGTTGGTCGTCTGCGTGCCTCCTGTGAAGACAAGCTACAACGTTATCGAAACCTTTGGGTACTGGTATCAAGATTTCTTTCTCTGACGTTTGAACAGTTTCTGTAACAACTTTGATTTCTTCTTTTGTATCTTCATCATCTTTTGATTCATTTACCTCGCCGTTTTCCAACTCATGTCCATCTGACTCAATCATGTAGGAATAAACGTTGTATATTCTTTTGTTCTCATCACCCTTCTTTTTGGCAAAAATGTTGACCGAGTATTCTCCCTCGATCGGCATGTCCACATCAAATATCCACTTGCCGTTAACTTCCTTCGGGTAGACCTTCATATGCTTAGTAGCATTGGGGTCATTACTGTGAAGTTCACAAACAAGTTCCATATTGTTCTTGGCCTGAAATTCTAACCTTGTTCTTCCATCTTTCGAGTGTATTTTACCATCTTTGTGAGATAAGGCTTTTACCCCCAAGGCATCAGCAATGGACTTCTTACCGATGAAGCCATCGGTAATATTCGGGAAAGGCTTGTTCGATAGGTTCTTCTCGTTACATTTGATCAGATAATTCAAAACATTGCCAGCTTCCCCATCTTCTCCGTCTTCATTTGCATACAATTTTAATGCGTATTCACCCCCTTGTGGTAATCGCAGATCAACAATGAACTCTCCATTTTCTTCCCGGATAACTGCGTACTTGCTGAGCGTTGCCTCATCAACAATAGTGTTTTTCAGCAACTGGTGAAGTCGAATGTCCTTGTGCGCACCCAACTTTATCTCAACTTTTCCGTCCTTGGTAATGATGATTGCGCCATCGTGAGATTTTGCTTCTAGTCCAGCGTTCTTAGCCTCTCCACCAAAACCCCAACCAATGGGCGGACAATCTGGCAAAGGAAGGCAATTCTTTTGTGCGTTGGGACAATGGATGAGATACGTACAGGTTAAATCAAAGATATCAGACTGTCGCGTGTCTAACCCGAAAATATCCATCTTGAACTTTCCTGAGAGAGGAAACCTTAATGCAAAACGAAGACTGTCGGCTGTATGCTCAAACAAGACGAACCGATCCAAATTGACATCCGCACCTGATTGGTCACCGTCAGCAGATCTGTTCTTATACAGCATGTACTTGAATCTGAAGAATTCACTCCGATCAGGCGGCAGTGAAAAAGGAAGGGAGATTTCACCGTCTTTGGTATTTAATATGCATTTCATTTCACTCTGTGGTGTAAAATTGATGCCAAGGTAGTAAAACCTTTCTCTCACGTACACGTGGGTTTCGTAATCCTTAACCGTGATTGGTTTTGCCAATAACTGCCAGTCTTGCTCATCCGGGAAGTGCGTCCATATGAGTTGGTCTGGATCGGGCAGAAAGTAGAATTCATTCACACGGTGCTGTGTTTCTCCCTCCGATTCCTCTTCGTCCTCTTGTGTCACATTGCCGTCACTGTCAACAAGTGTCCACTCACTCGACTTCTTCCCTACCACACAGGCTGATGCCCAAAAAGCATCGATGAATCTCCAGTCGTCCTGGATGTATACGGCGTTCCACTGGGCCCCCATTTGTTTTCTTTCACATTTGCTGCCGATCTCATAGGCTGCGCTTTTGTTCATCCCGCTGATGATGACGCAGGGCAAACCTGCCATTCTACAACAGATTGATAAAGTTTTAAAATAATGCAGTTATAATTGCGTAAGTCATGAGAAAAGTTAAAATATTTGATGATCCAGCCTATGAATATATTTCGATTTGAAAAAGTTAAAATTTTATCACCAAAACAGCCAACAATATATACCTACATGCAAAAATTTACCCATGACAGAATTACCCGAGAAATAGCGTATTTTATACAATACTTACTGACATAATCCTGAAACCAAGTGGGCGTGGTTGCCTTGGTTCTTTTGGATTTTGGTGAAGTACTCCAGGGGTGAGTGAGTTGGGGGGTCGCTGTCCACCTTAAGACTGTACACATCAATAGCGGTCACCCACCGGAAGATGGCACGTGCTTTGGCTACGTCATCCCAGTCCTCCTCCGCGGTCAGGTATCTGATGAGCTCCTTAAATGACCCCATCAGCAGCTTGGGAGGGGCCTAGAGATAAATAAAAGTTCATTAACGTTGATGTTTTAAAAATTAATTTATAAACAAGTTAATGTCAACGTTTACATGCGGGTTATTTGAGACCAAATTCAGATGAGAATTCTACATATAATGACGCCTGCAACAATTATCTTTACATAGTGTTTCAAAGAAATGATTTATTAATATTCATGTATTTTTTCAGGTGACAGATGCTCAGATGTCGAAAGCACCCATGATTCTTAGTTCAATCATTTAAATACACTCTTTGGTCTTAAAAAAGTTGTTGAGATTCCGTAAAATCCTCTTGAGAAAATTGACTAGTGCGTTTATATGTAAAGCGTAAATGCTCATGGTTTCAAATATAATTGATCTTTGCAACATCAAAGTCAAATCGTGTATCTGCGACATTTTTGATCATTAATAACATACCTGCTATTTTTCAGGTAAATAATGTTCAGATGGTAAAAGCACCCAAACGATTCTTAATTCACATGTTTATTTTGCAATAAACAGAATGTTCATTTTGCAGCTTTAATGATGTCTTTACATGTATATGGCTATAGCTTATTTCGACAAGAAATGAAAAAAAAATATGTACAAAAAGGAATTATGTTAATATCTTAGATGTCTATTAAATGTGATTGGATTAAAAAAGCGGATATTTGGTAAGTGGATTATAACCTATGTGTGTATAATTCCAATACATTATGTATGCTCGAAAATGATTTTCAAAAATCTAAGTTATGCATGAAATAAACATTAGAAGAAAAGACTCCCAACGCAAAGAATGAAAAATTAAACCAATATCATCAAATTGTTTTCTTTAATTGTTGGTTTTGACAGTGACTGGATACATAAATTATCAACCATCTAATCTACAGGTTGGTTGAGAGACTGTAAAGATGGAAGCAATGGCTTACATTGAGGACATAGTCATCCACGTATTTATACTTCTCCAGGCTGAAAATGTCATCTTTCTTGGTTTTGGGGGGTTTGGGCGGGGGGATCTGCCTACTGTGATACGACGGCGGCTTTCTTCCCTGAAAGAAGTAGTAAGAAATTTCAGAGTTAGTAGAGCTGGCGCCACTAATGATATTATATTTACGGTACTTTTAGTCATTATGCCACATGAAAAGCGTTTTACATGTTTGTGTTTGATATCGAATCATGCCAGGTCAATGCCTTTCCACTCCGCAAAAACAAGTCAATGTGACGAAACAAGTAAACGAGATAACAGTGTTGGTAAAGAGAGAAAAGAAAAATCTTTTTTTTTAATCACACATGAATGTTCAATGTCTTTCTACGTTATGCTGTACATATTTTTTTATTTGGAAGACATTCTTTGAAACTATCAATTCATTTCATACAGAAATATTAAACTTCCTGGTTAAATAAATCGAAAAGATTAGTGTATGAATAGATTCATATATCCTCAACAAGATAAGAATTTTTTCAAACAAGTTACTGAAGATTAAACTATTGACTGCTTAATCCAACCGATCCGATAATCCCTATACCAAAGACATATAAATATTGCGATTTAAACTTTGATTTGATTTTTTATTGATCAAATTGTATTGAATGAACAGTTAAACAATGTAAGACCGAAAAAACAAATCGTAGAATTGCAACGATTTTTTTGGATGAGGCGAAACAGTAA